>NC_133772.1:70200447-70375930 GCF_003597395.2 Chelonoidis abingdonii
GTGGATGGGGACATGGCGGGGGCAGGCTAGGGCACGGCTCCCTGGGTGAACACCCTAATGAAATGTGCTGCGCACTCCTATGATCTCACTACTCCAGTGGCAGGGTATCGACATCTCATTACCCCAGTGGCGGGCACAAATCCTTTTTGCACACTTAGATTCTAGCATTTTTAATAAATTATTGTCATGAAAGAACATAACAGAGGCTGTTCTGGAGGATTTGGCCAACCAAAAAAGAATGTCGATGTTCAGTAAAACCTCTGAGGAACAAATTAGGGAGCCTTGCATATTAAGAGATCTATTGAGGTATCTCCAAACACAAGGCATGAGTTGTTTCTCTGCCTTTACTAGGATGCCAGCTGTGCTACACAGCTGATGTTTGTTGGTGGTTATATATGATAGATTTTACTATGTAATAATATACCTTTAAATATACATTTATTTGATCATTATTGGGCTAAATCCTGAAGTCCATATTCAGCATTTATTCAGTCCTTATTCAAGCCAAACTCCCACTGATCTCAAAGGGAGTTTTGCATGAACAAGAACTGCAGGATTTGTCCCATCATTATTATACATACTTCAAAGGTGCCTTTTCCCATGTGGGCGTCAATACATCTATGCTCTAATATTTTTCCCACCTGTAGAGCCTTCCACCCAAGAATTTGAAAGCATGTTACAAACATGAACTAATTAATTCCCATAATACCTCAGTAACCTAGGTTAGTTTGATTTTTTCCATTTTACAGATTGAGAAGCTGAGTCAAAGAGCATTAAGGTGACTTGCTCAAGGACAATCAGCAAATTAGTGTTAGGGACTAGGAAGAGAATTCAGATCTGCTGGCTTCCAGTGATGTGCTTTAAGCACTAGACCAGGGGTCAGCAACCTTTCAGCAGTGCTGTGCCGAGTCTTCATTTATTCACTATAATTTATGGTTTCACGTGCCAGTAATACATTTTAACCTTTTTAGAAAGTCTCTTTCTATAAGTCTATAATATATAACTAAACTATTGTTGTATGGAAAGTAAATAAGATTTTTAAAATGTTTGAGAAGCTTCATTTAAAATTAAATTAAAATGCAGATCCCTCCAGACTGCTGGCCAGGACCCGGGCAGTGTGAGTGCCACTGAAAATAAGCTCGCGTGCTGCCTTTGGCATGTATGTCATAGGTTGCCTACCCCTGCACTAGACCATGCTTTCTTTCCTGTACACAGCACATAGACATTCTGTGCTCAGTATTACTGTTGTGTTAACAGATAGAGTGAATACGTAATATTTCTCCTTCCCAGTGCCTGGCAGTTTCTATGGAACTCAGTGGCATGAGATACACCCTCAATACTGGACCAAGTACCAGGTGTGGGAGTGGCTACAGCATTTCCTGGATACCAACCAACTAGATGCCAACTGCATACCTTTCCAGGACTTTGACATTGATGGCGAACATCTGTGCAGCATGACTTCGCACGAGTTCACCCACTCAGCTGGGACAGCCGGCCAACTTCTTTACAGCAACCTTCAGCACCTAAAATGGAATGGTAAATATACACTAGTGCATGGACAGGACAGGACTGCAACCACAATTTTGTGAATTCTGAGTTGATCTAAGGCCACTTATGTTCCTCAACCTTGCAGTGACTGAAGCTCTGCTCGTGACGGGTTTAAGAGTTTCCCAGGAGTGCAACCTCATTTCTGCAGAGCTCCTAAGAGACACAGGACTGAAACTTCTGGTTATCCCCCATTTTGCTAAGGTCTTACCTGGTCCACAAGACATTATTCAATTTAGCAATATTGGGAAAAGACATGAAAACAGATGGGATGTTTTATCAGTAAAGACAAAGGTTTTTCTTTATTAAAAGGTAGCTCACATTCTTATATGGCAGAAAGGAGCTCTGTAACCCAGTGATGTTTAGGAGATTCATAGGTGTGCAGAAGTGTAGAACTCCCTTCCATGCTTTTGAGGCCTCGTGTTGCAAGAAGACAACTCATTCTGTTGAATGACTGAAATAGATGTATGCTGGGTAGTTGTAGCTGTGTCAGTCCCAAGATATTAGAGAGGGTGAAATAATATCTTTCACTGGACCAACTTCCATTGGTGAGAGAGAGATACATCAACTCAAAGTGGCACCAGTCCCTTCTAGAACAACAGATGCAAAACTTGTAGACATATCTCCACTGTACAATGATCAACACCACCACAACACACCTTTCAAGATCCATGGATCCTACACATTGCATATTACAACGTGGTGTACTTTATCTAGTGCACTAAATGCCCCAATAACAACTGTGTGGGTGAAACAAGACAATCACTACACTCTTGAATGAAATCAGACAGGAAAATGATAAAAGACAAAAACATCCTATCACCTGTGGGTGGACACTTCACAAAACACTCACTCTATATCTGACCTATGAGTCCTCATCCACAAAGGAAACCTGCACAACACTTTCAAAAGATGAGCTTGGGAGCTTAACTTCATAATTCTGCTAGACACTAAAAATCATGAACTGAACAGAGAAACTGGATTTATAGTTTATTACAACAATCTGTAACCCACTAACCCCTCTTTTTGTCCTGTGACTTCTGGGGTGTTAACAGGCCACTCTACCTTGACTGGTCCCTTAGAATACATGCTAACTACTTATGCCAAACAATCTGTTCCACCTTGTATTTAGCTGTGATGCTCAGAGTACCTTTCCCAGAGCTGAAGAAGACCTCTGTATGCCTCAAAAGCTTTTCTCTCTCACCAACAGAAGTTGGCCCAATAAAACAGATTACCTGACCCACCGTCTCTGAAACAGACGTAGTAAGGTAAAAATGACAGACTCTTCCTTCCTTCTATCCATTGACCTGACACTTCCCATTTCTAGCCATATCATAGTAATTTAGCAGATTCACACTAAGAAGTTAAATGAGGAGTTCACAGGGTGTGGGCAGAGGGTGTGTGTGTGTGTGTGTGATCTCATGTCTTTTCAAAATAAGCCCTTTGGTATTGATCCCTGCTTGAAGCCCTATCTCTCCTGTGTGTGCTGTGTGCATAATTACACATCCCCTCTCCCATGCAATCTCTTGCAGGTCAGTGTGGCAGTGAAATGTACCCATCACATAATGTCATTGTAAAAACAGAACAAACAGGTGAGTAATAGCAATTGTTATAGTGTGCCAGGTAACTTGACTTTACCTGGATGTCAGTGATAAAGGAAAATAGCTGCTCATATAAAGTTCATAGTGGATGTTTTAGCAACAACTTAACTTAAATACCAAAACAAGTCTGTTTTCCAGAGAAGAGGTCATTAAATAATGGAGATGAAATTAAAACTGAGGTTTCTAAAATGTCGGTAAATTCTCTTTACTGAATCTCTGAGGTCTCACATCATACCAGAAACACTAGATTGCATAGGGTTACTTGAGTTAGGAGACCTCTAAAATGTCACCTGACCAGTATCTTCATCACCTTCCTCCAAACACAGTTTGCACAATTTGTAGTGGCTCATAACTTCGTCCCTGGGGCTTGGTTTCATTGTTAAAAAGAACTACAATAGAACAACACAAAATCAAGCTCAAGTCTTCTCCTCAACTTTGGCCATTTTGAGGGTTCCTTTCCAAGAATGGCTCAGTTCACGCTCCAGATCTTCTCTCTATATAGCCACTCTCAAATCCCTTATATGTGGGTGTGTTAATGAGCCACTGCCATACCCACATGCTATTTCCCAGAAGAATCAACATCAGCTTACAGCATGAAGTGTTTCAGACAAACACTGACAGCCTATTTCATTCATCTAGTCTGTTTCCTTTTCCCTGTGACATAGAATATGGCTAAGCTCAGATCAAGGCAGGAATTTAGGATTTTTGGTATATGTTCCCTTTGGTCAGAGCTGGGTCAGATAGAACAGTGAGACACAGACAGAGGAAGAATAGCAGGTAACAATCCTGTGTATAGCTGCAGGTTGGCTTTCTGCTGCAGGGGAGTTACCTGTATTTGAGTTGGAGAAAGGAAAGGTCTTCTACATGAGAAAGATAAAATCTCTTAGGAGGAATCCCCAATATCTTTGTGGATCTTGGCCTGATTAAGTCTTAATCCACCCCTCAGTAGAGATACACAAGGCCAGCACAAAGTATTCATCTAAAGACTGTGCCACTATTAAAGCCTTGCGTATTCACTTTTTTTTTTATGGTGGTCATTTCCCCACTATTAAAAACTATTGCTGGACTGGGGCCAGTGCAGTGGGGCTGTGGTGATGCTCTGCTCATTGCCACATGAAAAGCCCAGGTTAAATTACCCAGGCACAGTCAGTATGTCCACGAGCTGGCAGGGGCTGGGCATGCTGCTTTCTTGAGGATGGGAGACCTTGATATGGCTACACACCAGCTCCTTGTGATGAGATAGAAATGAAGTTGGTGGGTTCAGAAGGGAATCCTATCTGGTCCTACTAACTTAAGGAAAGTTGCCTCAGTCTGGATGCTAGCACAGCTGTAAGTGTGAGGCCAAATAATCCCCCCAAGCTTTAGCTGGGTAAGGTTTATTTTCAGAGACATCGGGGTGGATCAGATGTCCAAACAAGAAAAGGGTGTGCACTACTATAAGAACATGGGCTTGGGATGCCCCAACTTGTAGCTATAAGTTCTAATTCCCATGTCATAAATGTTAATGCAGCCAAACAAGATGATTTAGCTAGTGACTCATTTTCAGTTTCCAATTGCATTAACTTGAAAAAATAAATCAATCCCAAATTTGAGTCTTATGCTTCATTGCCTTTGACTTGGAAAGAGAAAGAAAGACAAGCTTAACATCTCTGTCCTGAAGAGTTGTAATGCAAAAAGCATCATGATTTCACCAGCTGCTGACAAGAAAATCAAATGTGTGAAGATTATGAGTCTGCTATTATAACATTCCATTGAATTTTCCTTGTATTTATGAAGCACTATGAGTCTAAGGGTGGCTTTAAAAATCTTCCATATTCATGTGTTATGCATTTTGTGCCCAATAAGATGTCCTTTAGGTTAAGGATATATGTAAATTTAGCACCAGGCCCTGAGTATGATCCTCAATAGAAATTCTGCATTGGTATCTAATAATACAAAATGGGACCCACATAGAAGGTTGACCTTTCAGTTATATCATGTTTTTTTTTTTATGAATTGATGTCACCTAACTAAAGGGAGCCTTGGCCTCAGTAAGGGCTTCTGGGTACCACCATAACACAAACAAAGAATAAACCTTAATTTCTTCAATTCTACTAGAATGCTGAATTGTTGAGGATACAATCATTTCCATAGCAACAAAGCATAATGTCACACACTTCACTGCTGGGTCAGGCAGGAAGAAGAGCTGGTCTCCCATTGGAACACACATAATTGAAATATTACCTGAGAGAGTATTAGAAACATACAGACCAAGACAAAGTATTTTTTAAAAATTAATGTTCTGTATTAACAAATTTGCCATAGTGTACAAACAGCATGGGTGAACCTAGTAGTCTATGATGTAGCAACTTGCATGTTTTTTTCCCCCATGGTCTTTTATTTGTCACTTTTCTCTTACTCCTACTGGTTCAGTGACTCATTGTTACTCACTTCACTGCTGGATAGTATTCTTTTACTGATATAGACTTTCCTTTTGGTCCCTATCTTCAGATCCGTCCTTAATGGCCTCCTGGAAAGAAGAGAATTATTTGTATGACAGTGGTTATGGTAGCACAGTAGGTAACTAACATTACAATGCTTCAGGCATTTATGAAGTGTTTTATTGTGGTAAAAGGATGTTAATATTAAACTTTTTCTTTTTAATCCCCAGAGTTATTGGACAGTAAAACTTTCTGTCGTGCACAGATTTCCACGACTACTACCAGTCACCAGCCTCTTGGTAAGACGCTCTTAATTCTATTGCTGATCATTTTTGTCACACATCCTAGAATTACTGCTATATAAAAGTCTTCTGTTGCAGGTCTGAGTGTAGATATCCAATAGTTTTAAACTAAGCAATATTGATGTTGATATTAGCTGTTTTAGCGATCCTAACTAAATAGTTATTTAAAAGGTGCTTTGCTCTCCTCTCTTTGTCAAGAAAAAAAGAACATCAAATAAACAGTAACCTCAGGGTGACTCCCCATATCTTTTCAAGTGACTGACTCAAGGTGGAAGAGACAGTGTTAGAAAGATAAGATGTCCCTATCCTGTCATAACCTGTTGTGTGGTGTGGCTGTGCACAACTAAAGGACTGCCTCATCCCGTCTCAGAAGTGCACTTCAGTGGTGAGCAAAGTGATTCATATACAGGTATCAATGGCCAAATATGGTGTTACATCAGCACAGAGTGGCCATAGGCAGGCATAAGTCTCCTCTGCTGAACTGCAACAGAGCAGTGGGTGTTCCCAGACATACTTCCCAGGCAGCTTTCCCACAGCTTCAGTGGATCACCTACTCCAGCCCTATGGTGCCTCTGCATGTCATGTCCACAGCATGCCATTTTACCCCTTTGATGGCCTCTTTGCACCTCCTGAGTAGTATAAAGAAGATGTAATAGGAATATAATCTGCCTTTTTGTAGGCAAGTGAGATAGTGGGTGAGTGACAGGTGCATGGGGAGTAGAGAGTGGTAAAAGCATCAGGGAGTGGTAGTGGGTTGACACATGAAAATGCGGCAAGCATGATTTAGAGGATGGTGACTTAGTGGCAGCTGTGGGCAGGAAGTGAGGAAAGGGGAGAGAGAGAAGTGATGGGAAGAGAAGAAAAGAAGAGAGATTGGAGAATTGGTAGAAGAAGGGAAAGAAGAGAGAGAAGGAAGGAGAAAGATTAGAAGAAAAAGTTGATATTGACAAGAAGCAAGGACTCTTAAGGGAACATGGCAAAGGAGGGGAAAAAACATAAGGAAAGAAAAGGGGGAAAAGAGAAGTAATCTAAAGAGAAACAAATACTGAAAAAGAATCAAAGGTAAAAATAATATCAGGGTGAGAGAGAGAGAGAGAGAGAGAGAGAGAAAAGAAAGGTGAAAGAATGAGATATGGGAAGAGATGGAAAGAAGAAATGCAGTGTGACTACACTCCTCCCACTGCCTACGCAGCTCCCCACTGAGACTCATGCTGGGTACTGTCCAGTTCATTTGCCCACTGGGCCCTCATCCTTAAACCGACCTGAAACAATTAAAAGGCAGATTACAATAACAGTATGTGCATGTGCATGCTCAGGGTGGCCCTCACCTAGAAGCACAGCAAGGCTCGCCAAGGTGACGTGCGCTTTAAACAAATGCATTGAGCAATAAATGTAAAAAGCCCCCACCAAACCCAATTGCTTTTTCTCTTGCCAACGCCCATTCTCATAAAATGGCTGCCAGCTCTTCAGAGCTTTCTGACAGTGCTGGGAATCAGCAGGATTCTTGGCTTGGTATGTGTATATGCTGACTTGTTGAGCCTAGAGCTAGGGTGGCACGCCAAGGGCACAGCCTGTTGTAAAAACTAAATTTGTATATCCCATAAAGAAGTAGCTCATTCCTGAATCATATGCAAATAATATGAAATCTTTTGTCACAAGTTTTGCAAGGCAGCTTTGCTGAAACTGCATCATAATTCTTTTCATCTGTCAAGCCCCAGCCTTCATATGTTGCGTGCTCAGAACAGGACTCTGTGAAAGTGTAAAGGCAGAATGGGAGGCTGTTTACACAGGTGTAATAAAGAATAAATCACTAAGTAGAAGGCAATTGACTTTCATTGAATAAATTACCAGCTAAGTCGAATATACAAAGCTATTTTAAGCTAAATAGGGGATTCTAAAATCAGGTGTTTTTTTTAATAATTGTATTTTTAGGTAAAACTACTTACAAATTAAGGACCTGACCCTGCAGTCCTTAATCAAGACAAAAGTCTCACTGACTTTTGATATACAGTTGAGTGACATCCATGGGAGCTTAACATGGATAAAGTCAGCAAAATCAATTTAATTTCACAAGCTCAGTGACTTCCATCAGTGGCTGGTGCTCTCTGAAAGTGGGCTGGCAAGTAAACAGTGGGCTCTCTGAAAGTGGGCAGGATATATAAACATGAGCCCAGAGCTGTGGGTCAAGACCACACTATATTAGACTTAAAACAGGGTAGACCTGGACTGTCCTCTCTGCCCTGAGCAAAGCAGAGCAAAACCTTGTGTGAAACATTTTTTTCACACACACAAAAACGCAAAATTTGGCTTAATCGAAACCATTCACAAATTTAGACCAATTCTGGCAAATCGTTTTGGTCAGAATGTGTTTTTCCAGAAATGTCAGAAAGAGTTCATTTCAGCATTCATGAAATGAAACATTTTGACTTTTTGTTTTTGGAATTTCCCGCAGTTTTATTTTTAAAATAATTTAAAATTTATTAAAAACACTAAACATTGAAAGTCATTTTTTTAACATTTTGGTAAACCAAAAATATCACAACACTTTCATCCAGGCTGACCTGAAATTATTATTTATTTTTTTTCAATTTTTCAGGCCTGCACCTAGGCCTAATATTCAGTTTTCTGGACAACCCTACTTCTGAGTTCATATTTTCAATTGGTTGTAGTGTACAGTATGTCTGTAAATATTTTTGCACCTATTTTTTTAGACACAATTATTGCAGATGCATGTGCTAATCAGGCAAGATTTTATGCAAATATATATTTACATTAAGTCATTTGCACATGCAAATCCCTACGTTCCATGCAAAATTATGGTAATTGTGAATACTTAGCCATGGAAAAAACATGCATGAGTCTTAAGCATTTACTTTATGGAATTCAGGCACTAAATATCTCGCAGAGCAAGCACAAGGGGGACTTAGAATTGTTTCATAGACCTTGTGAAAGTTCTCAGCCTGATTAAAAGAAACCTTTGGTGTTAATGTCAGTAATAGATTCAGATTTTGTAAATTTCCAAGAAGGTGACTATCAAACACAGAAATATCATCTTCTAGTTAGGTGATAAGAAATGAATAAATACAACTTCTTTATTCTTTATTTTTTCTGAGGAATGGCTTGAGCTAGAAATCTGGTGCCTTTGAAGAGTGTTTACAGACAAAAATGTTGCACTGATGAGAAGTAGCATGTTCTTGTGGCTTATAGTTGTAAAATAAAATATATGTGCCCAGCTGTCAAAAATTCCTAACAACACCAGCTTGAGTTCTGGGACTACTCGGCTTTCATTTATTTACTTAAGAACAATGCCTTGTCAGATAATTCTCCATTTAGGCAGGTGAGTGTACATTACATTAGTACCATTACATACAATTCACATTAGATCATCTATAGAACAACCAAAAAAAAAAAAATGCCCCCAAAGTTACATGCTACAGCAAAGTCTGGGCCACAATGGGAGGATTCAGAATAGCTTTTATATATATATGATCCTCTTATTTTCACTCTGACATACACAGTGCAAGGGACATGGGGTGAGGTATTTGTTATCTAATCAACATGTCCAGAGTCAACTGTATACCTCTGTATTTGTCTTTTATTCATCAATGATCTCTTTGTGAAGTGTAGCCTGGCTGATTAAAATATAACCCGAAAGCAAAAAATAACCCCTGGATTACTCATTTAGTTTTTGAAAGACGATTTTCTTTTAAACAGGCAATTATTCATTGTTGTGATTTTTATTTTTTAATCTGCTAGTCAACATAAAACCTTTAGCCAAGTTTATAAGAACAGTTTCATTTTCATCCTTTGCAGAGTCTTCAGTTGAGAAAAAAACACAAGATCATCCCCCAAAATCCCACACCAAGAAGCACAGTAAGTTAACTACTTATGGCAACCCTGGTGGCTTGATTAATGGCCCAGAGACAGTACAAGCTTAGGTTCAAGTTTGGGGAGAAAAAGGAAGCAACAGAAAGAAAGAGCCCAGTTTCAAAGCAAATGGGTCAAATGGAGTTATGCTGATTTACACCAGCTAAGGATCTGACCAGCGGAGAAGTTCCAAATAATGCTCTAATCAATAAGGACCTTTCGGAAACCCAGAATTAGATGAACGTTTACTGTGTCCTCCTTTAAGACATGATTGCTCGGTTGAAAAGAAGTTAGGAGATGTCTTGGACCCCAGAACTATCTCCTCTCTCAGAAATTCAATCCTTGCAATCCTCTTGGCTCATCCCTCCACGACAGAAGAATTCATTATCCACATCCATTATGGAGATTTAAGGTTACACCCTGGGTGTGCAAATATTTCCATCCATTTTGGCAAATGGGTCATGAACATATCCTCCTTACTAGTCTTTAGTAGGGGAGAATGCCACAGCTTTCTGGGCAAATCATTCCAAGTGATTTTCCTTCCTGAATGGGTGTAAGTGCCAAAAGTCATGGTGTAGAAGTATAAAGCAACAGAGCAGTGGTCTGAGGTATGTGGCTTTAACAGGGTACACACTTGATAGGATTAATACAAAGTGCAGAGCTTTGTAATATGAAACAAAGACTGACTTAGATGCCATTCTTCTGTTTTCCATCCAACTTTCTGAGGGTGAGTTGGTGCGGTATTTTGCTGCAGCTTTACAGAGATATGCAGATCTTTGGGGAACTATTTGAAGATAACCTCAATTTGAGAAATGTCAAGATTACTGCTTTATGCAGTGTAGTTGTAGCTGTGTTGGTCCCAGAATATGAGAGAGACAAGGTGGGTTAGGTACAATCTTTTTTTGGACCAACTTCTGTTGGTGAGAGAGACAAGCTTTCTACCTTGAATGGTTCCTTAGACTATGTGCTAAACAATGCTAAACAATCTGTCCCATCTTGCATTTAGCTGTGGCCCTTGGAGTATCTTTCCCAGACCAGAAGAAGAGCTCTGTGTGGCTCGAAAGCTTGCCTCTCTCACTAACAGAAGTTGGTCAATAAAAGATATTACCTCACCCACCTTGTCTTTTAGATTACTGCTTTACACATCTCAGACAACATACATGGAAGTCTGGAGGCATAGTCAGAATGTGGTTTCTATGCAGACAAGTCATTTTCTGTGAGCAACCTACCATACCAAAATAAAACAAAAACAAAAAGTACCCTAGAGAAAGTCTTTCTGTTTCTTCCATCTTCTTTCAGATCCTCGTGGAACTCACCTCTGGGAATTTATCAGAGATATTCTCCTGAATTCAGAGAAGAACCCAGGATTAATAAAGTGGGAAGACCGGTCTGAAGGTGTCTTCAGGTTCTTAAAATCTGAGGCAGTGGCTCAGCTCTGGGGAAAGAAGAAAAACAATAGCAGCATGACTTATGAGAAACTCAGCCGGGCCATGAGGTAGCATGAGTTGAGAAAACATTAATCTTGGAATAATTAAAGAGATATTGCATCAATTTGGAATCTTGTTAATTTTAAAAAAATGAATTAAAAGTAATTTAATTGGTTACGTCTGCCATCTGAGTTCAATTATTGATTTTGAGGGGGTTATAATTACATTTTCTTATTTTTAAGTGTTTTTGTCTCCCCTTGTTGCTGTGTGAACAAGCCACACAAACTGGTAAAACTAACTGTTATAGAAGGTTAAACACAAAAGGTAAAACTCACCCCTCTGCAAAGGAACCAGCTCAAGACCTTGTCATTACTAAACTAAAAAGATTTAAATTGGGCCTAAGCAATGGATAAGCAGTATTGCCAACCTGAACATAATGAGATTGGCTTAAAAATCATGGGATCCTTCTGATGTTCACATTTTCAAGCTTTTCTCTGCACCCAGTAGGGCTAGAAACTTCTTTTTTGTTTTAAATGAAAGCTGAGATTCTTTCCTGATCACAGGATTCCAGAAACTGGCACTTTTACAGAAACATCAAATATCATGAAACTTGTGATCCAATTACAAGAGTTGGCAACACTGAATAAGCTATGAGCTGGTATTTCTGAAAAGTGGCATAATCCACTCAAGGTGCAGGCAAATGTATAAACTAAAATAAAAGTAAAATAAAAAAGAGATAAGATGTTTTCTCTAATCTCTTTCATTCACAATAACCTTAGATATTACTTGTAATAAAAGTAGTTAAAACATGTTCAATTACAAGTATGATTTCTTAGTTGACAGTGTCCCTTAAAAACTATTCTCAACTCTAATGCCTAGTATCAAATCTATTTCTTTTTTTCCCCTTTTAACAGATACTATTATAAAAGAGAAATACTGGAGCGTGTGGATGGTCGGAGATTAGTCTATAAATTTGGAAAGAATGCCCGTGGCTGGAGAGAAAATGAGAATTGAAGATGTCAGCAAAAACAGCAGCAAAATCTTCTGGATGTAAATATTTCAAAGACTGTTCTCTTCTATTTATGTACCAAAATGGGAGGAACCCCCCTCTACTTCTAAAGGAAGAAGGAACATTATCATTGGTGTCAAATTATGTTAGTTGAAGTATGTCCTGTATGGGGGAAAAATGTACACAGTTTTCTGTGATATATGGTAACATATGATTGTGATTAATTTTGACATCTTGTGAAGTTTTTTTTATATAGTGCAGGAGTAATGTGATTTATGACGATGCTGTGAGTCATGCAAGTAAAGGTGGGAATCATGGGGCATTATGTATTTTTATGAGTAAAAGAATTTAAAATAAGGCAGCCTGCTTTCTGCACATGAGAAAAAAAATGAGTTCCAATGTTGCTTATCTTTGTAAGAGGACTCAAGGGCAATTGTTCAGTTCAGATCATATTATTTCAACTATGGATACCTGTGGAGTATGAAGTAACATACGACTGCATGCATGAGGCTTAAAAGCATCTGCTTCAAGTAGCTATCCCACAACAGTTACACATGCTGGAGCATGTTAGTAAAATTAGGAAGTGAACTTTGAGTGGATAAAACAGTAGGCCTCTCTGAGCCATGCAGTTGTTTTAATAGATTCCTAGGCCAGAAAGGACCTCCTGTATAACACAGGCCATAAAACTTCCCCAAAATAATTCTTAGAGCACATCTTCTAGAGAAACATCCAATCTTGATTTAAAAACTGTCAGTGACAGAGAATCCACCACAACCCTTGGTAAATTGTTCCAATGGTTAATTACACTCACTGTTGAAAATGTACATCTTGTTTCCAATCTGAATTTGTCTAGCTTCAATTTCCAGCCATTGGACTGTGTTATACTTTTCCTTTCAAGATGGCCCATTGTTAAGTGTTTGTTCCTTGTAGAGATACTTATAGAAGCAAATGTTCCATAATCACCTGGGTTGTAGTTTTGTTGCCCAATAACGTGTTCCATCTCTCCTACCAATTTCTGAGTATCTTAACATTCTTCTGGCCTCCCTTTGCTTCAGTTACTTCAGATGCTGGGTTCGTCCTCAGTTAGTTTATATCAGTAACTGTAGTTAACTGCGGGGAAAGCATTGTGTGACTATGAGCATTTCTTTGGAGAACTTGTAATAGCTCTTTTATTGGTTAGGACTTGATCCTGCAAGGTGCTAAAGTACTTCGTGCCAGGTGCTGAATGCCCTCTATCTTCATTAACTCCAGTGAGCATGCAGCATGTCCCATGATAAGGGCCCTAGATTTCTTTCCTGCTTTGAGGTGGACTACTAGGCTGACACAGCCTCAAGGATCAAAAGCCATAAAAAAGACATCTCACAGGCAAACATCTTTAAACTAACCAACTGTTCAAATTCCCTCTGGGACCAAATGCTTCAAAGGTTACTGTATCCACGTAGAAAAAGAGAAAAATGTTTTCCAGTGGTGGTTTAATACATTTGAGAGCATATGGGAGAAACTGGAGAGGGATTAGACAAGCATTGAGGGTTGGCTGGTGGGAATAGTGCAAGGCAGAAAAGCTAACTCGGTGGTGAGTAAGTGTAGGGAGGGAGTTCCAATTTCTTCAAATGAAGGCCTGCTGCTCTCTCTGGCAGGTAAAAGTTCATCTGAGAAGAAGCTTCCAGAACACGGCCAAGGAATGCAAAGCACCATTGCACTTATTCTATGATTTCACCCAGTACTTCCCAAACACTGCTAGCAAGGGAGCATCTACTTTTTTGTAATCTCTGCCACTTCTTCCTGTAATTCTCAGTTGGATGAAAAACTCTCTCTACACACTGTAACAATTAGAAATGACCTCATACCAATCGTATTCAGACTGGGGAAGTTCAGGGCTGGGTCTGTAGTTTAGGCCCTTCTCTCGTGGCAATCATGCCATACAGGGAGTGTGCATGCATGTCTAGCTCTCATTGGCTCTTGGTTAAAATCTCTTCCTCAACACGTCAAACATTTCAGAATGCAAGGAACTAAAAAAAAAAATGGAGGCAGCCCTGTATCATGTTATTGGGAAACACAAGGGATGCTGAAGCTCAGGATTTTGTAAAAGGGTGAGGTTAGGATCCAATTTGAGATGACGATGGAGGAATTAAGAAACTGAGGTAGATTCCAATTAACATTTTTTTAGGGATGAGGATATTGCAAAAAGAAGGATCAATGATGAGAGTCATACAAAGCGTGCAGAGGCTGTACAAAAAGCCAAACCAAACCAAAAACCAGTGAGAAAAGAATATCACAGCCTTGTTAATGTAGAAGCAAGAACTCTTGGGAAAATAGCAGGAAAATTATAAAGGTTACATCTATCAGGGCAATATCTGTCTCCCTAGGCATCCATTGGGTCCAAATCCAAACATGTTTGAAACCCAACAGAGTTGAGCCTGAGGTACTAGTTCTGCCAGTTTCTAGTTTGAAGGGAAGAAGACTGTAAAGGAATATAGAGCTGAAATCCAAAGTTAAGGGAGGATGAGTAGAAAAGGCATGAAAATGTGCTTACCAACACCCTACAGAAAACACAAGAGCTCACGTTGTTACTTATATGCACAGGGTACATCCAACCATTACACCACCTACTGCACAGTGCATGCCAGAGCTGTCACCATCAATTATCTGTACATGGCAATTTTTACTTTTCATTAGTTGGGTGGAGAGAAGTTCATCTTATTTACAAAATTGGGTCACAAAACTTCAAAGCAATTTTTTTCTAAACATATACTTTTTTCTGACTGGCTATTTCTCCTTGCATTGTTTGTTTTTGCTCAGTTCATTCATTTCCTCTTTGTTTTTTAGCTTGATTGGTTGCATTCCATCCTCTTTATCATCACATGTGGTCTGAATAGCTATAGATATTAGGCTATCAAATCAGAATGATACCTTTGGTGTATAAAATGCATGTCCCAGAAATCTTTAATGTTACTTTCAGCCAACTACTTCATGCTTTGTCCTCCATGTATCCAATGCAATCTTTAGACAAGAGACACTTTGGGTGAAAACCTGACCACATTGAAGTCAATGGTATAATTACCATTGACTTTGACAGGGGTCAGGATTTCATTCATTTTGGAGGCATAAAGAAGTGGTAGGTGAGGTGTTGGTAGCAGTATAATTGTTGTTCTCTGTCTCAGGTTAACATAGATTTCATGGCAACCGAATGTAATAATATCCTGGAGTAATGCTGCTTTGCACCAGACCTCAAGGGAAACAACGAGATTGCTATATACATTTGTCACCCCTTCCATGGCACTGAATTTATTATTTAGCAGCAGCTAAATCTATCTGGGGAGTCTTTAGGGTGCTATACAGCAAAGCACATGAACTATTAAAATAAAACAAATGTTTTAAAAAGCTGACCTTCTCTTGGAAGTGTATTGTATAAAATTTAGGGAGCAATTTCTCCTGAGATGCAATCTAGTCCTCCACTGGAATATTTACCAATAGGTGAGAATCCTGCAAGCAAATATTTTCCACTGTTAAACTTTTGAGAGCGGACACTTGTCATTTGACTTTATAACTGCACAGATTTAGAAAGGAAGCCATCTGACATTTGCGGTTTTACAAGTGTCAGCCTTTGCCTAAAACAGACAAAGTGGATTACTTAAGACTGATTCTTCTCACGTACAAATGCAACCAGGGAAAGGTGAACCATTTTAATCAGTTGTAACCAAAGCGAGATAATGAAGATATGAATGTTTATATAAATTGCTATTTAAAGAAAAAGCATTTCTGAGATTGCTCTTTTATTTTGTATTGCAAAGAGCTGAGCAGTCACTTTTTTAAAAGATGTATATTTTAGGTTAGCAGCAGCAGAACTGCTAACACCATATGTATAGATTTTTATTTTATCATAATTTTTCATCTGTACAAAATTCTATAGGAAAAAGTAATTATACTATATTTATATAGTTGCATGCCAATCAGTAACGTCAAAAGTGGTGTTAACATCAACAATCACTCTTAGGATATATTTGCTGTAGATAAGTAGAGCAAGTTTCTTAAAGAAACATCCTGAGAGCTGTATGTATGTTGGTGAAATATATAGACATGAAAATGCTTGGTTAAATTTTCATCTCTCTCTCTGCATCAAACTGCATAATCTCCGCTTCCCTTTTACCCCATCTTCAGTGTTTAAATATGGAAAAACATATGTTATCAGATATTTTGGTGTTTTTATTCATATCTCAGATTAAAATATATATAGCATAGAAGTGCCACACAGTTCTAAACATTTTCTATGTTTAATAGATGTTATCAAATAAAGCTGAAACAAGTTTGCAGATGCATGTTTATTTCAGTGCTTTTTACACTCTGAGAATAAGTAAAAATAATATGACATGTCTGACGAAGTGGGTATTCACCCATGAAAGCTTATGCTAAAATACATTTGTTAGTCTATAAGGTGCCACAGGACTCTTCGTCACTTTTTACAGTCCAGACTAACACGGCTATCCCCTGATACTTAAAAATAATATGAAATTTCCCACCAACAGTGAAAGAAGTGACATACTTGGCATCTGAAATTTACAAAGATGATGGCTCTATCTACAATAGTGCATTCTTTATTAAATCATAAGTCCATATCCCATACTAACCTGTGGAGCACTTGCAGCTGATCTGAGGAAAATAGTTGTTTACATTAGACTACTTCTTCTTGTGTGCTGCTAAACTTCACTCAGGCCCAATTCAGCACAAATCTTAAGCACATGGTTAACTTTATGTGTCAGCAGGATTTTGAAAAATGCTTAACTGCTTGGCTGAATAAGGATGAGATTACTCATAAGCATGTCCTTAACATTAAACATACTACTTTGCTGAATCACAACAGCTAAAACATATTAAATGGTTTCCTCTATTATTTTTCCATTTAATAACTGTGATTGCTGCAAGAATATGTAGAACTTGTATCTCAAGCAGGAAAAGCAGTTTCCTACCACATTAGTGATGTGATGATTGATCCACAGCCAATACAGCACCTCTTGTGCTCATTTGCACTTCTCAGTTCCTAAATGATTCTTGTGGATCTTCCATATCATTTCTTTTCAGAGGCTCGTTGAAATTAAAACCTATTTGCCCTTGAAAAATCAACCCATCTATCACAGTAAGTTCATGTCTGCAGTTCCAATGTCTCTTATAATTGGACAGCAACTGCTTATTTCTTCAGAGGCTTCTTTAAGGATTCCTAATGATTCATCTTTCTCCGTTACTTTTCTTATTTGTTGCAGTTTCCTGTTAGCTATGAGGATAGAATTCACAATCAGATCTATATAGGCTTGCATCTTTGTCTCTAAAGTCTCCTCTGGTTTTGTGAGAGCCACTGTCCTGGGAAAGAGCATCTGCAGTGAACATGAATTTACCAGGTGTGTAGGTCACAACCAAATCATACTTTTGCAACTTTATCATCATTCTTTGCATCTTTAAGATACAGTTGTTTAGTGGTTTGCTAAATAATGCACTCAGGGGCTTTTAATCTGTTTCAACTTCCACTGTCTGGAATACACTGATTGAATCTCTCCCAGGCAAACAATATTTCTAAAATCTCCTTCTCAATCTGTGTGTATCTGGTTTCTGCCTCAGTCAGTGATTTGGCTGCATATGCCACTGGCTGACAACAATCTTCATGCTTCTGTAAAATCACTGCACCTAAACAAGACTGTGAAGCATCTGCTAAAGATTTTAATAGGCCTTCCCAGTACATATAACTCCAACTCTGGTTCTTGTATCAGTTGCTGTTTTAAACCCTCCCATGATTTCTCCTGTTCTGTACCCCACTACCATTCATTTTTATTCTCTAGGAGTTTTCTGAAAGCTATTGCTTTGGTAGATATTTTAGGTATGAATTTTTCAAGGTAATTAACCATTACCAGGAATTGTTGAACATCTTTCCTGAACTGGGGACATGGCATCATTTAAAGGGTGAAATCTTATTCTTATCAGGTTTTACATCTTCATTGGAAATTATGTCCCCAACAAGTCAGTTCTGTAACCCCTAAAACACATTTCTCCCTATTTAGTTTGGTGTTTGCAGCTTTAGTTGCATACAGTACTTTCCAAAGTCTATGACCATGTTCCTCTTTCACTGAGCCCCAGATTATGATGTCATCTATTGAGGTGTCAACATCATTAAAATGTTCATATTTCATATGTATGGTTTTGTGGTACACTTCTGATGTTGAAGCTATGCCGAAGGGTAAGCGTAAGAATCTGTGACTTCCAAATAGGGTATTAAACGTGCATAGCTTTGAGCTTTCTTTAGCTAATTTTTGCTGGCAAAAACCTGAGGATGTAGCCAATTTCCTGAAATATTGAGCATTTGCAAATTGAGCCATAATCTCTTCTATGGTTTGTAGTTTGAAATGTTCTCTTTTTTTATAGCTGTGTTGAGTTCTCTGTGATCTAAGCATATGCGTAGTTGGCCGTTACTTTTCTCCACAATGACTAGGGAGCTTACCCACTTTTTTTTTAGCTTCGGTAGTTCAGATGGCAGTTCAAGCGGATTTTGTTTTGTTTTTTTTGTGTTGCTTGGGGCAGCAAAAATGGTAGAGCCAGCCCTGGTCAGATCCTGACTCCACCTTCTCCTCATTACTCCCTTTCGCCTTTGGGGTGGGTAGGAACCCTAGCAGTTCTTGCCAGGAAAGCAATTATTTCACGCAGAGAAAGACAAAAACTGTTGCTTGCTCTCTGCAGCTAACCCATGGTGTCACCTTTCAGGGGCTAGGCACAGTCTAGCCATTCAGTTTTATTCTAGCTCTGCAAGGGGCAAAGCAGTCTGGTTTAGGCTTTGAATTCGCAACACCTCATCAGGCAGGTTTAGGTTTACAATCCATAACCCAAACCTGATGCCGTTCATATAAAGTTTGGAGTAAAGGGATGATTGGACAAAAGGTTCTGTTTTTGTCCTATCTTTGTTAAGAAATATGCTACTGGTCTCCTGCATATGAAGAGAAGAGACCCCTGTAGAATGCATGCTCTACTTTCAATTACCCCCAAAATCCAATATCAAAGTGCTGGAAGAAACAAGGAGGATGGTCATGCCATCACACATACACTGCAGACTGTGTCATTTATACTCTTCCAAACCCTTCCTTTTCAAATAAAGCCATAAACAGAAAGTTCTATTATTTTGGGAAGGGGAAAAAAGTCTTTGAATTTCATATCCCAGAGTTACAGCTAAACAGCCTCGGCCAAGTGTTATGAATCTGGTCAGTTCATGATTTCCTGTTTTAGCAGTACATAAATTCAACTCTGTCAGAGATATGAGACAATCTCTTGGCCTCTAGGGATCCATTCTCATCTCTGTCTCCAAATAATCCTCTTCTTTCCTGGTGCAGATTTAGAAGATGCCTCTAATTGGTGACGCATGGCAATTATATCTGTCTGATATCAATGTTCTCGCTTAAAACCTGAGTTCAACATATTGGAATAATCTCACTACACAAAACAATTACAAATCCAGATGATTAGCCTGTTAGTCATGCCAGATTATTTCAAAATTCATGTGTAAAACATTACCGTACATCCAGATTGAAATCTGAAATTGATGTATCCGATAGACAAGTGCATTCTACTCAGACACACCTGAGTGTTCAGCAGCAGGCAAGCACTTCAATGAGGCTAATTGCTACCCTTTCCCATCTCTTTTCTGGGATTTAGATGATGCTTTGAAGGGGAATTGGTTACAAAAGAAGTCTGGAATGCAGGAGGTTTCCTCTGTTTAGTCTTAAAAGAGAGATAACAAGGGTGGTGGCACTGGAAAAATGCCCTACACATGTAGGGCATAGAGTCATTTGGACCTTACTCTCTCTGTTGATGTTATCAGGAAGGCCACCAGGTAAGACCAATTTCAAGGAGATAGTGTATCAACTATCTATATTGTCTGGAAGTGTAGTTATGACTATGTACAGCTAACTACACGTAAGGTTGGCAATACAAGTAAGGGGATCTCTGCCTACATGTGTCTGAGGTGTGTAAAACATCAAAGAGGGAAAGGCTTTATTTTGGGTGTTTACAACAGGTACAGATAGGAGTACAGAGATGAAATTAAGGCAAGGAAAACGATGAAGGGTGAATACTGGGAATGACTTCCAGACAGTGAAATCTATTATATCAGCTGTTCTCAAATTCTGGTAGGTGTACCACTGGTGGTACATAGGCTACAATCATATTGCGCACAGGCTGGTTTACACTATATCATCAGACATTACACCTGCAAGAACTGAGATTACAGGGGTGATGTGCCTAGTACTTATGAGTTTTAGATGTTGCACACTAGGTCTTAAAGTCTGAGAATTGCCAAGAAAAGTAAAGGAGACCCCATTATTAGAGACAAATAGGCAACTGCAGATTCCACTAAGGTCAATGGGAGCTCTGTTTACTAAGCACCTTGATGTGTTTTTCCCATCTCTACAATCTATGGTCATGAATGAACATGTTCACTAGAGTTGCTGGTTTTCTGAAATGCCCTGTGGTCAACCCACTTGACAACAATTTCTAAACCATAATCAAGGAGCTTGCTTGAAAAAGCAAAGCAACCATGAGCAGAATTGATAATCGCAACACTCCCATCTAGATTATATCAAAGACAATTTTCCCATGCATTTATGTCCTGTTTTAAGGCAATTTATTGAGATAGGAACTCTGGTGAGCCACTGGAGTCCTTTATTGAACTTTGGGTGCTTGATAACCAACACTGGCAGTAATTCAGTGGTTTCATACATAGCTGTCTGCCTTGTCAGGGAAAGGACTCTTAGATTTTCAAAATGTTGCAGAAAGATTTTTTCCTGTGAGTGCACTGACTGATTACAGTCTACATACTGTAGCGCTGAATGAAAGAAAGGAACCAGTTAGAAGAAAAACCTCTCTTTTTGCTATGTTAGTGTTGTGTAAAACCTGGAGATTGTGTCCTATTAATTATCAGAGGGGTAGCCATGTTAGTCTGTACCCACAAAAACAATGAGGAGTCTGGTGGCACCTTAAAGACTAACAGATTTATGGGTTTTTTACCCACGAAAGCTTATGCCCAAATAAAACTGTTAGTCTTTAAGGTGCACCAGACTCCTCATCCTATTAATGTGGAAATCATGGCATCCAGAAATGGTGTTAGTGCTGAATACTTATTTTAGCTCCATCAAGGCAACATTTCCCCTGTGGGCAATAACTGTGTATCTTGTTGAGTCCCTACTTTGCAGTTCCCTAGATAGTGGTTTGCACAGAACAATGGCTTTTCTTTCTGGAAAGAGACACTGGATTCATTGTGTGTGTGTTTGCGTTTAATGTTCTTGGGGCCTGATCTAAAAACCATTGCCATCAATAAGAGTTTTGCCACTGCCTTCAATGAGAGCAGGATCCAGCCCATAATCTCTTATTTACTAGAACATCTTGCTGCTGCTCTCCATGGGGTAAATTTTCATAGTCAAAGTAGGCGGATTTATGAAAACATAGACCCCATCCTATATATAGACAGAAACACGTATCCAGTACAGACACCAACCACCACACATTTTTGTTTATTTAGTATTTGAAAAAATGTTCATCAGAGTTAATCTCAAATTCTTTGTGTGTTCAGGTAATGCCAGAAAAATTTGCTTGACTGACACCATTGAGATTCTAGTGTTGGCTTTTTACCCTTGCTTGTGTGTTTTCTTCTGTTTATCTCTTTTATTTTTGCTGTCTCTCTCTTCCTCCTTTTGCTTCAGTGACTAAGGAGAGAACGGAAAAATTTCAGTCAGTATAATATAATATAATCTATGTCAAAATTGACTGCTATGCATTTTTAAATATCTGTGCAGTCATTTAGTTCTACACTGTTGCTGTCAGAATGAAGCCCCTCATGTAAACCTAATTCATACTATCAGGAATGACCATGAGAAAGGTACTACTTAACTGCTCTAAAGCATATGCATGTCATTGAATGTTAAGATGAAGAGAAAAGGAAAGGGAAGTTGACTGTCTACCCCTCTGGCTTGCTGCACAGTAGGCTTGATTTCATTACTCTCAAAGGTTCCCAACTGTCAAGTCTAGCCTTGCATATTTGCAGTGATGGGGATTAAATAGCTTCCTCAGCAGCTTGCTCTATTGTCTGATTACACTTAGAGGTTTATGTTTTACAGTATTTAATCAAACTATCCAGGGGTGAAAGTAGCTTACAGGACTTACCCGTACTGCCTGAGTCATGGGGGCCGTGGCCTCAGCTGGAAGAGGCATGGCCTCAAATGAAAGAGGCGGTGCCTCTCAAGATTTAAAGGCCCTGGGGCACCGGCTGTGGCTGGAAGCCCCAGGGCCTTTAAATCAACCAGGGGCTCCCAGATGCAGAGGTGGCTGGGAGCCCCCCGGGGCTCAGGGGAAAATTAAAGGTCCCGGGACTCTGGCCACCATGGGGAACCCTGAGTTTTGCCGGGCTGAGTTCAGATTCTGACCCAATATCTTGTAACCTCTCCTAACAGGTTATTTTTCTAATGAGATATCTCACAGTGAGCTTCACAACCCCACCCACCACAACACACTCACACCAGGACCAGCAGGTAGAAGAGCTGATGTGAATCCAGCACACTTTGAAGCCAATGAGAGTTTTGCCTGAGTTTACAAATCTGAAGAGGAGAGGCCAGAACCAAACTAACAACAGAAAACGAACAAACAGTCCTCTTTAAGATGGCCTCCAAATCAACCCCAGCCAGCAGAGTTCCTAGTTCTCTTATTGTTCTAGGAGGCAGACAGATTTTCTCCCTTTCCCTTAAGCATCAGGTCAGGGAAGAAGCAGCTTAATCTATTCATAAAGCCCCTGTCTCAGAGCCTTGAGTCAGACCAATCAAACTTATAGTCAGAAAACAGTTTTTAAGACTCAGGCCTGGCTAGTGTCCTAGGGCCTGCAACCCATAGCAGCCAGCATAGCCTCCAGTCCCTTCTTGCTCAGCTTCCTTTTCCAGGCAGGGTCTGGGTGCACCTTCATTGCACCCAGGCTGTTTTGGCCATAAGACGTCCCTTAAAGGGGTAATATGCTCCACCACACTGAATAAACTGCAGCATCAGGCCCTTTACCAATTAGTGCAAGTTTACTGAGGTTTCACAGGCATGAAAGAGGTGCAAAGGTGATATCTAATTCCCATGGGCTAGATTCTCCTCTGGTCTTATTCATACAAAGGAGTGAGGAAGAGTCAGTCTTCCCATATCTCCTACTTAGCCAAGTAGGACCTATTCAGGTCTTGGGTCCAGGTGTACAGCGCCAGGTCATCGTCTTTACAGGCTCCCTCCTACAAACAAGTGGGGAAACTGAGGGTCAAGAAGAGGTGCAGAGCCTTCATTGTGCCCCTCCCCATGCCTGATTGGCAAATGGAGCTGGGTCAATGGAAAGGGGAAAGTGAGCTGCCCTCTTTTGAGAGATACAGTAAGTTACTTCCTTCCAGGAGGAACAGGGAAGGAAATATCACTCAGACTCAGTTCTTCCACAGGGCTCCTTCTGAGACCAGGCAGCTACAAACAACCCCTTACTCAGCAATCCCTTTTGGTCTAGCCCTACATATGCAGCAAAGGGCTTTGGCTCTGTATTACCTGAAAGATGTTGAGCTCTCTCAACTGCAGAAGATTTATGTTACCCTAGGCCACATAGTAAAAATATTCATTATTCTATAGCTGCCCTCCATTGCAGCTAAACAGGCAGCTGCAGTGATGATGCATTGCAATGGGAGAAGCAGCACTAGAAGAGTTAAGCCTCTTATGTTAACACAGAATTTATCCATGCAGTTATCCCATTTACCAGTTACAAGCAAAGCATGAATCATAACCATGACACTGGATCGTTATCTGTATGTCAGAAAGCAGCCAAGTGCCTATACAGACTAATAGTTTCCCAGAGAAAGGTTGTTGCCTTCGCTGTAGTATACAGTCGAGGATGGGTGTTCTGAAATTCTTACTCCTATTTTCCCAAGGTCAGTACTGCCTGTTATGCTTTTATTAGCTGGATTTAGACAATAAACTGAAAGTGGAAGGTTTCATTCCTTGCCATCACTGGATTTGCATGTGAACAATTTCTGAATAGATCCTGCTTCTGGCAGACAGGGTGGTACAATACTGACCAATGGGTGTGTCTTTGTATCTCTGTGGGGTGTGTTATGTTGATTCCTCTTATGAAATGTTATGTTGATATCTGGGGTTTGAAGTACACAGAAATCTATTTACCGTACAAGATTAGACAGCTGGTATGTATCTGGCAGGGCAATACCTGATACTTCAGTGCAAGGAGAATCACCTACTCCACAAGCAACTCTTCCGTTGCACAATATTACACAACAGCAAGAAATCTTTCTTGTCCCTCAAACTGAATTTACAATTTGCCAAGACATATGAAATGTGAGGAATACATGCATAGGTGCTGCCATGTTTTACATTCCCCCATGTCTCTCTCAAGTATAGTCTCTTGAAGATGATACTGAAATAGACAGAGAGTCCCTACCTCACACTGAATGTAACATCTTACTTCACAAGTACCCCACTGAAATCAATGGAATGACTTGCTGTGTAAGGAGGCTATCACACTTTGGTCTGTCATATTGACCTGTTACAATGCAATGGGTTAGCATATCATTAAGCATATTGATACTTAAGCAATCAGAACTCAGAAGAGGTTGTTACAGCATCTATGCATTTGTAATTGCCTGGTGGAAGATGCTGTTCTGTATGCGTGCTGTACAGCTCAGAAGGAATGCCATAGCAATGAGTGTCACTAAACTGTTATATGTAGATATCTAGCCGTGATTCTCATGGGGAAGGTTTAAACATGACACATCTTCCTTGAGGATTAGTATCTCAGCTCTTTTCGGGTATGGTAAATGTACATGGCTTATCATTGCAGTCTCTTTAAGCTATAACCAATTCTTGCTTTTCTATTTTATTATACAGAATTATTTTCTTTTCTATTCTGCACTAGTAAAGATGAAGCTAAATCTTTATGAAAGAGGACTCTCAGAACCAAAGAACTAGATAGCTCAGGGTGTGGGTAATGGGTTATGAAGCTATTAACCAGTTCCAATCTGGGGCCAGTTGATAGTGGAAATCATTATCATTTCATAGTGCATGTGAAATAGTTTTACAATTTTGAGATTGAAGGAGTAGAGTGACTGAATTGCTCATTTAGCTGTAAGGGTTAGACCTGTTAGCAGGATAGGAGGTATAGGAAAGTTGTTGCTGCTGAGTCTTCCCCCCTGTACATGTGGCCTTAAACTAAAGAGAAAGATAAAAAATAAACTTTAGCCTTTTAAAAAGATATCCTGTATCTTTTATAGATAATATTTTGTTTTATACTGGAATGGAAACAAAACTTTTTAAATGGTTTTGTAAAGCAGAATTGTATTGAAACATCAGTTGTCAGATCCAAAAGGCCAGGTTTTCAGTTCATGTCTCTCTCTCTGACCAGAGTCCACCCTGGAGCTCAGAAACCTCCCCCTCAAAAATGTCATTGGAATGGATATGTTTCCAACAAAACAGCATATTTTGATGAAAAAAAGTTTAATTAAAATGTTCCAACCAGCTCTAGCTATAAGTTTTTACAATTGCAAGTACATTATTGTGCTTTGAGCTCACCTGCATTTTCAAGTACTTGGCTTTAATCTTTGTGAAAAGCTCATGAGTCTGTTTTCACTGTATGCTTTTTAAAGCACTCTGGTATCCTGATGGATCTATGCTATTTAAACAATAGTACTGTATGTGCAAAAGCAGAAAGGGATTGTGGAGGAAGAAATGGAGACTAAGTCATATTGACCTACCTTTGGATTTGTTTGTGCTAAACAAGCCCATCTAACCTGTTTGATTAATGTTTTTTGTTTACTGTCTTGTTAACAGAGGTGATAAAATAGGCCACTGCTTTTAAATTAAACTAATTGGAGCTGTGAATAGCACTTGAAGGTGGTAGGAATTATAGTACACTGGGCAATACCTCCACCCTGGGGAGGTCATCCACTGAAAATACCAGCTGCTCTAACTGTTGGAGCTAGAAAAAAGCTTTTCTTAGTTATGCTTCCATTTACAGTGGTATCCATGCACCTCGCAGTCTTTAGTGCATTCATCTTCATAACACCACTGTGAGGTAGGGAAGTACTACCATCTGCATTTTGCAGATGGGGAACTAAGACACAGAGAGGCTAAGTGATTTGCCCAAGGTCACAAAGTATGTAACAGAGCAGGAATTTGAATCTAGGCCCTCCATATTCTAGGCAAGTGCCCTAACTATTCGCCCATCCTTCCTTTCCTTTCCTTGTGGGCATGGTATTCAAAAGAATCATCTAATGAAGATTCTCACTACAGCTGGTCAGCAAGTATGTTTTGTTCCTGTGAGATATCCATAGAAGCAAAATAAAAGTTTTCATCTTCATCAAAAGCATTTCTTCAGAAATTTTTACTGGAAAAGTGAAAAGCTACAAAAATCCTGGATATTGGTTTTGGCAACTGAAAAAAATTCAGCTGAATACCAACTAGGAAGTTGGTCTTTGGGGTTTTCAGGTTTGCAACAAAAACCTGAAAAATGTAAAAGTAGATGTATTTTACAGAGATTTGTTTTAAAAATATTTTTCAATCAATTTTTTTAAATAAAATCAGACCAGCTCTATTCCTCACACCTGCCTCTACCAGTGAGAATTGTTGGCAAGAGGATATTGGACTAGATGAACCACAGGTCTGACATGGACTAGCAATTCCTATCTCAATTATCAACACAGAAAGCTTTGGGGCACTGCTGGAGCACATCCACTCAAAGGGACTGTCATGGAGTAGCCAGCTCACAAGGCCCCCAGGCAGCTCCACATGCTTCCCCTCACCTCAGTCTCCCTTCTTGGATCCCCAAATAAACTCCACACTGGCTTTTCCAGTCCAATAACAATAGCATCTGATTTACTCACTTAAAGTTCACAACTGAATTAAAAAAATCTTCCTTCCAGCCTTTAGCTAGTTATAGACCAAACTCCATTGGTCTAGTCAGAGTCCTTCCTGTCTTTTAGCAGACTACATCTAGCTGGAACAAGTCCCCTGGCTTCAGAATTTTATCAACAGGCACCCCTCTTTCTCATGCTCTACAATCTCATTAAAACCACCTGGCCCTTTACCTTTACTGCAGCCACCTTCTGCTCTTTATAGGAAATGGCCTGATTCCCCCTCAGGTGGGACTCATTCAGCAATCAGAGTTGACTCGCCGGCCCCAGGCTTTCCAGCCCAACAGCAAGCCACCTTCTTATAGGGACATTTCCCCACTGCTGTAAAGAGAGAATGACACTGATAGACAGAACAGCTCAATACTTCCTGTATGCATTTCAGTGGCAAGGAAAAGGGGATCAGCCAGGGGCAGGAATCATGTAATTTTCCACTGTTTAAAAACTGCCAGTATCTCTGGCACACTAAATATTCCCTGTGAAAGGCTGGACAAACAGGTCAACAGGGATTTAATAAAAATAAATAAAGAGAAGGACTTCAAATAGGACTTTATTATATCTCTTGTTGGTGCCATTAGGCATCATGTCTGTTGAAAAACCACTTTTCTGTTTATTCCCCAGAGCTTGTACTCTTCAGTTCATTTTTCAGTAGCTACTGCAAGGAGGAAGTAGAGTGGGGAGTTTTTTAGTGAACAGAAAGGACATCTTATTTATCTTGACTGATTAGAAATAACACAGCTCTGAAACCAGCTTCCAGACTAGTTTTCTGCTTCCACTGAGGCCGCTGGATTTATGGTTTATTACAGCAATCTGTAACCCACTAATCCCCCTTTTTTGTGCTATGGCTAAGGGATGCTAATGGACACTTCACCTTGAATGGTCTCTTAGAATATGGGCTAAATACTTATGCTAAAAAATCCCTTCCATCTTGTATTTAGCTGTGACACTCTGAGTGCCTTTCCAGACCTGAAGAAGAGCTCTGTGTAGCTCAAAGGCTTGTCTCTTTCACCAACAGGTTATATATGATCATACTAAACCACAGAAATAGAGATTAAATGCCACCTCCAGGCTGAGATAATGAAAAGACTAGTAAGGATTTCTTAACTGTTACCTCTCCATTAACTCCACTTGAATCAATATTTCCATCAGAGAAATAAAATGTGTGTGTAAAGGAAAAGTTAACACCGTGGCAACCACAAATACTTAGTATGAGCTAGACCATGGGTGTCAGAATTCTAAAAAATACAAAAACCCCAAACCAGATATTCCAAATACATTCAATATTTATATGAGTCCACCCCTGCCAAAAAACTGCAAAAAATCCCCAAAGATAGAATATGTCTGCTAAAAAAAACCCCAGGAATAAAGTAAAACATTATAGAATGTACATTCACCCAATGTGATATTTTTCTGAACGCTACCACTCCTACATTGAGTAGTACCTATTGAAGAGTAGTCCATTGATTTCATTGGAACTTTTTTGAAAGTAAAGGTGGTAGAATCAAACACTTAATTAATACCCTATAATATTTATAAAAATATTTAAATAACTTATTATTGTTTACCCTTCCTTTGTGTCATAGTGAATGTCCCATGATCATCCTTGCTGCTAACAATGAGAAACACATAATATTTTAGCTATGAAATGGGCTGATTTATATTCTGTCTGTGTAATATATTGGTTTACTATTTTTCTATTTGAGATTTTTAGTTTTTTAAATATTAAAGTATTATTTTAAAATTAGCTGCTGCACCAGAGAACAATGGTAGATTGCCAACTTTAGAGACCAAACCCCTCCATGGGCTTAATCTGCAGCAAAGGAGATTTAGGTTAGATATTAGGAAAAACTTTCTAACAAAAAGGGTAGTTAAGCTCTGGAATGGGCTTCCAAGGGAGGTTGTGTAGTCTATCATTGGAAGCTTTTAAAAATAAATTGGACAAACATCTTTCAGGGATGATTTAGATTTATCTGGTCCTGCCACAGTGCAGGGGCTGGACTTGATGACTTCTTGAGGTCTATTCCATGGCTTGGTGCTCCCAAATGGGGCAACAGATGCTGGCTGCGACACACCTTGGAGGCTCACCAGCCCACCGCCTTTGGACCGCTGCCACCAAAAGCTCTCAAAAAGTGGGAAGCCACCAGCACCCAGACCATAACCCTGCCAGTGCTCCACCCCCACTCTGGACTGAGGCACCGCTTCTCCTTGGCCTCTTCCCCTGTGGTCCTGCCTATGTGGTACCTTTTCCCACCCCTACTCCACCTCTTCTTCCTAAGGCCCTGCCCTCGCTTTGTCTCTTTCCACCCTCCCTCCGCTGCTTCCTTGAGGCCCCTCCCTCCTGCCACTTGCTCCTCTCTGCCTTGTGGAGGGGACAGAGAGGAGCGAGTGCAGGCAGTGGTAGCCTCAGAGTAGAGGCAGAGCAGTGGCAGGAAGAGGCAAAGTGGGGGCAGGGCCTTGGGGGGAAGAGGCCAAGTGGGATCATGGCCTTGGGGCGGATCAGGGGCAGGGCCACAGTATAGGTGCTGGTGGCCCCCTCCACATCCTAGGAGCTCGCACCCAGTCTCCCCAAATGCAAGGGGCTAGCACTGCCTAAGCGTACATTTTTGATCCTATGATTTATACACAACTTGTATAGCACAGTTAATGGCAGAGCAAGTGTTATCAAACTACAATGACTTTGTCATGTCTAATGTTGGCTGAATTTGATTTGGTTGCATACAGATGAAAGTCTCTATGTCCCATCACCCACTGCTCAGCTCAGCTCAGCCCTATTACACATCAAGGGAGAGAGAAAACTTCTGGAAGGAAAGTTGAGTGTACTGCCAAAGAATGAATAGAATTATTTCTTGCTGTACCAAGTAATTCAATTGCATGTAAATGGTGCAGAAATTGATTGCCGTGAAGAAACTGCAAACGTTTCCTCCTAAAAGTTCTTCCTTTCTTCTCACAGAGAATTCAGATGAAATCGACAATACACAGCTAACTGAGTTAATTTAGCCTTTCATCATAGATTTCAATGGAATCATTCATGATATGAGGATGGAGGGAGAAGGTAACAATTAAGAAGCATTTCACACTGTGTAGAAAATGAGTTATTTTTTAAAAGAAAAAATAGAATAAATCCAAATGAATAATCATTTGCACACTTATGAGATGCTCCAGACTAACTTTTATTTAATTATAGATGACCCGTAACAGATTTACTTCTCTGTTGTACAATAAAATTGTATAAATATATGAAAAATCTGTCATCAGAACTGACTCAGAAATTTTCTACCATTCACAGGAGCTACACTGTGCTGTAGGAAATATTAAGCAACATGCCTTTGCACTTGCATTTAAAGGCAAAATCCTTGAGAGGCAGGAATTATTATTTACAGGAGGGGATGTGAGGCACAGTGAATGATTTGCCCAAGGTCACACAGAAAGTCTCTGGCAGAGCAGGGAACTAAAGCAGGGTCTCCAAATACCAGCCCAGCACCAAACCCCGACCTTCTCTCAGTGTGCTGCAGTGCTTATTCTATTACATGGAAAGAACTAGATGGAGTTAAGATCTGGCATATAGATCTAAAAGCAGAATTTTCCCCTAAAATGTCTGTCAATAATTGCCAATGGCTGCAAGATTTTCAGCCACTTTGTCGCTCCCAGGCTGCAAGTACACATTTAATGACAATTATGTTGACATGAAAATGCAGAACCTGTTCTGGAAGAATTAGGTTGCGTTAATGTACTACTTGAGAAAGGACATTCCTGTGGCTTATTTTTATTAATCTGATATGTTTTTATTTGTTATACAGACGAACATAGTCTGAATTTTTATGAGGTAGTTCACATTGGGTTAGCAATGAAAACTTTTGTAAATAAATACAGTACTAGAGAACCTGGCTATAAACTGATTGAAAAGGTTAGCAGGAAAATGTCACCAAAATATAATTCCTCAGTGTCAGTTTTTGTCCTTCTCAGAATAGAGAAGAGGTGTCTCCTTTCATTATCTGGCAAATTTTGCAGTTATCATGTAGATCATTGTGGATTATGTCAGAAATAAAACACATATCCCCATCACACTTCAGATACCTCTGAACGAAAGGGTGCCCACCATTGATGACAAATTGGTGGGGTGTAGGCTACGCATTTCAATACTACAGCATTAAGCCTCAGGTAAATGGCATGTGTTTAACAATGCAACAGTATATTAAACATTTTAATCACATTCTCAGAAGTAGCTAGAATTCTTTCCAAGGTAATTTTGTCTCTCCTAATTTATACTCTGTGGCTGTGAATTCCTTCACCCCTGCAGGAGGCACAACTGTATATAGGAAGAGGAACTCGTGGTATGGCCTTCTTAATCAGTGACTTGATTCTTCATGCCTGCTGTCAAGTGAGTGGGTGTTTCAGTCTCCGTGGTCCATTCAATACCTGGCTACTCTCTTGAGAACCAGTTGCATTGTGATGTGGACACAATTGTTGCTCTTTGAGTTGTGCACAGAGGTCCACTGGAGACTAGTTACCTTTGTAGCATTCCTGGTCTCTTCTGGGATTAAGAAATAGTATCTATGCAGTGGGGATTTTTTAAATCACATTTTTATATATTTCAACATGTTACAGTTCTTTTTGTCAACCCATGCTGCTCTTAAACTGAACTTATTGTTTGTCATCTGAGTCTGGGGAGTTACCCTATCCTACATGTGGCGGTAACAGTTCCCTCTAGGTGTACTAGCTAAAGCAATGTGTGTGTGTATGTGTACACACAAGGGCTAAAACCTTCATTATACATTCAGTGTATAGATCATGAAATGGATTAGCATGCGGATTAGAACATAAGAATGGACATACTGGGACAAACCTAGGGTCCGTTTAGCCCAGGAGCCTAATAGTGACTGATGCCAGATGCTTCAGAGGGAATGAACAGAAATGGGCAATTTATCAAGTGATCCATCCCATCATGCAGTCCCAGCTTCTGGCAGTCAGAGGTTAAGGGACACCCAGAGCATGAGGTTGCATCCCTGACCATCTTGGCTAATTGCCACTGATAGACCTATCCTCCATGAACTTCTCTGATTCTTCTTTGAGCCCAGTTATACTTTTGGTCTTCACACCATCCTCTGGCCATGAGTTCCACAGGTTGACTGTGAGTTAGAAATTGTTGATTAGAAATAGTCAAATCATTTATTGCAAATAATATTCATTGTGAATATTGAACCTATTTCTTTTTGCAAATTGTTCACAAGCCAATCCCAGTTTTTGCAAATGTATATGTTATTTGAAAGTATTTGCTATGAGTGAGGCTGAGACCACCAATTCATTTTACATAGGCAACCCAAAGAGCTATCAGACTGCAATGATCTTTGGTCACTACTGCTAACTGAGCCTAGAAGAGAGATTCTATAGCCTAGTAACAATCTCCATAGCCAAGCAGCTCCTGTATACAAAAAGAGAATCCTTATTTTTTCTTTCTTGTGTATTTATTTCTTTTAAAATAATTATAAAAGATATATAATATTCACTGTAGCCTGACAAAATTTGTAGCAACAGTTTAATGTAGCACTAGGCAGGAAATCACAGTCTGAGTCTCAAAATCAAAACATCATTCTCAGCTAATCAGGGTGTGGGATTAACATGGAGGCAACATGTACGTTCAGCACATCTATCTAGTCATCTGCTGACTAGACATTTCCCACTTACGGTTTGAGCATAATTTACCATAAGCCATAGTTGGTCTAATGAAAATCCAAGCCATAACATGTACTAGACAGTTCCACTGTAAATCACGCTGATCTCTGGTCTTCAATTTCTTTCTTCTTTTAAGAAGCCTGTTTATTACATACCTTTTCAAACAGAGGTTAAAGAATAAACAATTGCAGCTACTAGGATAGGACGAATCTGTTCAGATGGACTGAACCCTTTCCAGAATATTTGCCCAACTCTCACATCAAAACCAATACAAATTTTTGTGGTTTGAAAAAGTTTAGTTAACATTTCCTTTTTAAATGAATATTCACCCACCTTTGCACTATCTGACTTTGGCTGGGATTGAAAAGAAAAAATTCCGTGTGGGAAAAACTATTCCTGTACCTTGTCTTATTGAAGCCAAACCCAGAAGTATTGGGTTTATTCAAGATTTCCACACAAGTGGCTCAATAAAAGAAGTTTGGATAAGCTTCTACACTTTGGACTAAGCCAAATTACTGTTCTACCCACAGACAAGGTAAAGCATGGGACATAGCAGTGCATGCTTCCTTACATTTCCTCCCCTTTGTACTTCAGCCCTTATATGGAGACACCGCCTTTTCAGCTGAGACAGCAGTTCAGTCTCCATAGATTATTTCATTCTTGGTATGTGTTGAGGCTGCCAATAAACTTGCAAATTCTGATGACTTTGTATTATGGCTGGTAATTCACAGAGGTCTGGAATAAAATGACATTTCACAGAGATCACCAAAGAGACTTCAGGTGGAAATAATTTTTGGTCGCTCCTGATCTAGATTGGATTGAATCAGTGACCTACAGACAGAAAGCTCTGTATCGCATTACTAATTCTCTAAGCCATCCATTGCACCAGTTCACACTGGTTGATATTCATTGTGTGTTTGGTGATCAGCAAAGGCTTCTGCTCATATTTTTACTGTAGCATATTTTTCTTTAGTTATTTAAAAAAAGATCCAACTCAGCATTGCCACTTTTTAAATCTTTGGCTGAGACCTAGTTGTTGACTTTGAATGTAGCATCAGTGTGCCATAATATCTTGATGCAAACTACAATATCATGATGGACTGGCATCATGAGACACAGTGTCACACTGTAATGATGTCGCCAACTTGCCGGGCTCTTAATAGTCTTGTAAAATATGGGACACCCCATCAAAACCAGGATAGTTCCCCATAATTGCAAGAGGCAATGATCCTAACACAGAGGCACTATCTTTTGCAGTGTTCTTGTCATCTAATAACTACAACAACTTATTTAAGGAAGTTGTCTCTTAGCTGTTAATTGATTAGTTGATTTTTTTTAATTAAGGGTCAAGTCAACTGAACTCATTCAACTTTTTTGGGGTTCACAGTTTTCCATGTGTATCATTAAATTGTCAAAAACAAATAAACCATTTTTTCTGTGGGCTGTAGCAATAAAATCAGCTGGCTGCTATGAGCTCCAACCTTCAAGAGATGCTTCTCTGTGTGTCCTACTTCCACTAGGTCCTCAGCCAAGGGCAGAAACCAGAACATATACTATAATGGTTAGGTATTAAGGAAAGTAACTCACCCAAGAGAGTCATATACTAAACCTATTTGTGACTAGTTATGCTGTGTAAACAATTAAGCTGTTTTGCAGTATTGTGTCCTATCTCCTATTTATATAGAGAGAAATTACTTCAGAAAAAATGAGAAACCCACACAGACAATTGCTGCCATAACTAGTCCATGTAGCTAATCGCTGTCGTAGCACAGTTCCCTTGACAGCATTCTTAATGCTCGGAACCATGTGTGACAGAGAAGGGGAGTCATGAAGGAGGGTGTGGTGAAAAATATTTCATCAACTCTGAGGCTGGCCCAACCACATCTGATTGCTCTGTGGCTTCTTATTGTAGTTTGCATGCTCCCTGCTTTAGTGCACTCACCCTTACAAAGCTGACTGATGTGACTTGAAATCCTCCAGTAAAATCTTCCTGTGTTTCCTCTCTGCACCACTTGCCATGAGACCCACTACTGAGGACAGAAACCAGCCCCCTCCTGTAGTTCTGTCTGCACCAACACCAGGAAATAGGGTTCTGGGTGGAAATGTCACAATCCCGCTCTCATTTCAGGGTTGGGAGCATCCTCTCTGCGGCATTTCCAAACCCTTCCCTCCTTGGAGAGCACAACACTGAGCTTAGGGATTTGAATTCAATTCTCCTAATGTAGAATTGGAATGGACTTTTCCACAGCTTTGTTGACACAGGAGTAGGGTGCAGAGAAACAGTGCAACTGCTGGAGCTATTTTTTAATGAAGACAGACTGTACTGTATATTTTTTGTATTGTCTTTATCAAATTGAAATCTGATGGGTCTGGTATATTTGCAAGAGTCTTGTGTGCACTGTTATGCTATTTGGTTTTGATCAAATGTGATATTGTACTTGATGTTCTTTAGCTACGTCAAACCCTGCTTCATGGTTAATACATGGCACTGATCCATACCACAAGTTGTGCAACTCTTTGCAGCAAAAATATTGCTGCTTCTTGGGAATTAAGATAATTAGTTCAATGTGAATTTAATTAAAGAGAGAAGAGCAGCAATTAAGGGAAAATAAAATTCATTACAGAATGGGAGTGGGTAAACTGATCTGCAAGAAGTAAGAATTCTTCATCTGTTCTAACCCTACACCTTCACCTGTTTCAAGAAACAATCTCTTTTTAGTTACGTTGTTACATGCCCCCCCAACACACTTTTAGTTTCCACTAACACAAAATAAAGAAGTGCAAAAACACAGTGAGAAAAATTCCTAATATAGTATTTCCAGTCACGACTAGGAGCAGAAGTGGCAAAAAGCTCACAAATCATTTTCTCTTTGTGAGCATTTTCAGTCCAGTTTTGCAGATTCAGGAGTTTTAGATAGCTCAAACCAACACAAACTTTGGAATGTTTGGCTCACTGGGTCAAATTCATGATTGGTGTAACTTTACTGAAGTTAATGGAGCGATGCCAGGGATTAGTTTGGCTCACTGTGCTTAGAAGCACAGAAGCAACATTTGAGATCAGACACAGCTGCCAATGGAAGGAAGCTCCTTTGGGAGTTAAATATATTGTTCTTATGCCTTCCCCTTGTCTGAGAACTGGGTGAGGTGTGAGGACCTGAAGGTTTGATGGTAGCTGGGACGGCTGGGGTAATTAAATGGGTCAAACACCTCAGGATCCCTAGCAGAAGTCTGCCCTTGCGGGTGATCTCTATCAACATTGTGGAAGAGGCTACATCACCAGACTTCATGCCCTCACATTGAGGATACGGGACTTCCTATCCCACCAGACACCAGAACTTTTTCCTGCCTCACCGGTGATAGTCCTGCACTGCTGAAAACACTATTTGTATTTGCCAGCCAGCCAGCCAGGCGAGAACCCTCTGCAGGGGAGGGACCAAAACAGACAAAACCAATCCTGCCCAGAGGAATAATAATGAGCTTGGGTGGGATTTGGAGAGGTCTATTCAAGCCTTCAAGAACTGACTTTTGGACACAATGGGATCTGAAAAGGCATTGTAGAGCCTGTACTCCTGGGTGCATTATCTGTTGGCAATATGTTAAGGCAATATCCACCTACTACATACTACAATATCTACAGCCTAGGAAATCTTAAAGAGAAAAGCACTGAAGGCCTTTGAAGAGTCTAAAGTCACATAAATGAGCCATTGAGGGTGTAGAGAGAGTGTAAACGAAAGCTGAACATTGTATCAGGAAATGGAGGAGAACACACTGTAAAACTTTTCTGATATGGAAGCATCTGGGACTTGGGAGGAAGTTCAAGCTCTATGGGATCTTGACTCCCTTCAGCAACTGATGGAGAAGGAAGGATAGTTAAGGGAGTGCCCTCAGCCTGAGGTGAGCTGAGTTCAATTCCCAGTTTTATCATAAACGTATTTTGTGTGACCATGGACAAGTCATTTCCTCTCTTTGCATGACTATTCCCCAACTCTAAAATGGAGATAATAATCCTCCAACTTACCCACCGGTTGTCTGTTTTCCCTGTTTAGAATGTGGGACATTTGGGGCAGGCACTAACTCTTATTGTTAAGGCTTCTAGCTGTAATGGGTTCTTAGATCTCTGTTGGGCCATGCAGTCACTAGTCTAATAGTGCTACTGCTCCTTCTCCTACCTAATCCCTGTAAGTATCAAAGAAGGAGTTTATCTGATGCCAGTAGTACTGCACATTAGAACACTAGTGTCACTGAGGACCAGATCCTCAAAGGTGTTTAGAAACCTAACTCCCGTTGAAGTCAACAGAAGTTAAGGGTTGAGGATCGGGGCCTGACTCTCAAACTAAAAACTGGTTTATTGTCTTTCTTCCAGAGAGCATCTGGGTATTCTCAGAATAGCTTCAGGGTGAGGACCTCTGGCTGTACGCATTAGGAGCCAACACCAAAGTGCCCGTTTACTAACTGGACCACACAGCTGTCTGAATCCACCAATTTAATCTTGATAAAAAATGGATTCTCTAGTCTTAAGAAGCTATTTACTCTGGAGATGTACATATACTTCACTGTGAAACTACCACTCATGCATTACAGATTAATCCACTATAGTTTGCATATGGTGTTTACTACATTCGTGAGTCCTCTTGTCATTTGCATCTCGTCTGTTACACTCTTGGTCTGACAATGTCACTGTGTATAAAAACAGTGAAGCTAATTGTTCTGCTATTACAGTGGCCTCATAAAACAAAGTGAGTTTGGAAAATACTCTGTGATGGGACCAGGGATGAGAAAATCTACAGGAAGAAGAAAGTCTTAAAGTTAGTTGTTTGCCAGCAATATATATATTACAACAAAACAGAATTAACATTGTGCTCCCTTTCTCAGCTCTGCTAGTTTCTCTTTAGTGTATATAATTATTCAGCCCTTTCTATCCTGTATTGCAAGGAGGATAGACTAGATAACCTATTAGATATCTTTAGGCTTGGAAGAATTTGAATTTTTAAAAATAATTTTGATGGATAATATTGAGGTTTATTTCTAAGCATTTTTTTAGATTTTCATAAATTAAAATTTTCGGAGTTGTGTAAAACTACGAAGGGTGTCACACGATTATTTAATCACAGTAGATATTAAGATTCAAAAAGTTAAAGCTTTATAAATCATTTAAACACAAACTCTATACATCAAATATCATAAATACAAAGGAAATCTCCTTAAATCAACAAATCACATCTCATTTTTTACTACTCATTTGCTAGTCCATTTGTAACAAGTTTAATTCAAAAGTCTAGATCACTGGATTTTGACACTAATAAATTCTCTAACAGTATTTTTCTTACTTTGCCTATCTGTAAATTTATATTATTATTAATGGAAATATTTTTCATCAGTTTGTGTGCATATGATGAAATCAATATTTACTGACATTTACAGATAAAAAATCTAATCCTACAAAGGTATCTTTCTTCTGTAAATTCTGTTATTGTATCATAGAAACTCAATAGGCTTCAATAGAAATCACTCTAAAAGCTTATAAATGATATCCTTTCTATAGTTTTTTTAACCTATCCTATACATCAGTGGTGCCCAAACTTTTCCTGTTGCAGCCCCCTTACCAATAATGGTGTCTGCCTGTGCACTCCCTCCCCCTTCCCCAATTACTGCATAGTTGTCTCAGCAGAGGAGCTTGGGCTGAAGGCAGAGCTGGGGGCTGAATTGGAGATGGGGAATGAGCTGGAGCTAGAAAAGGAGCTGGCCTGGAGTGGAGAGGGAATGAGGGCAGAGCTGGGATGGGGGGACAGAGTGGGGCGGGCTTGCTGGTGCCCCTTTCTGCCCCTCTGGGGGCTGGCCCAGACCCTGCTGTGCAGCCCCCAAATATTCCTCTATGCCCCCTAGGGGGACATGCCCCACATTTTGGGGATCACTGTTCTAGAATGTAAGAGAATTATACCATTGTACAAGAATTCTGGAGATTGTTTAAAAATTCTACAGATTTTCCATTGCAGAAAGGAGAATTCCCCCCTGCCCCGCCCATTATATGTGTATTGTTTACACATTTACTACCACCAAGTTACAGGAGGAGGAGGAATAGAAAAATAGGCCAGTGAAATCAGAGCATTATAGTCACCTCACACTGAGTTTCTTGCCTGATTTCTAGCTAACTCTTTCAATTCCATTAAACTGCAGCTACTGATCAACCAGGCCTCCCAGAGAAGAACAACAGATAAATCATGAGAGACAGGCTCAGAAGCTAACATGTATATTCAGGGCCTTCATATTTTTTAAAGTAACAATCCATGTGTTCATATTAAATACAGAATTTTAAAACCTAAGCTTCACATTATCGTTTGATAACATTATAGATGTAAAGATCAGTAGGACTCCAACCCAGGTTGACAGAGCTACCAGGCAATAGACACTTCCATACCACCACTCAGCAGCGGATGTAATTTGCTTGGTCTCATTACCCACAAACCGCAGCAGATGTAGACTATGAGAAGTTCTGCATATAGGAAGACTTGATTGACCCCATATAAGCCCACAGGTAACAAAGTGGCTCTTCAGTGAGCTGCCATGACTGATTTTGCTTCTGAACTGCTAAATTGACTTTGGCTCTTACTTGGGTTCTGAATCATGCCCCGACACCCTGGATGTTCTGACCTCTGGTACTGAACTCAGGCTGGAAATCTGACCTTGAGTCCTATCCCCCACCTCAGGACCCTGACAAGGGCTGTAAATGAAACTGAGCAAATCTAGGAATGTTTGCAGTATAATTGTAGCCGTGTCAATCTCAGAATATTAGAGAAACATAGTGAGTGAGGTAGTATCTTTTTTTGGACCAACTTCTGTTGGCGCTAGAAACAAGCTTTTGAGCTCTGTCTGAGCTCATCTCTCGCACCAAAAGACACAGATCCAATAAAAGACACTACCTCACCCATCTTGTGAAATCTAGGAATGTCAGGTTTAAGGCTGAAACGTAACTCTTGATCAAGAATGAGAGGGGTAGCCATGTTAGTCTGTATCCACAAAAACAAGGAGGAGTCCGGTAGCACCCTAAAGACTAACAGATTTATTTGGGCATAAGCTTTCTTGGGTAAAAAAACACTTCTTCAGATGCATGGAGTGAAAATGACAAATGCAGGCATAAATATACTGACCAATTCTTACCACTGATTTACTCTTAATTCAAGTCAGTGTAAACTAGGGGTCTCAAACTCAAATGACCATGAGGTCACATGAGAACTAGTACATTGGCCTGAGGGCTGCATTACTGACATCTCCCCCTGCCGTCCTTGACCCCGCCCCCACTCCACGCTTTCAATGAGGCCCCGCCCCTGCCCCACCTCCTCCCACCCCTTCTCTGCCCCGGGGTGACTGCACATACAATTTTTCTGTGCAAATGGCTGTTATATACTTGGGGGCAGCCGGTTTAGGAAGAAATCACTTGAGGCCAGACAGCAGACAGCTAACAAAACTACCATTTATTTACAGACACAGAGCTTGCCTAACCAGCCGAAGCTGGCTGGGCTATCCCCTAATAATCTAACTCAGTTGCCATAGGAACAAAAGCATATAACCAAAAAACAAATAACACATTCTGCCCCCCGAGTAAGAAAAACACACATCTAGACTAGAGAAGAGGTAATTTGTCTCCATTCGGCAACCGGTATTTGCCCATACAATGGTCCCCAGCTAAAGTCCGTGAATAGAGGAAGCCTTCTGTCTCTAGGTGAATTACGGCGCAACTTCTGGTGTTTTGACCTGAAATACCAATGGCTAGGCACAGCCGAACAGGGAGGATGGATGTATCACTGTGATTGTGCAGGAGTAATCAGCTCTAGCGAGTATATGAGAGAACAGTCAGAACAGGGATCTCAGGAACAGGTGATTCGTGATTCGGTGTCTCACCAGAAGAGGTGAAGTCAGACCACTCAACTGCAGATGTGTCCTGAGGACTGGCATGACCTGGCAACAGCTGATCTACATGTCGCCGCCAGGTAAGATTCTCTGCAGTCCGGACTGTGTAGGAAACAGGTCCTGTTTGAGTGATGATCGTGGCAGGGACCCATTTAGCTCTGGAAGTATAATTCCGAGCCAAAACTGGCTGTCCGGGCTAAAGGTTCGGTCTTTTGCTCTGGGTGCCCGTCTGATGACTTGATATTGCTGCTGATGTTGCACAATTTGTCGGGGTTCAGAAGGTTTCAGCAGATCAAAGCAAGTGCGCAGCTGTCGTCCCATCATTAGAAAGGCCGGGGATGCCTGGGTCGTAGCATGAGGTGTGTTTCTGTAGGAAAGTAAGAAGGTATCCAGACGCTTTTGAATGGAGTGTTGTCCCCTTGCTGATTTCAAAGCGTGTTTCATTGTCTGCACAAATCTTTCAGCTAATCCATTGGTGGATGGATGATATGGTGCTGACGCTGACGTGATGTGGTGTATCCCATTTGCCTTCATAAAATTTTGAAACTCCTGAGAGACGAACTGCGGTCCGTTGTCGCTCACAAGTTGTTCTGGCAGACCGAAACGACTAAAGAGTCCCGTAGTTTTTGGATAGTACTCTCTGCAGTAGTGGACTGCATTATAGAGACTTCTGGCCATTTAGAATGGGCATCTACTGCCACCAAGAACATGCTTCCTTCAAGGGGGCCAGCGAAGTCAATGTGAATACGTTGCCACGGGTTTTCAGGCCAGTCCCATGGGTGTAGGGGTGCCCACTGGGGTGCATTCCTCACACCCTGACATGACATACAAGCTTTTGCCTTCTCTTCAATAGCACTGTCCAATCCAGGCCACCAAAAATAGCTTCGTGCAATTTCCTTCATGCGCACTATTCCACAGTGACCGAATGTAGCTGTTCTAACATCTGTGATCTCAGTGGTGGTGGAATAATGACACGTCTCCCCCACAACAAACAACCAGATTGGACCGATAACTCCGTCCTCCTGGACATGTAGGTAACAAGGTCGGGTGAGACCGGAGAGGTTTGTCGAGATTTTCCATGCATCACCAGGTCCATAACTTGGGACAATACTGGGTCAACGCGAGTTGCCTTCTTTATCTGAGTAGCAGTGATGGGTGTATTCTCTACCTGTTCAAAGTAGAAGATTTCCTTTTGGGCACTATCTTGATGTTTGACCGGCAAAGGCAACCTTGAGAGGCCATCTGCATTGCCGTGCAGAGTGGATTTCCGATATTGATTTCATATGTGTGTGCTGAAAGTAACAATGCCCAACGTTGCATACGACTAGCAGCTAATGGGGGAATGCCTGTGTAGGGTCCAAAAATTGACGTCAGAGGTCGATGGTCTGTGAGAAGAGTAAACTTTCGCCCAAACAGGTACTGATGAAACTTCCGAATTCCAAAAACAATTCCTAATGCCTCACGTTCGATTTGGCGTAGTTAGTTTCTGCTTTGCTTAGAGTGCGTGAAGCAAAAGCAATAGGTCTCTCTTCTCCCGAAGGCATAATGTGTGACACGACTGCTCCCACTCCATAAGGGGAGGCATCGCAGGCCAATTGTAGGGGTAAGGATGGATCAAAGTGTTAGAACTTCAGAATTTAGCAATGCATCCTTAGCTTTGTTAAATGCAACATCACAGGCTTCAGTCCACTTCCAGGCCTTGTTTGCTGCCCAGGAGCTCATGAAGTGGTTTTAGCAGTGTGGCTAACTGTGAGATGAACTTTCCATAATAGTTCAGTAGTCCTAGAAACGAGCGCAGCTGGCTTACATGCCAGGTGGGGGAGCCTCCACAATAGCTTTAACTTTTGCAGGGGCCTTATGAAGACCTGCAGAATCAATGATGTGTCCTAAATATTCAACAGAGGGCTGAAGAATTCACACTTGTCTTTGCGAACTCGTAGGGCCATACTCTTCCAGTTTCAGTCTTTGTAGGGTCCTAGCCTCTAAACGAGGCTCTTAAGCTGATCCTCTTCAAATTTTCCAGTGACCAGGATATCATCCAGATAGCTTTAACTTTTGCACAAGCCACCAAGATCTGGTCTCATAGCATTATGAAGAACAGATAGCAGGATAGCACTTCGCAATGTAACACACAGGCTTATTATTGTCAATTGCAGTGATGTGTCCCAAATATTCAACAGAGCTTCAGCTTGAAGAATTCACACTTGTCTTTGCGAACTCGAGGCCATACTCTTCCAGTCTTTGCAGGTAGCCTCTAAATTCTTTAAGTGATCCTCTTCATTCCTTCCAGTGACCAGGATATCATCCAGATAGCACTGAACTCCTGACAAGCCACACAAGATCTGGTCCATAGCCCTCTGGAACAGGGCGGGAGCAGACGTTATTCCGAAGGGTAGGCGACAGTATCGATAAAGCCCCTTATGAGTCACAATAGTCAACAGCTCTTGGGACTTTTCATCGACGTGCATCTGTAAATATGCTTGACTCAGATCAATCTTACTGAACTTTTGTCCCCCAGCCAGGCCTGCGAAGAGGTCATCGATGCGGGAAAGCGGGTATTGCTCTGCACACAACACTGGGTTGACAGTGACTTTAAAATCACCGCAAATCCGGAGAGAGAGAGCCATCTTTCTTCACTATTGGAACGATAGGAGTGGCCCATGAGCTATGGGTAACTGGTATTAGGACTCCATTGGTGACCAGGCGCTCCAGGTCTGCTTCAACTTTTGGCCTGATGGCATATGGCACAGTTCGGGCTTTCAGATATTTTGGTGGACTGTCAGGTTTAATGTTCAATGTCACAGTGATTCCCTTCATACTTCCCAATCATCTCCAAAAACAGCAGCATGTTTCCTTAGTATAGGGGTTAGACTGGTTTCTTCTTTAGTCATCCGGTGCACTTCTGCCCAGTTCAGCTGAATCTTCCCAAGCCAAGACCTACCCATTAAGGCTGGGTAGTTACCTCTCACACACAAACAGTGGCAATTTAGCAGCCTGTCCATTGAGCTCCACCTTAACATCAATAGTGCCCAACTGGGCACAGCTTCTCCCGTATACGTCTTCAGAACAGTTTTTTTGCCTTAAGCGAAGATGCTGTAGCTTTTCTTTATACACAGTCTCGGAGACCAGCGAGACGGCTGCACCGTGTCCAGTTCCATGCGTATAGGTTTGCCATCCAACAACGGGGTTACCCAGTATTCATGTGAGCCCACTGCCAAAGACAAAACATGCAGTGGCACTTCCTCTTGCGATGAGGTGTCACCTTGATCATCCTGGGTCTGCTCTAGGGTATGCAGGGTTCCTCTTTTGTCGGCCAGACCACAGGCCTCTTTTTTTTTTTTTACAGGCACACTCAATGTGTCCCTTTTTGCCACAGTGTCGACACACCAGGTCCTTACACCAGCATTCTGATGCCTGGTGACCCTGGCTTACCACAGCGGTAACATTCCTGACTCTGCACAGTTTTGTGGGTAGGTTCTTGTGACACTTTTTGCACCCTAGGGGATGCACCGATGTATTGCGCCTCCCTTGTAGCCAGTTCCATGGAGACAGCAATATCAACAGCCTTCTGTAATGTAAGCTGAGCCTCTGTCAGTAGGCGCTTCCATATAGCTTCACTGTACAGGCCACACACTAACCTGTCACGCAGGGCATCATTTAACATCTCTTTAAATTCACAGTGTTCTGCTAGCTTTTTTAAAATTGCTACAAATTGTACAACTGTTTCATCTTCTTTTTGGTCTCTTTTGTGGAACCGAATATCTTTCAGCAATTATCAGTGGTTTTGGGGAAAAATGGGACCCCAGGATTTCCACAATGTCACTGTAAGATTTAGTCTCAGGCTTAACAGGGTGTAGTAAGCTGCGTAGCAGGGAGTAGGTTTTAGCACCTACAACACATAAGAATATTGGCACCTTCTTCTCTTCTGTAATGTCATTTGCAATAACAAAAAGCTCAAAATGCTCAGTATACACATGCCACTGCACTATAGTCTCATCAAAAGGTTCCAGTGGCCTGGTCAGAGTAGCCATGATTTTTAGTTTCACTTTCATAGTCAGTGCAAACAAGCCGTTTTTTTTGTTTGTTTGTTCTTTACCTTGACTTCTACTTCCTTCTGTTACTGGAGCAGCACCGGAATCTCATCCATCGTCGCTACTTGTTATATCCTTGGGGGCAGCCGGTTTAGGAAGAAATCACTTGAGGCCAGAAAGCAGACAGCTAACAAAACTACCATTTATTTACAGACACAGAGCTCGCCTAACCGGCCGAAGCTGGCTGGGCTATCGCCTAATAATCTAACTCAGTTGCCATAGGAACAAAAACCATGACAACCAAATACACAACGATGGCCATTTAGCATCCTAAAAGGGTGTTTATGTATGCAATTACCTGATTTGCATGCAGATTCTTGTGAGTACTAAACACAACTGTAGCTGCAATTACACATATTTTCAAAAGTGTCTAAGACCCAATTTTTAAAAAGTATTTAGAAGTTACTGCACTCAGTATCTCAGTGCCTAATTGATTTAGGAACCCAAACATCTTTAAAGGGATTTAGGCACCTAGGTGACTGTCAATGGGATTTAGATTCCTAAGTACCCAAATCTCTCTAAAAATTTGGACCTAGTTGATTTAGATCTCATGACTTTCAGTAGTGTTTCTTAAGTCAGAGGTGTATTTGAAAATGTTACATGCAATTATAGTCATGTTTTGCTCACACAATTGAACACCTAACTTTTTTGAGACTCAGTTCTTCCTGCTATACAGAACGTCCAGCAAACTTTTAATTACTTACATGAAAGTATTTTATTTTTTTATTTCATTTTGAAAACCTCAGGAAAAAACATAAAACATTGTTTATATATCAGTTTGGAGTGTGGGGCATTGGGTAAGTCACTTAGCCTCTCTGCGCCTTTGTTTCCAAGTAGACATTTTTACCTTATAAAGGTATTTTGAGGTTTAATCAATGTTTGCAAAGCACTTTAACAAGTTTGGAAAACTGCTATAGAAGTGCAAAGTTATTATTAATCATTATTATTAATGAACATTATTATTATAATGATTAATGAATAAAAACGCCTGCCCTTTGTTTGCCACAATCTGCTATGGAATTAGACTTCCTGGAAGCTGCATTGTTTGCTATTCCAGTCACTGTCGTGGAAGAGTGACTGAGTACAACATGAATGCTATCCAGTGGTACAGGCACTGCATGCAAGGGCTGCATTTGTGTAAGTTTCTGCAGTGCTGTGAATCTATACTTGACAACCTGGGCGACATTACCTATTTGGCTAAGGCCACTTTGCACTACTTAACCCCCTTTTTCCCCCATGGGGTGGGGGGGAAGCACTTAAGTGAGAGAAAGCAACGTTGAAACTTTCAACAGAAAATAGGGTTTCACTGACAATGAAACTTTTCACAGCAACATATTGTCTCTGAATTTTGTTTTTATTTCAAAATTCTGGGACAACCCAGTTTCTCCAGCTTTTTTTACATACCCACTCATAAATATTCATAAATACGCAGTAGATAAAAAGGGACTGCGGGAAGTGGGATTTTCCCCAATAATTTCAAAATGAAAAATGTCAACAAAAATGACATTTTCCCCATAATTTATCCAAATTTCATATTTGATGGAAAAATTGATAAAATGCTGATTAGCTATAGTGTCTACACAATGGATAGTAAATGGAGTTTTTCTAGTGTGGTCAAGGCCTGGGAGAGTTTCAGTATTGCATGGCACCCAGAATATGATGGTAGAACTGTTCTTGTCTCTTTCCTTCTCTCATGCATCAGTCTAAATGTTATCTAAAAACTCGTGAACACGCTCTCTCTCTCTAAGATTCTTTCTTGAAACATGAAACTCATGAGTAACATGGCAACATCTGTAAAAACAATAACCACCTTGGAAATATCTGTAGAAGGAAATAAAGAGAGTTAAACAGCATAATCTAATCTTGAGCTCCTGGTGCACCAGCGTCCTCTAACATCAACAATATACACACAACTTAACTGGCAAAAGCTGCAGTTCTTGTTTTTCAAATTCCTCTTGTTCGACAACATGTCTAAAGTATGTTTACTACACAGAACTGATACACCTTTGTTGTGAAACAAAAGGGATATTATTGGACACACTGCCGGTAACAATACACACCTATTTAAATATTCCAATTCTACTTTGCGAACAAGTCCTGTAGGTTTGTGAACATGTGTCCCTGGAATGGGAAGGTATCTAGTAATGGGACTCATACTATAGATGTACACAATATAGTGGCCTTAGTGAATAATAATCAAATCCCGTTCTCAGTGCAGAGAAGCACTTCTCACTCTGTCCACACTGGCAATACATTTGAAATGAAAGTTTTTACTCTAAAAATGGGTATTTATTGAAGTTCATTGAAAACTTTTGAATGTAAAAAATTTTCAACAAGGAGGACAAATTTCTTGTGAACATTTCCCAATAGTTTGACCAACGCTAGTATTTCTGAGCCTTGTGTTGGTGGTAGCTATGCTGTCAAAAAGCGAGTGACAAAATTTAATGACACCAGCTGGCTGCTCCTTTCTGGCTTTCCTGACACACATATATCACCCCTCCAGTCCATACAAAATAGCTGCTAGTTTCACCTTCCTTCCCCATTGATCTGACTGGACTGCATCATCCCCTGTCATTTTCCCTCCCATTCTCCTTTCTCCAACACATAAAGTTCATGCTGCTTCACCTCACCTTGAAGTCCATATATAGTTGTCCCTGCCTACTTATCTGACCTTTTCTCTTACTACATTGCCCCCTCCATTCTGTCAGTGATGAGCTTCAATGCTCTATTCGCTTGTGGCTCCCATGAAGCCCCAACACAAGCAGCTTCTTTCCTAACTGGTCCAGAAAGGCACTACCTTACGTAACCTTGTGAAGTCTTGTGCCCCAGTGCAAAGTGAGTGGCAAGTGGGTATAAAATGAAAACAGTAGAGGGTTACACCTATGCATTTACTCCCTTTGTGCTGCAGTGAATGACTACATTCCATCCCTAAAGCCCACTTCTACCACAATGCTTGCAGGAAACGAATCAGGCATGGATTGATTTTTATGTTTAATAACTATAGTTTCGCTCCACTATGCTGTGTACTAGCTTCTACTGAGTAACTGTATAATCTTATTGATGTTGCTCCTGTTCTTCCTCTCCTTCCTACAGCTTTGTTTATCTCTTCATTACACCATCTCTGAAATTAGTTTGGAAACCCTTGAAAGCAGGGTCCATAATTGTGAGGCACCTTCCACATTTTTGGAGGTTGTTAAATCACAAATCATTTCCACCATTTATTATTCATTAGTAGTATTGAAGAGTCTCCCTAGGGAACTGGTGAAAGCCCTGTTGTTCGAGACATTTACAACTAGTCTGGGAAAAGAATTCAATAACATGTTAAGGAACAATTCTGCACCTTCTGAGGGACTTCCAAGAGAACTCAACATGCCTTCAATGTGTTCATTGCCTATAAGACTAAATTCTAAAGCATTTACTCTGTCCTTTCTTAGGCAAAATCCCATTGAATCCAGCATGTTAAAAACAACTTCAAAAACTCAAAGTAAACCTCTGCCAAAACACATGATTTGCTCCCAAACCATGCACAATTCAAGACAAAACTATGAATCAGGTCAGGTTTACTAGAAGCTCAGTGCAGGTTCACTTGAAATTTGACTCATACACTGCAGTTTATTACTAGTTGACATTCCTGTGACCCTCAGCAGCTCTGGAGGAGATTTGGGAGGGGAGAATGTGTAGTGATCTGATTTAATGTGTACAAGTGACTGAGTTGGTGAAGTTGCCCTCTAGTGGGTGGCCCACAGCGAGGATTTGAAACTAGTGCTACCAAGAAGTAAAAGAGATTTCCTTTGGCTTAAAATATGGAGCTGTGTATGGAAGCAAAGAGCCAGGGTACTAGATCCTGCTCCCTGTGTTTGATTTTACGTAGCTATTGTACTTATCCTCTGCAGCACATAGAGTCATTCCGACACACCAAAAGGCTGGTGAATATTTAGGCAAAGTTGGCTCAAATGTTGTGTTTCACCTCTCAGAGTCCTTCCATGAATGAATTCTACTTTAGTGTAGTAAGATTTTCATAAAATGTACATGGAAGAAAACATTCAGCCACACCACTTTTCTTCTAACAAGCAGTCTTTATTATTGTACCCAAATTACTGCCCCTTCAACACTAGCCTTCCACACATTTATTACTACATACTATTTACATCTCAGCGGTAGAATCCTGAATATATTATTCAGGTTGATTCCTTCCTCTGCTTCCTCTTGTGCACCTCATCATGTTCAAACTTCACCTTCAAGACCCTGCATGATTCCACCTACCCTACGGCTGATTTTGTCTTTTAGGAATTCTTCCCATTCATTTTAACAGGATTTATGTCAGGCCCTTATAACATTACTTCACCAATCTGTCCAGTCTGCCAGGATATTGTATTTGTTTCATTTCCCCACTCACCTCTCTGTGATCTTTTTCCTCACTGCCCCTATGTTTGGAATATTCTTCTACTATCCTGGTTTGCCAAGCCACCACCTCTCCTCATTCAAAGCCTGCCTCAAAACCTACTTCTTCTGAGGCCCACATGGTGTGAGTATATAATAATTATAACACCCAGAGCCGCCACGCACACACATGAAAATTAATACCTGCTCTTGGTTTCCCTGTGTGTCCCACCTTCAGGGTATTTCTCCTATAGACTGTCTGCTCGTTGGTGAAGTGACTGTCTTTAAGTTTGTGTATTGTACAGCACTGAGCCCACTGCCAGTGCTAAGTACATCAATCCAGCATAATTTTATGTTTAAAACAGTAGTTTCCTTGGTTCTTATGTCCTTCATTTGAGCCCTCTCAGGGACAGAGGTACAGGAGAATGAGGAGAGCAGAAACATAAACCCCTCATATTTCTCATAAAAATTCCTAAAGCCACCATACTGTCCTCTTCAAACTCCTCTTCAGAACTCACCTTTGGTGTGATGGCTGCACAATACCTGACAATGGCTAGGAAGCAGGTGTTGAGCGTGTGGCTTTCTATATAGCAAACATAAGCATTTCCCTGTTACCTTATCCTTCTTCCTCTCCCTATTTTTTTCTCTATCTGTTGCCTCTTCTCATATGCTAAGCTTGTGAGCATTTTGGGGCAGTGGCTATTCTTTCATTATGAGTGTTACTCCTAGCACAAGGGGACCTTGATCCCTGACTGGGGCATGTAGGCACTAATACATTTTAAAATGGGGGCCAGTATGAAAGATGAGGGAAATAATGAAAGTGAGAGATACACATATGGAATGGGGGAAGGTAAAAAGTATGAGGAAAAGAGGTGTCTGAGGAGGGGAATGGAGAACGGGGAACAGAAGAGCAGAGGTAAGGTACAAGAAATGGAGAAAGATAGAAAAAGATATACCCATCTATCTAGGTGCAACAAGAGGCTTTAGTGTTGATCAGGAAGAAATACAACATAATCTACAGAACAGGGAAGGACACGCAGAGAGAGTGCACAAGATAAACCCTAGCATGGGGAGGCAAAGAGAAAAGTGACACAACCATTGAGAAGCAAAGGACACAGCATGCAGAAGAAAAACACTGAATGCTGGAAGAGAGATGTACAGGAGCCAAATAAATTTCACAATGCATCTAAGCACATTATCATGCCTGTCTCTTGCAAGGGACCATTTCAAATGGGCGATGGGCTTAATTAAACTGGCAACCAGAAATCAGTGGGTGGAGTGCGGACAGCATCCATCTATCTAATCTCATGCTTGTCAGCACACACGGCTTCTTTGTTAATTCAAGAAAGCCTCCGTTGTGTCTTTTCCCAAGAACTGGGAGTTCCTTAAATTAGATAGGAGAATGTTTTGGATGTAAATAAATGTGCACAGATGTTAGCAATACCCACCCATATTTTATCATTTAATATTTATATTGTAGTAGTACCCATGGGGCTCCCATAGAGATTGAGGCCCCATTGTACTAGGTGCTGTATAAACACAAGTTCCTGCCCCCAAGGAATTTACAATAAAAAAAGACAAGTGACGTATGAAAAGTAGGAGAATGCTTCCTATTTGGTGCCCAGTGTCCTCTACATCAAGTCAAGATTGTCCGGTGTTTCAGCAATAATTATGTGGCTGCATAAAGCATATGTCAATAATAATAATACCTCCCAAGAAATCAACAATGGTAAGGCAGCTGGTTTGTTGTGACCATTGTTTTTCATGCTGATTTGTATTTTCTCATTCTTTCTGCATGCTTCTCGGCTCCCTTTGTTTAATTTACCTGTTGTCCATTGCCTTAGGCTTGGATTGTAAATTCCTTGGGGGAGGGGCTGTCTCTTTGTTAGATTGTGGGGTACTATATCTTAAAAATAAATCATGTCCTGTTTGTTTTTTAAATATAATTTCTTTGACTAACTTCACCCTTTCTGAGAAGCCTGCGTTGGCAGGAGAATGGAGAAAGACTTAAAAGATACTTCCATCTCCATCTTGTATGATTTAATGCCACAAGTGGTCAAGTTCTTCTTGCCCCTGCTGCAATAGCCTTTATTGTCTTTGCAGGTGGTCTTGGACCCTTCTGAGTTTGTGCAGTGGTGGATTCAGGAGAAGAGAGCAGGCCTGAGTTATTCATTGGAATGACTTGATTTCTCTGGCATGCTGTCTTTCAGTGAGAGTTTGTGACGGATAGTTCTCAGAGGCCTTACCACCCCGTGTTGTACCTCCCCTTCATTCATTATGCACTCTGATCCTCTGTGCCATAATCTGCCTAGTAACTATCAAAACGCCCTCTGGTTGTCCGTGGAGCAGGGGTGGCCAGCCTGTGGCTCCAGAACCACATGTGTCTCTTCAGAAGTTAATACGCAGCGCCTTCTATAGGCACTGACTCCGGGGCTGGAGCTACAGGCGCCAACTTTCCAATTGGCCGGGGGGTGCTCACTGCTCAACTCCTGGCTCTGCCACAGGCCCTGCCCCCAGTCCACCCCTGCCCCCTCCCCTGAGCCTGCCATGCCCTCGTTCCTCCCCCTCCCCCGAGAGCCTCCTGCACGCCATGAAACAGCTGATCAGGAGGTGCGGAGAGGGAGGGAGAGGTGCTGATCGGTGGGGCTGCCAGTGAGCGGGGAGCGGTTGGGGGGGAGATGTTGGGGAAGCTGCTGATGTATTACTGTGGCTCTTTGGCAATATACATTGGTAAATTCTGGCTCCTTCTCAGGCTCAGGTTGGCCACCCCTGCCCTTGAGGCTTATAACCATGAATGCTATGTTCCATTATTTGTTTCCCTCCATATCTGTTTCCTTCCCCCTTCCCAATGATAAATAGTTTCATTCCAACCTCCTTCTAGAGATCTAGCCCTCGTCCTGGCCATTATTCAACAGCTTCCAGGCTGGTGCACATATGCGTGACAAACCTATCACTGCTATGGTTTAATGGGTATAAACAATCAAGCAATTATAAATCAATGACTTCTGTTGCTCTCATGCTGTAATAATTACATTTTAAAAGTCACTACTTAGTCACAACTCAGGGATTATTTGCAGGGAATAATTAAGGTCAGACTGACTTCCTGCTGTTACACAAAGTATTTTGAGCAGTGTAGCATGCGGTAATTAATTTAGGACAAGAGTAATTGCATATTATATTGGAAGTGTCATTAACCTGGAGAATATGATCCTGAATCTATCACTGTTTATGTTTTAATGGGAAAGGACGACACTTTTTAAAAACCAAATTGCCTAACGTTGGGGGTTTCTTAAAATTCAGTTTTTACTGAAAGTAGCAGTTGCTTTGAGTTTTTATATAGTCCACAGGTAGTGGCAATGCCAGAAAGACAAGATGGAAAAGATCCATTGCAACCCTCTGCTACTGCAGAATCATTTCCTGCAGTGTATTTCCTAGTGCTTTGTCTGGTCTAGTCTTCAGTGATTCAAATGATATGCTTCCACTGCTTCCCTTAGGGAAGATTATTTCAGTCTCATAATGTTCATAGGAAATTTTATTGATATTCAGACTGTTTATCTTTCTATCCCATTACTCCTAGTTGAATACTTGCCTTCGTCTATTCTAAATAGTTCATCTCCTTCTCGGGTATTCTGAGTCAATCAATACATATTTAGTTCTTTTAATCTTTTCTCAAAACAAAGTCTGGTGCTCATTCAGTCTTTAAAGAGACTTGCTATATGCAGTGTTGTTGTAGCCATGTCAGTCCCAAGACCTGAAGAAGAGCTTTGTGTAAGCTCAAAAGCTTGTCTCTCTCTGCAACAGAAGTTGGTCCAGTAAAAGATATTATCTTGACCGCCTTATCTCTATAAAAGAGACCTGTTATTCTGTACACAGCACCAGCTTTCTACCATACCCTTCTCCCACTCTTGCCTGTTTATGGATACAGGAATCTTCAGGTTCACCCATGAGATAACTACACACTGGGGAAGGCTGGTCCTCCTTGCTTAAACAGCATCATTGCATCAGCTCTATTCCAGTGCTCCAGTACCTCACCTCCACTGAAACAAAATGGCCACTAGTAGCTCTGCATTTTCCGTAGCCACTTCTTTGAGAAATATGGTCCCCCATCAGACACACATACATTTTGGGATCAATTATCTTGGAATAGACCTGAGCATCACATACTGCTTGATGAAATGCTAGTTACATTTACTGCTGCTGGTTAAAAAAGGGTGTTTGGATTTTGTTGACAAATAGACTGTACATCTAAATGAAAGACAGAGTAAATCAATAAACTGAGTGACTAGATGTATTAGTCCATTGAGAAGAGACACCTTGGGGAGAGGTGCAGTCTAACTACAGGACTGGGAGCTATGCCCTTCTGAGTTCCCATGCTGACCCAGGCACTGGCTTTATGGCACTGGGCAGGTTACTTACCAGTTTCTGCCTGAAATTACCAGTTTGTAAAATGAGAATAAAATTTGCATCACTCATATGAGTGATGCAAGAATTCCTGATTTGTTTGTGAATTGCACTGAAGATGAAAAGGGCTAAAGTATAAATAGTGCCATGCTCACAATGAGCAGTATCCTACTGTGTGATAGATAGCTCCATTATATTGACAGGGCTACTCACTGTAACCAGGTTATGTTGCATATGAGTAAGATTGCAGAATCTGGCCCTTGATCTTTTGCCCTTCAAAAAATTAAATGTAAAAGGTTTTATAGTCAACTCTTAAAATTCCTAAACTGTTTTAATTGCTCTCTGTTGTTACTGAAATGTTACCAACATACTTGGTAGCTCTGGCCATTTGAAACACGAATGACTTAGCAGCTGAACCATGACGCTATACATGCCTTGCAGCTCAGAAATCCTCACCACCAGCGTGGGCTCCAGGCACCAGCTGAGCAAGCTCGTGCTTGGGGCGGCAGATTCTACAGGGCGGCATCCCACTCAAACCTAGGGTGGCACGGCCCTTTTTTGTTTTGTTTTTTTTGCTGCTCTGGCCGCCGGGTAAGGGGCGGCACATGGAGGAGGGGAGCGCCCTGTAGCAAACTCAGCAGAGCAGCCCGCGTCCTTCCCTCCCCACCGACTGGAGCTGAGTGGAGCCCTCCCGGCAGGCGGTGGTCGGGGCCGTGTGGCGAGTGCCTCGCTGAAGCGCTGGCCACCCCCCTTCTCTCTCCCCTTCCCCCCCATTAGACCTGGCACACACTCTGCAGTACAGGGAGTCCCCTGGCTCCGGCTGCCCGTTAGCGTTTTTTGTTTTGTTTTTCTCCTGCTTTGCTGGCCACGCCATTTTTTCTCCCCACGCCCCTCCACTTTAATGCTCCAGCCGCGCGGGTTTTGTGTTGTTCCCCCGCCTCCGCTTTGCCGCTCCAGCAGTGCTGTTTTTTCCCCTCTGCTTTGCTGCTCTGGTGGGCCCCCCCTCTATTTTTTTTGCTTGGGGCAGCAAAAAAGCCAGAGCCGGCCCTGCCCACTATAAACATGGAAGTGTTTATAGACAACAGGAAATTGTTCATACATCTGTGTGAATGTGCCTTAAAAGTTAGACTGAAGCACATCGGAGGGGATCTTTGTTTTGTTTCATAAAATAAGCTTTTGTGATTTTCATATAGTGAGAACTAGTATATTCAAATCTGTGAGATCTCAGAGTGTTCTGAAGAGCCTTTGGGAAGCGTGATTTAAAAACAAAACCTGTGAGTGTTGAGGTGGGTGTACATATGTGTGCATGTTGTCTGAGTAGGATACCTAGATAAAAAGCAATGGAATCCTACTCTCTAGATTTAGAACAGATTTTAAAACTTTCTAAAGTTCAAGATCAATTTGGCTCTCATGAAATACTATGAAGTCTGATCCTGCAGTATGCTGAGTGGCCTTAGCTCCCTATGAAGTTAATGGGAGTTGAAGGCACTCATTACATTGAACTAGGTGCTCAGCATATTCAGGGCCGCTCGGGGGGGGGGGGAAGTGGGGCAATTTTCCCCAGGCCTCCAGGAGAGTTTTTCGGGGCCCCTGGAGCGGGATCCTTCACTTGCTCCGGGGGCCCCCAAAACTCACACAGGCCCCCCAAGAACAACTTCTGCTCTGGGTCTTTGGCAGCAATTTGGTGGCGGGGGGTCCTTCCGCTCCAGGATCTGCCTCCAGAGTGCACCAAGACCCACAGCGGGGGGTCCTTCTGCCCCGGGACCAGCCGCCGAAGTGCTGGGTCGAAGACCCCAGGCCCGCTGAATCGTCTGGGTGGCCCTGAGCATATTGCAGGATTTGTCCCTCTCTGCATTCTCATCCTAGAAGTAGAGTGAAAATTAGTTTAAAACATATTTTTCTTCTGTTTCTTTGAACTGACACACACCTTTATATCTTAAAATCTTTGGGGAGGTCTCATACTTTGTCTGTCAGTGCCTAGCACAATGGACTCCAATCTCAGTTGCAGCTAATGCTGATTAAAAAATGGCCAAGAGAAAATTCTGAGAAGAATGAATTTTTCCCCCAAAATAGTCATATATCATTTTTCAATTAAAAAAAGAAGGTATTTTATTTTATTTTAAATTTGAAAAATATTGAAAAGTGTTGATGGGAAAAACCCTCTTTCTCTTTTTTACCCTTTCCTGCATGGAAAAAAAGGGTTGTAGATGAGTGTAACCAGGTCCTCTGCCCGCCCCTCTTCCTGTGGCCCACTGGCTGCCCCAAAAAAGCATAGAGAGGTTTCTCCTTCTGCAGCATCCGGGGCTTTATTTACACATGTGCTCCCATCACCAGTCATATACTATATACAAAGCAGGCCTTACAGTCTCCTCTTCCACCCAGAGTCTGCCCTCAGCCTGGAGACTGACCTTCCCCTGGCTATTCCCCCTTCTGGCTGCCAGCCAGCCTTTACAGCCCTTCAGCCCTCAGGTGTAGCCAGTTCTAAAGGCCAGGCACCAGACTTCTCCCCAGCTCCAATCTATTTCCCCTGATTGGGGCTGGCTGAGCAGGAGCTAATTAGGTGCCTTTGCCCCAGCACCCTGCTATGATGAGTACGTGAAAGTTTGTTTTTAACTGAAAAACATTTTTTTTTTAACCAAAGCCACAAATGTTCATTTTGCTTGATAATCCATTTTCAATAAAAATTTTATGAACATTTTCAACCAGTTATATTTAGGTGCTACTGTAATGCAAATTAATAAAGGAAATATAAAACAAAATTCATAGGTGAATCAAATAAAAAAAAAACTTATCCAAGAATTGCTCTTACAATACTTTGATAAACAATCTAACCTGTTTACAAATAAAATGATGTCCAATTTAAGCTCATATATGGCTCCCAAATCTTAAGCGTCTTGGGCGTTCTCCAAGCTAATAGGCAATAATCCTAACACAATACACTATTCCCACCCTTAATCCAATCTGACACCAAATTTATAGCCTTCTCTGCCAAGTGTCTTCATAGGCAAGTTCTGCAACTGATAGTGTGACTCCCAAAAGTTCTCTCTGATGTTTGTTTAATGTAGTGTCTTCTAAAGTATTTGTGATGCAAACATCTGGTTTAACTAATCCCTCCCCCTCCAATTTTTCATGTATTTTATAACTAATGAAAAAAACTCTGAGATCTTTTGGCATTTCCAAGCTGTATGCATAAAGACTTGGTTCAGAGCCCAGTTCAGCCACTGAGAGTCCTTCTCCTGACTTCAATAGGTTTTGGACCAGATCCTAAATCCCCAAGGTGAAAACCTCCATTGACTTCCATTGGATCAGGATTTTACCCTCAATCTCGAGTTTACTTATACTACCAATCTGTGACAATACACTATGGTCAACTTTAAATGCCTAAAATAAGGCTCCTTGTAATGGGGCACAAACTATGCCCTGCTGGTTGAGCCCTTCTCCTCCTCTTCTCAGAGACTTAGGGATGCTTCAGATTGGTACAATACCTGTGCTCTTTATTTGTGATCATATCCCCACCACCAGTTTCCAACTATATACAGGCTTTTTACAACAGCTTGGCCTACCACAGGCCTGGCCAGCAACAGACTAGGAGGCGCCCCGCTCCTACCTCCCTGTGATCCTGAACCCTGGTCTCTGCCCACCCAGCCTGCTCTCACTTCCTCCCAACCTTATAGCTCCTGCTAACAAGGCTGGCAGGTATGGTCAGTTACCAGGCAAGCAGCAGGGTATCTACCAAGCCCCATCAAATCCACTTCATTGGGACTGGAGTGGCAACAGCTGATTAAGGTCTCCCTAGCAGCACCCTGCCACACTCCTACCTCCATATTTAGCTATTGCTTTTGTTGTCCCCCGAACTTGGTTGGAGGAGGGGCTTTTAGCAGTGGGCGAGCTAGTGCCCGTCCATGACCCGGCGCTCAAAAGGATATCCATATTTAGCCACCTAAATAAAGTCACCTGGTTCTCTGAGCATATGCAGCTTCCACTGATGATAAGAAGCATGGAGGGAATAAATAGAAATATATACAGGAGCAAAGATATGCACAATAGTAATTATTTACAGGACTAGATGCTTAATCTGCTTGTATATCAACATCTAATCTTACTCTGATTAATCTGTATTTTATTCTGCATTCCTCATCTCTACTGACCTTTGAAAATGGTCTTTACCACCAAGTAGACATTCTTTTAGATCTTATTTGCATTATTAATCAGTCTGCTCTCCAAACAATCAGAGTGTGTGTGAGATCTTTGAGTCCATTTTCCAAAAGTGCATTCAAATAATTTCTGAGCAATAACAAATGTCAGAAGTGACTTGTCTAAATATAATACTGTATTATCATATATTAAGAAATTAATACTCCCTCATGAAAGATATTAGTTACGTGAGTTATGGCTTCTTCCTAAAGAGCAAAGGGATACCTATATATGCCAGGCAATTTAAGACTATTGTTTAATAGCAAATGTAGTTTTAGGTGAGAAGCAATCCTTACTGGGGATAAATGCTGATTGATATGACACGTTGTTGTTGGAAGGAAGAAGGAAAATGACTGTTGATTAATTTTGTAACCTTTTAATTGTATTTCTAAATTTATGTCAAGGATGCTAAGAACTCTGCATAGATCTTAATTGGTCTGAAGTTTAAAATACAAATAAAGGTTTTGGTTTTAATTTCCTGTATATTAAATGTTCATTCCACACATAACTTTTTACAATGATTGGATTATCATATTCTTATCAATTATTTCCTTTAAATTAATTCATTTAATTCCATTTAAATTAAACAGAGATGACACTTGACACAAATAATAAAGTTTATGATATCTATCTTGTGAAATCCAAAATGCGCGGTGTGGGAGAAAGAGATTTGAGGTTTTGTGAAGTATGAAGCACCCATGCATGCACCCATTGCTATTTAAAAATTCCTTGTAAAGCAATAAATGAGCATGCTACATCAAATCTATTTTTCCTCCTTTGTGACTATATAATGGGCATAATTTGTTAACATAACTTCATGTTTCTTGGATATCAGCTATGCTGAAGAAAAGTCAATTTCAGAATAAATAGCAAAACTAGGCGATCCCTGACAAAATCATATTTACAGACTGGAGATGAAACTTATAGCTGCTGCCAGATGTTAAATTGTCTGGAGCCACTTAGCAAAATCATCTCTCATACTATATTCTGACAATTAATTTATTGAAGTAAGGGATGGTCATCTAGTCCAGTGGTTTTCAATGTTTTTTGTATTTATTGACCCCCTAAAAATTTTGAATAGATGTGCAGGCCCCGTTGGAAATCTTAGACATAGCCTGTGAACCCCAAGGGGTCCATGGATCACTGGTTGAAAACCACTGATCTAGTTCAGTGGTTCTCAAACTTTTGCATTGGTGACCCTTTTCACACAATGACCCTCTTTATAAGCAACCTCCCCTTATAAATTAAAAACACATTTTTCTACATTTAACACTATTAAATGCTGGAGGCAAAGCGGGGTATGGGGTAGAGGCTGATAGCTAGCGACCCTCCGCATAATAACCTCATGACCCCCAGAAGGGTCACAGCCCCGTTTGAGAATCCCTGATCTAGTCCAATCTCCTAGGCAGATGGGCTTCTCCATCCAGTGACAGGTGATAAATAAAAACCTCAGCTCTCTCTCAGGCCTTTCCCTATGCATGGGAAAAATCTCCCTGTCGAACTTCGCAAACCTGCCATGTTATCCTCTTTTAAATCCTTCCTCAAAACCTATCTCTGCTGTGACTCGTACAAACCACTGGTTAGGCAAGTAGTGAACTATGAGTGAACTTTGTTGGCTTTATAATTATCCCATCCTCCCAATCCATTCCTATCCTTGTCTCTTTCATCCATCTTTTGCATCCTGTCTGATGTGTAGATTGTGAGAACTCTGATGAAAGGATTGTCTTCTTTGTTACTTGTCTGCAACTCACCTAGCAAAATTGGGCCCTGATCTTTGACTGGGGTCTCTAGAAGCTACTGTAATGCAAGTAATAAATAATAATTAGTATTATTATCCCCACTTTGCAGATGGTGAAAGGAAGGCTGAAATAGTAAGTGACTTTCATATAACTACAGAAGAAGCAAGTAGCAGAAATGAGTTTGAGTTCCAGGTTCCAGGTATTACTCCTGAAGGAATTCTACATGAAAAAATAAAAAAAAATTGCACCAAAAAATAAAATATAATTTGCACACAATATTTTAAAATTCTGCATATTTTATTTGTCAATAAATAAATGTGTAGACTCCAGCATGGCAGTGGGGAACACAGGTCACTGGCTGCACAGAGGTGGGAGATCACCCTGGGATATGGACTTGGCCGTGAGGCTGCACCCAACCCTGACCGGGCCTGTCACAGGAACACCCTGGGACCCTAGCTCTCCACCAGGCGCACCGAGATAGCAAACAAGAGGGACAGAGTCTTGTACACATGCCCAGCCCTGGCCCCCAATCCAGGTGTGGGGCAAGCAGGCTAAACCCAGCAGGACTCAAGTCTGGAGGGACTTAGTGTGGGGGAATCTAGGTGTGAGGTGAGAGGGTTCTGGGGCAATTTGGGTGTGGGTGTCTCAGTGTGGGGTTTGGGTGTGGGTATCTGGATGCACAGGAGCTGTTTGAAGGCTTCCAGTTGCAGGGGGAATGGGACTCTTCAGTGGGTTTCAGGTGAAGGTGGTTGGGGCTCAGCAGGGTGGGTTAGGTGTGTGGGAGTGGGGCTCGGCAGGGGGAGTCTGGGTGTGAGGGTTTAGAGGAGGGTCCTGGGTGCTAGGAGATTGAGGCTTGGTGGGGTGGGTGTCCAGGGGCAGCTGGTTGTGGCTTAGTGGGGTGGGGTGTCTCACTGCAGGGGGCTCATTGGGGTGGTCCAGGAGTGGGGGCAGACTTTTTGGGGTTGGGGTTAGAGTGCAGAGGGGTTCAGTGGGGGCTGGTCTGGGTGCAGGAGCAGGGTTCCAGATGCGGGAGGAGAGGTCTGGTGGGGTAGGGATTCAGGTGCAGGGGATTGGGTGGGGAGTTTCTGGGTGTGTGGGGGGAGTGAGGATGGGTCAGATCTGGGTATGCAGGGGTCTGGATGCACAGGGGTTGAATGGACAGGGGAGCAGCTCCCCATACAGTGATCCATCCTCACACAGCTAAGGAGTAAGGGGGGAAGAAAGCATAGGGGCGGCGTGGTACCAAGGAAGGTTCTTGGGGTTGGATCTGATCTGGCCCAAGCCATGGATGCTCGTTGCAGGGAAGAAGATGTCCCTTCCTCTCCAGCCCCCTGCCCAGCTGGGACTAGCAACTGAGCTCAGCGCAAGGTAGGAGCCCTGGCTGAAGTGTTCCCCACCCTCTCTGTCATCTGCTCCAGGAACCTGAAATGATGCATTTGCTCTGCTGGGGAGGGCATGTGACTGCTTTTGTGGCTTCCCTTTTCTTCCCTATCAGAAGTTATTTTTTGGGGGGGAAGCAAAGAAATCTGTGGGGGACATGAATTCTGCATATGCACAGTCATGCAGAATTCCCCCAGGAGTATCCTTTGCACAAACCTAGGTTCATATTTCCACATTGGAAATTAGCCATCAGACAAATCCTGCCCAGTAGCCTGGGAGAGAGCAAACAGATTTAGGGGACTTTTGGGGTTCAAACTAATCCAATTTGTCACTGAAAAAATCTGCCAGGAAAGGAGGTAAAAACAGACAAGTGCCTCATTTGTAGGATGCTCCTTGGCTACACATAAGACATCTGTTCATTCATTTTGACACATTTTGCGTGGGTTTATTGGCCATGAAGGTTGCTGGAAACTGGCTGGATCCCAGGACAACACAAACTTCTCACAATCCATTTCAGTCCTGCCCTACAAAAACCTGGTTTGCTCAAGCTTAGACTAAATTCGTCAACAGTCTCTTTCATGCTCGGGGAAAAAGTACCTTACAAAAGTAGGATGAGGCTCCTTATTGGTTTAACCTAAAGAAGAGTTGATCACATGTCGTCAGAGGTGAATCGTGTACACTAACCCCACTCTGACACAATTTCCAGCATGTTGCCCTTCCTATGACCTATCAACAGATAGGTCAAAACCACCACAAATAAATGAATATGTTGTGCATCACTAAGCCACAATGAGAACATTGTGTCTTTCAGAATCTCTGTGCAACTGGTCATTCCTGTTCTAAACTGAGTACATTCTGTTAGAAGCATAAAAAGAAACAGTTCTTACCCCAATGTCATAATAAATGACATGTTGAGTTAATTACTTGGTAATTCTTTACTGAAACTTTGTACCACGATTCATTTGCAATATATTCTTTCATGCAAAACATAAAAGATATTATTGTGTGCGGTGTGGGTGTGGCTAGCCCTAAAGCCAATTGTGGAATAATTTGTTTATACACTTGGCTTCTGTGGAGAATTTTGTATACATTGTGCAGCTGTTTTCTCAGTTTATAAGACTATTTACATCAGTTGTTTTCACAAAGGAACTTGTACTAAATCTGGACTCTCTGGGCCAGCTACACTCACAAGGGCTGAATCTGTCCCTCTGTCATCAGGTATATTAAAGCGCCACACAGGATCACATTTTTGCAGCAACCTTGACGCTAGTTTTTCATACACATATGCATTTTGCACGTGATTGCTGCAAAAGGGACATTTTGCATGCACAAACAGGGGCAATGAACATGCAAACTGGAGCATGTGCAATTCTGCATGCATAGAATTAAAAGTAATTTTTGAAAATTTAGCTACCATGTCCACAAAGTAATGAACTCATACTGAAAAAAGGTGGACTGTTCATAAACAGATTTTTTTTATTTGCTGATCTACAAAATGTGAATGCTGCTGTCTTTTTGTATGAAAAAAATAAAAATTCTCAGCCTGATTCTTATTTTACCTACTTTAGCTTTACTCCAAAGTAACTGTAGTCGCTCCTGAGTCTGAGAGCAGCGTCAGGCTTGCTGTGTGTCTAAAAAGATAGATAAGACTAATTTTTATCTGTCACTTGCCTCAGGTCAATTGTTAGTCACTGACATTATTAGTGTCTGATGTCATAATCCAGTTATCGCTAACAGACAAGGGTCAACCCATCACAACTGGTACCTTTATGAGTCTCAGGGAGGAGTACAAGGAAACAGCGGGCATGGTGAAGGGAAACTACTTTCTCATGCATCCAGGTCAGGATAAAGGCACATTGATTGGTTGCACGAGAAGAAGCAAGCACTGTAATTATGCATATTATACCTGGTCCTTGGATAAAGTTGGACTCCAGTTTTCAAGGCTGTCACCCAGAGACTTTCATAAGGGGTGAACTCACTAAACCACAGCCCATTTCCTGATCTCCCCATTGTATTTGCATATGTGCATTCTTGGTTCATTCTTAGATATTCTCTTTGAGGATCACCGTACCCCATAGAGTTCTGATTTAGCTCTGGAGGGCCCAGGATCTTTGAGGTCTGCACAAGAGAAATACAACAAACTACAGAGGAAAGGGAGCTTGTTCTTCCTGCCAGGGTAAATAGATGGCATAATGTTGGCCTGCCCCAGGGCACCACTGTATTACAATACAGACAGGACCTTTTCTGTTATCAGCCATGTAGAAAGTAAACATTTTTCTAACCTTTTCTGGTTTTGTCTCTGAAGTACTCTCTGTTCTTAGTCCCTTTACCCAAAATTTCTTTCTGATGTTTTCCTTTTTTGTATCTGTTTCAGCTCCCTGGTACATTTTCTCCTTGCTGCTTTATCACATTTTGATTATTGCAATAGGTTCATGGTTTCTCCTTTTTAATTATTTTTTTTCTTTTCCTTTCCTCCATCCATTGCTTTCTTCCTTTCCAAATTTTCTTAATCTTTTTCTCTGTCTTCTTTGTTTTACTTACTATTTGTAATGCAATAGCAGCTAGAGGACCCCAACTGAGATCACAGCCCCATTGTGCCAGGCACAATCTCAAAAGCATGGGAGAAAGGACGCATTATCCTCGTTTTACAGATGGGTAACCCAGGCCCATAGAAATTAAATAACTTGCCCTAAATCACACAGGGACAGTGTGGCAGGCCTGGGAATCAAAATCTAATTTTCAGAGTCCCAGTTTAGTGCCTTAATCACAAGATCATCCTCTCACTTGTTCTTGTCATTTTGTATAACTGTCTCCTCTGCTCTTCTCTCCCAAAAGCTCTTTTCCTCTTTCCTTTTCTCCTCGCCGCTTCTCTTTGTCGCACATCTCCCCTACAGGGAAGAGAAGTTTCTTCTCCATGCCCATTATTCTTTATGTCTTTGCAGAGACTTCTATGTAGGATGCCTCCTTGTCTGCCTGAATTGGTGGCAATGTTCCCAGGATACACAGCATTACATGAAAACCAGTGTTACATAACTCAGACAAGAGAGCTGAGTAACATACCTGTCTTTTAAAATAACACTGGCCACAAAAGTTAATTGCATGGTTACTGTGAAATAACAAAAACTATTTTGTGGTAACCACACAGTAATTCCATTAGCAATGACAATAATTATATGGGTTAACACAAGTTAACACATTAAATGCTTCCGTGCTGTCTTCCAATAACCTCGTAATTCACTGATGTCCCAGTTGTGCTAGACAAAGTTAAACAACATACATTAAAGCCCACGCTATGGTACCATGAAGGAGCCACTATTACAGCTTCCACAAATGTTAGTAACAATGTTATACTTATTTCATAATATAACAATAAAAACATCAGAGAAAAGCAGAACACAATCAGTATGTCTTATGCTGCGAACTGAGGGTCACTCCACTCAAGCACTGGTGCAGGGATGAGGGGAATCAACCCTCAACTCAGGGCCCTGCAGCTCTTCCTGGAGAGTTTAGTCCCAGAACTGTGGAGCAGTAGATAAGACATGTGCCAGCCCAGTCAAACACATGTGAAGAAACCAAAGCGAGATAGCTGAGAGAGAATTTTTGCCTCCTAAGGGTTAATTAATAAGGGCACCCAGCTAACGTTCAGAATTTAGATTGTCAAAACCATCTTGTGTGACCCTTCTTAGAACTGAGTACCATCATGGTATAGTTCCAGAGTAAAGTTCACAATAGACCTTAAACTGTGCAAGCATAAACAATTGGCCATTTATGAAGCATATTTCCCCAAAACTCCATAGAATGATCCTACATATTTTTCATCTTCTACTTTATTTCCTGAGTTTCTCATACTCCAGGACAACCTTTCTCTTGATAAAGAAAAAGCCAGGTTTGCAGCCCAGTGATATTCTCTTACAGCTATGGACTTGTAACACCCTAACTACAATGGACCTATGCTGAAAAGCTGGGACCTATGCTGAAAAGCTGGTCTTAAATACCCTTGGCACTTGGTATGAGCTAAAGAATGTTATAACATTTATAACCTCTGGGTTTTGTTGTTGGTGGAAGAATGGATGTTAAAAAAACCTTAAAACGCTAACAAGACCCTGCAAGGCTGGGAGTATTCAGACCTGGATGGATGCCCAAGAGGAGGAGGAGGAGGAGGAGGAGGATGGAGAATGAAGGAATCTGACTTACATCCAAAGATAGAGTTCAACTAATCTTTCCTTCATTCCTTCTTCGTTCTGATTAATTGTGGTTAATGATTTGCAACACCCTAGACATCATATACTCTTTTGCACTGAGTGACAAAAAGGAAAATAGAAAAGAAGAGAAAGGGAAAAAACAAAACACTAAAATTTCAAAATTTAATTTTTCTTCAAAATCCCCATATTTTAACTGGTCAGGTTTGATTAAAAAAAACACAAACATTTAAAAAACCTAATAGCTTTATGTGAATGTTTGGTTTAAAAATAAGGCCAGTTTTTATTTTAAATTGAGTTTTTAATTAATATTGACCAGCTCTACTACCAGTAGATGTTAACAGCCATGCTTAGATGTGGGCTGGGATAATTGGGTCCCAGTCTAATCAGACCTTTAATTATCATCTTGAATTTAAGATTTATTTACATAGAAGTGTGGCACCAGTATAAACTGAGGTATGAATTTAAGATGATACAGTTAAACCTGGGCAAATCCCAGTGTGGAGTCTCTCATTTCAGTATCAGAGTGGCTTTTATCAGTTTAACTTAATTCAGCCGGGAATGGGTTTAAGGCCTTGTCTAAATGGAAGAGATTTGCCAGTTATACAGGTATATTCCTCTCTATAGACACTCTTATTCCAATGTAAGAGAAAAAAGAACAGGAGTACCTGTGGCACCTTAGAGACTAACAAATTTATTTGAGCATAAGCTTTCTTGGGCTACAGCCCATTTCATCAGATGCATGCAGTGGAAAATACAGTAGGAAATGTATACACATACACAAAGAACATGAAACAATGTGTGTTACCATACACACTATAAGCAGAGTGATCAGTAAGGTGAGCTATTATCAGCAGGAGAGAAAAAGAACTGTTTGTAGTGGTAATGAAAATGGCCCATTTCCAGCAATTTATAAGATGATGTGAGGAACTGGAGGGAAATAAGCATGGGGAAATAGTTCTACTTTGTGTAATGGCCCATCCACTCCCAGTCTTTATTTAAGCCTAATTTAATGGTGTCCAATTTGCAAATTAATTCCAATTCAGCAGTCTCTCATTGGAGTCTGTTTCTGAAGTTTTTTTGTTGTAATATTGTGACTTTTAGGTCTGTAATCGAGCGGCCAGGGAGACTGAAGTGTTCTCCGACTGGTTTTTGAATGTTATAATTCTTGACGTCTGATTTGTGTCCATTTATTCTTTTATGTAGACACTGTCCAGTTTGGCCAATGTACATGGCAGAGGGGCATTACTGGCACATGATGGCATATATCACATTGGTAAATGTGCAGGTGAACAAGCCTCTGATAGTGTGGCTGATGTGATTAGGTCCTATGATGGTGTCCCTGAATAGATACATGGACAGAGTTGGCAATGGGATTTGTCGCAAGGATAGGTTCCTGGGTTAGTGTTTTTGTTGTGGGGTGTGTGGTTGCTGGTGAGTATTTGCTTCAGGTTGGGGGGCGGTCTGTAAGCAAGGACTGGTCTGTCTCCCAAGATCTGTGAGAGTGATGGATTGTCCTTCAGGATAGGTTGTAGATCCTTGATGATGCACTGGAGAGGTTTTAGTTTGGGGCTGAAGGTGATGGCTAGTGGCGTTCTGTTACTTTCTTTGTTGGGCCTGTCCTGTAGTAGGTGACTTTTTAGTAGTGTTTTTTAGATTATCTTTCCCAAGTGACATAATCAAAACTGAAAGAGAGCATTACATTGGTGGGGTTATACCTGTAAATTGATATCACTTTAAAACCACACTTTAGTTTATACTGAAAAAGATTTCCTGTGTAAACGAGGCTTAAGTTGTTTGTAATGATGCTTGCATTTTATATCAGCTCTGCTGGCATTTTCTAGGCCAATGGTTTTCAACCTGTGGTCCACCGAACCTGGGGGTCGGACCTACAGACTATGTCTAAGATTTATATGAAAGGTGACTATGAAAATAAAGTTTCAGATGTCAGAAAAGGCATTCCATTTTTCTGATCAAACAAAAGTTGTGAATACCCACACCTACAGGTCAAAACCCAGAAGTATTGTTGTTACTATAGAAGCCCACAGTGTAGGGCCCCTTCTCACACTGCATCAAATTCCATGACAAGCATGTGCAATATTTATAGTTAAATTCTGTTCAGTCAGTTTTTAGTCTAAGACTTCTATGATAGGGCTCCATGGATTACAGGTTGAATTTCCAAAGGGATCTGCACCTTCATTCAAAATTTTTTTAGGGGTTTGCAAATGAAAAAAGGTTGAAAACCACTTCTCTAGGCTCATTTCAAGATAAAGCTGCAGTGAAATTGTTCCTTCGAAACTGATGGAGTGGAGCACTCAGGGTGATCAGTAACAACACTGTCTGCAAGGAGTTCACTACACCTGGCATTCTGTTAATATCAGCCAATGATGGGCCTCCATTATTAATGGAAAATTGGAGGAAATTATTATCCCATATTGAAGCACAAAGATGACATGTCAATCTACTACTGAGCCTTAACAGTGACGGGCACAGTGCTCTTTTCAATATTAAATGGTTGGGGAGCAACCTTTGGAAATGTTCCTACCGCACCACTCACCCTCCATGGGAAAGGGACTATACATGCAAATTTCAGGGAGTGTGTACTGAGGTTACTAACTTGAAAAATGAAGGATTTGCCAAGGTAAATGACTAATTAAATCATCTGTATCCTGGGACAAAAAGAACTGGATAAGAATAATTTGTAAGCAGGAGAGGCATAAACTTGTAACCCAGGAGAACTGGATGTTATAAAAGTTTGGTTCTTTAGATTTGTTTTAAAAACATCTATTCTCAGTGCCTAAAGGGTGCATTCACCCCTTTGCAGAAAGCCAAATCAAGGCCTTCAGTTTTTGAAAACTCTAAACAGAGCTTTCGTGGATCGTAAGCAGTGCAAATAGTGGTGCTGGCCCAGTGCCCTCTGCATGGGAGTGAATTCCACCCCAAGGGTGAGATCCTGGGCCTCATCTCAAGGAAGGTGCTGGACGAGAGGGAGAGAGGGGGAGAGAGAGAGAGAGAGTGTGTGTGTGTGTGAGAGAGAGAGAGAGAGAGAGGTGGGGGGTGCTGAGAACCCCAACTGAAACCCTTTATATGACGAATCCACTACAAGCCAGGGGGTGCATAGCAACCCTAGAATCAGCACCTATATCCCTTTCTTCCCTTGAACATCCTGAAATAAAATGCTTGTTGTCTTAACATTTTTCTCTTCCCTCACTTTGGTTTCTTGTATTATTTTCTTTTCGTTCTGGCTCAGAGCTTCAGTAAGTCATTGAACTGTTTTCCCTCTCCCTTCCCTCCTACATTTTTTTATATTATAAATCATTTTGGTTTTCTGTTTGTGTTAATGTCAATCTCTCTAGTTTAGCATGAGGGCTCTTTTTTTACTTAGTTGCTTCTTTGAAAACCGGGCTCTATTTATTTGACAGAATCCCTATCCAGGGTGGGGCACTATTGTAAATCCTTCTTGGACATCCACAGATTCCCAGCAGTAAATCTCTAACCTCATACAGAGCCATCCCTTGGGTATGACAACTTGGGGCAACCGCTCCAGCCCCAGGCTTTGGTGACCCCCACAGGCTGGTGCAATTGGCCGGTGCAGTTGGTCCCAGAAGTGGCAGATTCATCACTTCTGCCCTGGGCCCCGCACCCTCCCCAGGGATGGCTCTGGGTGTGGAATAAGTTTGAGGCACTATACCGCAGTGAACACTTTCTTTTTGCAAATGAGCTCCTTGAATTAAAGAATGCAATTTGATTTAAAATGGAGTTTATTGTAGTACAGCAATGACTAATTATAAAACAATTTACAAGGATTTAAGTGAACTCATTGTTAATTGCTAGTGTACTCTCAAGGCTCTTCTATTACATTCCTACATTGACACTCCTTTATTTACATACAAACCAAGGAAAATATACCTACCTGCATTGTGAAATCTCATTGTTTTTGGCTAGATCTCTCTTAGATGTATACTGGAAATCTTAATTTTCAAGGTGTGATAGGAGTTTCAAAAGTTATCATAACCTCAGCATTAAGGCACAAAATAAAACTATGACCCGACAAAATGCTGTAGCTTGAATTCCAACCTGTGAGGTAAGTAATGTACCAGAACGATTGAATTTTGTGTAAATTAAATTGCATTCACTGTAAAGTTGAACTTAAAATAACTCTTTTAAAAATTGCTGAAATAATGACTTAACCAGGAGAAGCTGGAACCTGTTACTGCCAAACAGACTGCTGGTAGTTTGGGGTAGAGGCAGTGGATAAGGACAACATTTTCATATGTTTAAAGAAATTACACCTTGGGCTTGGCTTTGGCTTTGTCCTGGTATCAAACTGATCTCTTGGGTTTTCCCAAGATCTCCCCAGTCTGTGATTATGCAAATAATTCTTTAATGTTAGTGACTCACTAACAGGAAATTGGTCTTACATCTATGCATACTCTCATGCAACCAACGGGACCTTTGCTTGCTAAACCCTCAATTGAGTACCTAAGGCAAAGAAGGAATTTTAACCATTAAAATGCTGACAGTTTACAACCAACCAAATAAGAGGGCATGATCTAATAAATAATAACTCACAGAAGGGAGAAATATTATTGACCAACTCTGACACACCCAGGTTTGAAAGTTCAGCAACCATCAACCATAATTCAGTTCACATTCCATTTGGAGAAAGTGTGAAACAAGGACCAGAGAGAAAATAAATCCAGTAGCAAAACAGAAGAGAACAGAAGATAAACAAATTCTGATGAAAAAATAAACACAAGAATCTGTGTAATAAGCAGGGCAATCATTTGGTTGTGGATTTCTCACAAACATATACAAACATGTTGCAAGGGTAGACTTTCCCAGAGCTGTACAAAAGGGTAGGTTGGGGATAATCTAGAGTGTTTGGAGGGAGCAATTTGGAGAAATGTGAATTTGGGCTGTCATCCCTCTGGGGGCTGAGTTAATGCTGTGACGGGTGGCCCGTGGTATAGGCTAGTTGTGGTAAGATGTGTATCTATGGGGGGAGAAGTAAAGCTTAGCTTTTCATTTTCTTGATTCTGTGATTTTGTGTCAAGTATATTTGTGGGAGGCAACCTTTGCTGTTAGACAACTATATGTTTTATGCATGAGTTTCTATTTTTTTTTTTAAATACTGTTTAAACATTTGATATCAGCCTGGAATTTGCCTGCAGCCAGCATTCTAAAATCCTTATTTTACAGAACTGAGGCACATAGAGATAAAGGCTAGGAATTTCAGAGGAGCCTAAGGAAGTAGCTAGCTCTGATTTAACATATTCATAAATGATCTGGAAAAAGGGGTAAACAGTGAAGTGGATCTTACAGAACTACTCAAGATAGTTAAGTCCCAGGTAGACTGTGAAGAACTACAAAAGGATCTCACAAAACTGGGTGATGCGGCAACAAAATGGCAGATTAAATTTAATGTTGATAAATGCAAAGTAATGCACATTGGAAAACATAATCCCACCTATACATATACAATGATGGGGGTCTAAATTAGCAGTTACCACTCAAGAATGAGATTTTGGAGTCATTGTGGATAGTTCTCTCAAATCATCCACTCAATGTGCACAGGCAGTCAAAAAAGCTAACAGAATGTTGGGAATCATCAAGAAAGGGATAGATAATAAGACAGAAAATATCATATTGCCTCTATATAAATCCATGGTATGCCCACATCCATCTGCATGCAGTATGTGGTCGCCCCATCTCAAAAAAATTATCTTGGAATTGGAAAAGGTTCAGAAAAGGGCAACAAAAATTATTAGGGGTATAGAACGGCTTCCGTATGAGGAGAGATTAATAAGACTGGGACTTTTTACCTTGGAAAAGAGGCGACTAAGGGGGATATGATAGAAGTCTATAAAATCATGAGTGGTATAGAGAAAGTAAATAAGGAAGTGTTATTTACTCCTTCTCATAATACAAGAACAAGGGGCCACCACATGAAATTAATAGGTAGCAGGTTTAAAGCAAACACAAGAAAGTATTTTTTTTTCCACACAACACACTGTCAACCTCTGGAACTCCTTGCCAGAGGGTGTTGTGAAGGCCGATATTGTAACAGGATTCAAAAGGGAGCTAGACAGATTCATGGAAGATAGGTCCATCAATTAGCCAGGATGGGCAGGAATAGTGTCCCTAACCTCTGTTTGCCAGAAGCTGGGATTGGGTGACAGGGCATGGATCACTTAATGATAACCTGTCTGTTCATTCCCTTTGGGGCACCTGCCATTGGCCACTGTCAGAGGACAGGATACTAGGCTTGAAGTTTGACCCAGTATGGCCGTTCTTATTAGATTTCAGTGAGATTTAAGCACCCGACTCTTTCAAACTCTGTTAAATCTGTGTCCCAAAGTGACCTGCCTAAAGACATACCTCAGCAATAGAACCCAGACTTCCAGTTTGGTGCTTTAACTCTATAATCCATTCTTTCCTCCCAACCACAACTGAACTCCATTTCTAATTACCTGATTTTTGCTAATGATAATATTCTGTTGGTTTGAGGCATACTTAGAGAAGACAGAACTTATGCTATACATTTAAGTTCTTGTAGAACTGGTTTCTGAAGATTAAAGTCTGTAATTTCATATGTGCCAGGTGTGAGAAACTGGCTTGGATTGTAGCATAATCTCTTATAGTTAAGGAAAACAATGGGTCTTTGTAATTGCTGTCTGACCAATCTGAAACAAAGTCATTCATCATTGCTTCATATCTAGACAAATTTTCCCATGCTGCTTTTTGTATTTTACACCATCTGATCACTATTCCTTCTGATTGTGATCTAGCAGAAGCAAAAGAATTGACTCAAGAGACATGGAAAAACTCATGACAGTTCAGCTCACAATTCATTCAAATGGTATTTCTGGTTTTGTTTTGAACAAACCTCAAAACTCTAAAACCCAGCTGAAGTGACTTTCATCTTTTCAGAATGCTTTGCAGTTTCAGTTTAATTGGCAAAACAATCCAGAATTAAATTACTTATTTTAGGTTTTGTTACAAAAATCCAGCACAGCTCCACAGACTATATTTGTATACAGGGTTAGTCTAGTTCAGGGGATCTCAAACTGGGAGTCAGGACCCCTCAAGGGGGTTGCAAGGTTATTACATGGGGGTGGGGGGTCATGAGCTGTCAGCCTCCACCGCAAACCCTGCTTTGTCTCCAGCATTTATAATGGTGTTAAATATATAAAAAAGTGTTTTTAATGTATAAGAGGGGTTGCACTCAGAGGCTTGCTGTGTGAAAGAGGTCAGCAGTACAAAAGTCTGAGAACCCCTGGTCTAGTTGGTCTGATATTCTGCCCTGGGCACAGGAAAAAACATCTCTTCATATCCCTCTCTCTGTAGAGTGTAGGTGGTCAATTGTCTAACATTACTCCAAAGGAAGGAATGATTCCTTCCCAACCTCTGCTAGCCACATTGAGTTTAGGTGCTGAAGTAGTAGGACTGCTAACTTTCTTTACCCCCAGATTTGTAAAATGTAAAGTTCTTTACATCAAATTTGAATATGGCCTCTTACTGCAACAATTTGGGTAAGGAAGTGTTAAAAGCAAGATCGTACATTACTAGATTCAAATAGTGCTAAGAGGGCAGTCACTTATCCACAGATGCATTTTTTTTTTTTTTTTTTAAATGGAGGGACAAGCGAGTGCATTTACTTTGAATAAGTTAAGGTAGCTTGCCTGGCTGGTACACACTCCCTTTTTATATAATCAAGTCAGGTAAATTTCTCTGGTTGAAAGAAACTGGGGAATATAGTAGTGGAGGTGCGGGGATGGAAGCAAAACAATGGCAGAAAACTAAACATTCCCAGCCTATGGAACAAACAGGGAGCATTGTATTTACCTAATAAAATTTTTTTGGAAGTGGATTAGTGTCCGATGGACAGTACTGGAGACAGAATCCTCTATTTATTAGGGTACAACATCAATGCCCACTTCCCCATACTGTTCTCTCAAAGAGAGGTCAAAGCAGATCAAATATTTACTGGTTATTAACATACAAATCTTGAAGAACAAAGACAGCAAGAAAAATGCTTGTCCTTGGACCCTCTAGTCTAGTCAGTCAGTGCAATACTAATGGAGCAATATAACAAGAAGCTGTGGAAGCTTTTTTGTATTTGTTTTAAACATCAGTACAGTACAATAATATAACTATGTTCCACTATGACTGTAAATGTTAGACTTGAAAACCTTTAATTAACTCAGTACTAACAGGAATTCACTTTTGAAGAGATAGTGCATGTTAGAGATGGTATCAGAGATCACCATCAGCTACCAGATTTTAAACAGAAACTACCTGTAATTGGATTGAAACATCAGCAATGAATCTGTTTGCTAGCATACTCTGAGGGTGATAACAGCACTAAGGAAGACAGAAGCTGCTTAACGTCTTTCATATATATAGCATCTTATACAAAGATCTTGACATTCCTTTACACCCATTAATTAGCTCTACAACACGAGCAGAGCATGATTAGAGTAGAAAGATTACATGACAGGCCAAAAATCACACAGTGAGTCAGAAGGACACAAGAGTTCCTATTGTCAGTCCCTGCTGCAACCCACAGATCATCACTCTGACTGCTGCAGTGAATGCTCACCACCAAAACTCAAATGTCTGGTACTGAGAAATACCTCTACTGATGAAAAAATTAGTCAAGAAAATACAGATGCTACATGAAGTTCAGTATATATGCTAATACAGTATGGGCATATATGTGAAACAACAGAAATAATGAAGTTTAAGCCACAAAAGACAAGTAACTGAAAAGGAAATAGGGGTCCAAAAACAATAGAAGTAGTCATCAAGCAGGAAATAGCTCATTAGCTTTTCAGTCATATTTAGGGAGAAAATATGAAATCCATCATCAGTGAAAAAGAAAAGCGGCACCTTGATTAAATGAAGCAGGGAAAGGGAACTTCATTACCAGCAGAAGTTTGTTTTCTTAAAGTAGAGGGTGAATTATAGGGGAAACAGAAATAACTCAAGAACCTGCAATCACTCAGACTCGGTGCAATAGTTGTTTTTCCTAAATAGTATAAGGTATCCAAGAACAGCCAAATTTGGTCACTTATAGAAAGTGGGAAATGAAAGACAAAACTGAGGCTTTCCTCAGTGAATTTTGCTGTAGAAGTTTGTGTGAGGTCACTTTAGGCCATTTCTACACTACTGAGCTTACATTGTAGCTGCTCTATATCAACAGGAGAGAGCTCTCCCATCAACACAATAAAACCACCTCAATGAATGACAGTAATTATGACAGCGGGAGAAGCTCTCTTGCCAACATAGCACTGTGCACACTGCCACTTATGCCGGCAAAACTTATGTTGCTCAAGGGTATTTTTTCACACCCCTGAGTGACGTAAGTTTTGCCGACATAAGTGGTAGTTTAGACATGGCTTTAGACTCCATCCTGCACAGATAGATGGGGTCCATCTAAACATTCACCAGTGCTGCAGTTCTTTCAAGAAATTTATTCAAGGAGGGGCAGGATAGGAGAATTTGAAGGGATGAAAGATTAACTACTTCCTGTTGAAAGTACTTCAATTCTTCCAAGGAGGGAACAGTATATTTTCCTACAAAATGTATAGTGGGTATGTTCCCTGCAATTAAGTCATTCCTAAGTAAACATGTCTATTTGCAGACCTTTGGTCACATCACAAAGTCCAATGTCGATCAAGGCAGAACATCGTATTTGTAGGATAAGTTCAGCTCACTACAATTTGTTTCTAAGTAGGCCTGGGAGAACAACTGCAGAAGGTCACAAGAGAGATAAAAAAGGGAGATAATTTCTCTTTATCCTAAAAGGCAAGTCTGACTGTCGACATTATGGCATACATAAAAATATAATAAAGAGTCAACTGATCTTTTTCATAGAACAAAGTAAAATTTATTTCTATATACTGTAGCTTTTGATTTAAAGAGGTATTCACAGAAACATAATTACTCTATCTGATCAGACCATTAGCCCATCCAAACTGATACCTTGCTTCCAACACTGGCCATTCCCCAATATAGTAGAAGAAGATAATAAAATGCACAGTATTCCATAATAGTATTTCAGTGAATAATGTACTTTTTGACCCTCATTGCATTGTATATATCCTGAATCATGACATTTGATGAAATTTGACTGTGGTTAACTATGGTCACAAGGACATTTATCAAGCTGTTTTAAAATTCTAATGGTCTTTTACAAGATCTTATTGAAAGTGAATTCCTTTGTGAAGGAAAAATTAAGACAGAATATCAGTCTTGTAGTAATTCATTCACCCAGGCAAACTATAGAATTGTTAGCTTTTTCTTAGTTCAGAAGAGAATCTAAGTTACCAGAGGATTCCAAGGCGATTAGTTACAGGCTTGATAAAAAAAAATTGCCACCACTTAGGAACAAATTAATAGTTCAACTGGTGCTTCAGGCTTCATATCGAATTTTTGAATTCTGCAATTTTTAAAAAAAGGTATCAAGCCCAGCGGTGTAGACTGCCAACTGATAATGAAATTTTCTACTTGGGAGGCGACAGACAACTATTAACAGAACCACCATGGGTCATTAGTCCTGCAGAAATTATGATCCACAATCCAGCACACAGCTAAATATTTAGAAGCAGATCTAGAAAAAATGCAGTATCTCACAATATAAGAGACATCACAATTAAAATATATTAATCCTTCATCGAATATTGTGCCTAGTATCTTTTTCCAGTATATACTTAACAGAAGATAGAGACTGAACTGTTGCTCACATCATCTCTACATCTTCATTACCCTTTTTATTGACTTTCAAAAATAAATGTCCAAGTCTGACCAAACCAAAACCCTCTTTTGAGAGAGCAAGTGCAAGCAATTATGATGGCAATAATAATTAATAAATAAAAATCATTTCAATTCAATACAGAGAGAGGTTGCAGAAGAAAATTAAAAAGTTACAATCTTTTACTATAATTTATTAGTGTGTATTTGTGCTCCATACTTATTTGCAGCACCACCTAAGGTTTTCCACATCAAACCCACCACTCTACAAAATAATAATAATAATAATAAAAAAAAATTACATGATTTTGATGTTATAAAGAGAAAGTTGTAAAAGCAAAAAAGTAGTTTAATTTTTTTTTTTCATTGGCAGGAGGAACATTTCAGAAACTTAGAATTGCAGTGAGAAAATCAAAGTGATTTTTGGAAGAAATTCATCCACAGCAATTTTTTTAAAAAAAAAAAACCCCTCTCCCTCCTTTCCTTCCAAACCAGCTCATAATCAAGAATAACTAGTAGAATCCAGCTGCCAAAAGAGTGGAATAACGCCCCCTTCTGGCTTGGGCCATGTGTAGCAGAATCTGAGAGTTGCGTGGTGGATTAGGAACACCCAAACCTGTGGATCAAGGCTGAAGTCAGTAATCAGAAGCTGGAGCCAATGGTCAGGAGCTACATACCAGACCTAAGGCTCAAGCCAGAGGGCAGGAACTGGATACTATAGCCATGGGTCAAGCCAGAGTCAGAAGCCAGAGCCACGGGTCAGGAGCTAAATACCAGAGCCAATGGTCAAGCTAGGAGTCAGAAGCCGGAGCCAAAGATCAAGCCAGAGGTCAAGAACCGGAGCAAACAGGGTAGCAGGCAAGCAGGTGCAAGGCAGGGGTAAGACAGAGACAAGACTGGATTCAAGGCAGGAACATAAGAGCAGGCACAACAGTGGGAATGAGCATTGAGCAGCCAGTACGCTGCTGCTGGCTTAAAAGCCAGCCTGCTGGCCCCTCCAGACTAGCTCTGCTGCAGGCCCTGATTCCTGAGAGAGAGATGGGAGCCACAACTGACTTTGTACAGTTACCCTATGTGTATTATATGCTGCTCTATCAAAGTCAGGCACACTGAGGTGGAGTTAAGGTTTCTGCTCTGAATTCCTTTATTCTGCTTAAAACATTCAGAGACTGATTTAAACAGCTACAAAAATGATAATCTGATAGTTACATTTTATGAGACATTTAATTTTAAGATAAAAAGAACAGGAGTATTTGTGGCACCTTAGAGACTAACAAATTTATTTCAGCATGAGCTTTCGTGAGCTACAAGCTGCTACTCTGAAACCTGTCAATTTTAAGACAGTTTCAGCTACTATTAGACACTGATTCTTTGGCAACAGGGAGCCAAATCCACTGTAGTTTTTCTGTCCAAGGTACACAAGTGACCCACCAGGCCCATTGAAATTAATCAAATGGCATTCAACAATTGCTACTGAAGGGAAAAAACCCAGTCCTGAAGCAGAATTGCTATGCATGGCCTTGATCCTGCAGACCTGGTCATAAGGGTCTGCCTGCACAGATCAGCTTGTAGGATTGGGGCTATGTTTCCTCCACTTGCTGTTATTAAACATTTTAGCTATAATTCACCTTTTGACAGACAAAGCATGCTCTACTAGATGCAGTAGAAGGGCGCTGAGTTATAAACGCACAAAAGGTTGACAAATACATTTTCACTTTTTGCACTGCAATTTTGGGTGGGTGGAGGTACAGAACTGTGTTGTAGTAGTTTATATAATTCCGTTTTCTTCAGCTGGATGTTTTGCAGGATCTAGTCCATGCTGCTTCATCTGTACTGCGATATCAAACAGGTAATCATAACATTCGCACCTTCAGTAAAAACAGAACAAGAAAAACGTGGAGTTGGGTCGCATCCTTAGGAAGCTGCATATGTTTAAAAAGTGAACATTTTTCTTCTATAGACTGAGCATTGATAGCAACTGTGAAAAATTGGGACAGGGTGGGAGATAATAGATGCTTATATCAGAAAAAGGCCCTAATATCAGGATTGCCCCTATAAAATCAAGACATCTGGTCACCCTGGATAGTGGGAGTGTGCTGCTGCCTGACCATGTGCTATCACTTTATTGCAATAGTCACTCCACCTGCACATTAAAGTCTCTGGTGGGGGAGGGTTAGCCAGGCCTCTGTGGTGCCCAGGCTTTGTGCTGCACAGCTCTCCACTGGCAGGTGGGGAAATGGATTCCCATTTATGGGAAAAAAATATTATTTAAAAACAGTCCATCATTTGTGACTCTGTAAGCTGAGGCTGTTGAGGAGGGTACTGCTACTTGTAAGCAACTTGGAGATCTTCCCTGGAAGCTGATATGTATATGAGGAGGGCCTTTCCCACATGAAATCAAGTTGTCAGGAACCCCGTAGACTGGGGCAATTGTCACTGGTGGTGTGAGCCCAGAAAGGGAACTATCAACTGTGGCTGGGATGCATATGCAGTGATTCTACCTCCATTAATATTTCAGGGCTACTATGGCAACAGATATGACCTTTAAATTGCACTCACATGGTTTTGGCTTTTTCCCATGTTTCTCCCCATACGTAAACTCCATGACGTCTGACCAATACAGCACAAGAATCTGGGTATTCATTCATTGCATGTGCCATTCGTTCCTTGAGATCCTTCTCCTCTGGTGTGTTCTCAACAATGGGGACCACTAACTTATCATCATATCTAAATAGAAAATGAAGTATTATTGCAATTAAAAACTAATGCGTTCTGAAGTGTTCTCTATCAGGAGACTACTCTGTTCCTGCTCTTACATGGCATGGATGATATCGCAGTTCTTTTCCACATCTAAGAGCCATTGTCCTAAGCTTTCCCCAAGTGAGGAATCCTTTTATAATTTGCAGAGGATTTGGTAATCTCTTTAACAGTGTTTCTCAAACTCTTTCATCTTGTGAACAATGCTATGTTCTATCCTCTCAAGGGCACTTTTGGTTCAAAACCTGATACAACACCTTCCCTATGAAAGCTATAGTGCTGGGTTACACTACGCTGGGAATATTTGAACAGTATTAAGGACAAAAGAAAATAAAAATACTTTAATGCAACTTCGTGTAACTGCTTGCCTACATATCATTATTTTGTATCCGCTGTTTATTCTCTCTCCTCAGATTTAGAAATTTACTTTTCTCAGCATTAAATCTCCTTTTGTTGCCTGCCCTTACTACTTTCACCAGTCTGAGTCACTTAGCAGTTTTGGTCTGTCCTCTTCTGTGTTGGTTACCCCTCCAACACTGGCAACATCTACTAACTTGATCATGGCTGAATTTATTTTAAAAAACAAAACAAAACAAAAACACTTAAGATAGATATGAAGCGACCACTCAGGATTAAAATGTCTAAATTTGGTTGGCCTAAAAAAGACTTTGGAAACCCTGACAGAGTCCTGCAAGTAGAAAGAAGTGTCAGTGCTTGAAGAATTAAAGATGTTTCTCTGTTGTGACAGAGTACTCAGTGGGATACATGCAATCTGCAAACAATAGTTTGAGAACCACTGCAATACAGGCAAGATGCTGCATGCTGTTCAGTGGAACTTGCACAACAGTGTGTAGCAAAGAGAGACTAGGATATCTGGCATTGTTTGAACCTTAATTAATATTTGCAGAAACTTGTTTAAATAGATATAATAAATCTCTAGCTCAAATCCAGATTCACCATCAAGATCATACAGGTATTTTTTGAGTAGATGGTGGGACAACATCTTCAAAAAAGATGGAACTACATTATAGATATGAAGCAATGCTGAAAGTAGTAAATCTAGTATTTGATGTGTTTATTTATAGAAAGAGAGAAAATCCGGTTCTAGACAGTCTTTCATGCTGAAGGCATACCAAAGCACTCTACAGTCTAATGAATGAAACAACTGTAGTGATGTTTGTGAGCTCACCTACTAGTCACATACAGCCTGGAAATTAAAAGAAGAGCTGAAGTGTTGGCTAGTAGTTAGAACAGACGACTGGGAGCAACATCTCCTAGGTTCTAGTCCCAACTCTGCCACTGGCTGTGTGATTCTATAAAACCACTTACCAGCTTCACAAGGTTGTTTGTGAGAATTAAGCTCCACAAAGATTCTTAGATAAATGATGGCATGCACGTGTCAACTATTATTTTATTATTGAGAGAGACCAGGCTAATGATACTCTTTTTTTTAAAGATCTCCTGAGATAATGACTGTTTAATCAGACTCTGCTTCCACTAAGTCAAAGGTAAAATTTCTGCTGACTTCAGTGAGATCAGATTTAGGCCAATGATAAATATTTTGAAAATCCCATCCTTAATATTTACCTGAACCACCACCAGAAAATAATATCCAGAAACACCCTCTGAAAATTGAATCCAAAAAAGGATTAATTTGTATACAAAATTCAAGATAAAAAGTGCCTATCCAGTGCTATCAGATGCCTTTGCCATACATTAAAAATGCAAATACTAATGCAGACAAAAGTTAAAGTTTTGGTGAAGTTGACATCTTTATGGGCATAGAACACACTTATGTACCAAATCCAAACCTCAATGCATTTCTACTTTCTCAAAAGTTTTTGGGAAAAATGTTAGTTACAAAATTAACACCAAGAAAGTGCAGAGGTGTATACCTTTAACACCTCATAATTTCTCATCTTGTTATCACACTATCTGAAATGAGTGTGCTAGTCCCAACTCAATGCTTTGTGAGAACCACCACACAAAATCTAGAATAATTCAGCACCGTCTCTGGGGAAGTCATATCTGAGTTGTTACAGAAATCTTGCTACCTTTTAACCCTAGCCCTAGGGTGTTTTCTTTTCATCAGGTTAGGGTCACCCCGAGACAGCATGTTGGAAGTTGGGACTGCTATCTTTTCACCATATCTGGCATCAGTATTAAAAAACAGTAGCCTCTCACCTTTCATTAGTACACAGAGTCACTCATTCACAATAAAAGCAGAAAATTGAAATGTAAGGAAATTCATAACACTGGAAAATATTGGTCTTCCCTGATCAGTTTAATGTTCTTCAACTGGATTTGAGCTTTGCTCCAAGAAAAGCATGGTGAGTTTTATTTAAATCAGTCCCTTAGTGAACATTCCTCTGACTTAATTACAAATATTGCTCACTTGAATACTGATACCACAAAAGACACTGACATTTTTGAAGATGACATTTAGCAGAAACAGTGTATGCCGGATTAGTCTTGTAAATGGGAATCTACCTGTAATATCCTCCTGAAGTGCATTTCTTGATTCCTTTTATCATTTCCTGATGGGTAATTCTAAACTCACTTCCTGGATAGAGAAGGGTAGCCATGACAGCAGCTTTTGAATGAGTATGAATCACAGCTCCAGCTCCTAGAAGGAGAGGGAAAAGGGATGCCTCTGTATTTCATATTGAAATGTGACTCCCTACGTTCCATTAAGATAAACTGACATGTGAAAATGAGTTTCAACCCTTCAGCTGAACATCCTTGCTAATGGACTAGACAAGGAACATAGTCAGTTCTTTAAAGCAACCAAAAGGTATGTTAATAGGAAGTATTCTGTAATCTACAAAGAACAATGAGAGCTATCTTTATGGTGTCAGTAGACGGTTTTAGTGCAACTTCCAGGCAAACCTTTCCCTCATGCATCTATTTTACTTTTCCATCTGCTGATATGACTGAAACATTTTAATTACATCACCAAAGTGCGCTGAGGTGCTAAAGAATTAAAAATTTGACTTATTTGTGGCAGAAGAGTACAAAGAAGACTCAAAGAACTCAGAAGAGAAGGAGAGTTTCTTTGACGTACAGCCACTTCTCTCTGGAGCAGGAGTGAAAGCTGGTACAGGCCAGTACGGAGTACCGGTAAGAACCTGCACCGGCCCGTATGGTATGTAGGGTCTGTATCAGCAGGGCTGCCGACAGGGGAGGAAGAAAGGGGCAGAGACGTTAAAACGCTGCTGCGGCAGCGCTTTAGTGTTGCTGCGCCCCCCTGGCAGGCCAATGAGGGTGGTGCAACAACGTTAAAGTGCTGGCATGGCAACGGATCCAGCAGTGCTTTAACATCCCTGCCCCTTTTGTCCCCCACTCGGCTGCTGATGGGCAGAAGAGGGAGGTCAAAGGGAGCAGCTGCACTGGGGCCAGCGATTTAAAAATGCCCAGGGCTCTGGATGCTGCTGCTGCTGCTGCTACCATGGCAGCAGCATATGGCGGCCCAGTCCGTTTAAATCACCACTGGAGCCCCGGGCAGCGCGGGCCAGGTGGCCTGGAAGGGCTGGCAGGGGGATGCTGACCCCCATCCCCGCCCCTTTCGCCTAGAGCAACCAGACAGCAAGTGTGAAAAACTGGGATGGGGTGGGGGAGGGGGGTAATAGGAGCCTATATAAGAAAAAGACCCAAAAATTGGGACTGTCCCTATAAAATCAGGATATCTGGTCACCCTACTTCTGCCCGAGACCTCGCCCCGACCGCATACCGGTAAGTATCCGGAGTTACTTTCACCCCTGCTCTGGAGCATACTGGTTCCCTGACATCACTTGCAATCATTTTATTTTTATATTGTGGTGTGGTGGAAAGGTCAAGCACAGGAATCACAAGGTATAACCTGCAATGTTGCTGAAAATTGCAAGTTCTCCTTTGGATATGCAAAGGCTCTCCATGTGCAAGTTTCCTTTACATGAAAACAAGAATAGACTCCTAATATCCTTTTTTGGGGCCGTTGTGTCTTTAATATAAAATCAGTCTGACCGTGGATTGGATAAGCGAGCCCCTCGGGGGTATTGCGTGAACAAGCGGAGCGAGGGACGGCCAGGGTGTACGTACCTTGGACATGAAGCTACTGGGCGCACTCGTGCTGAGTAACTGGGGGGAAGTTGAAGTAGGTACCGCGCCATGCATTCACCTAGTGCAGTCGTTATCAGTGGCCCATTAGGGTCTGCAGACCTATAGAGACTGATATCAATGCTCAAGAAAAGTGTGCTTGAAATCATAAACCTTGGGACGCGATCGCAGATTTGGAAGCAATGGAGGGTGAGGAGATGGACGCGTTGGGGAGCGTGGTGGTTGATAGCAGGGATGTCTATGAGCCGCCAATGTGAGGTATTGCCAGATAGAAGAGCAATTGCTCGTGATTAATGTGATAAAGACGCTGCACATACAGGCGAAATTGGGACTTCCCTGATATGATATCCAAAGCATACGAGGGAATAAGGAGGTGATCTGGTATCACGCTTCCATGTACATGTGCGTGCTGGCTGCCAAACCCACTGGAGGAGACCTCGCCACCTTGATGGCCGGTTCTTACGCGGCGTATGTCCAGGTTGTTTCCGAGCAGAGGATGAAGTTTCAAACTCTGGTATACACACACCTGTTCTCGCGTAGGACGGGGCTACTATAGGTTGATCGCCCTGACGGATACTTGACATTAGCATCATTCTTATTATGTATAAGAGAATTACTCATGTAGGGCTTTGTGCTTGTGTGTGAAAGCTTCACTGGCACAAAAAGGAAGGATTCCCTAGACGGGCCGGATCATAGCGACTGTGCTCTATTAAATTCACTAAGCTCTCAATACTAGGTGTGCTGAAAAATATTAGACAAGTTCTTCTTGGTGTTGGAGAGTAAGTGCAGGAGAGTGCTTACTTCACATGTGCTCTAAATTATACCTATTGTACGCATGAGAAGAACAAGAAAATAGAACTTGCGCTAACATATCTTTGTATTTGGGGGGGGAGGGGTGCAGACGTTGGAAAGATGTGCAGAGGCCAAAGGATTAGTGCCATAAACCGATACGGAGCGAAATGTTGTATAGTTCTAGGAACAAGGGGGGGGGGGGGGGGAGAGGGGGGCAGGCAGGAGGACAAACGACACAAATCTTATAAAACTGCATAAAACCTTCAACTACTGTTAAAATGAAATTCCACTAAATTAAACTGATAAAAATGTGTAGAAAGTGCAGAAGTGTTAGATTAATATATATAATTTTAAAAGTTAAAATATATTTCTAAAAGGGACCAGAGGCATTAGATAAAGGGATTAAATTGTCTTTTTCACATTAGGATTAACTGGATTGAAATAAATGGTAGACAGACAAACAGGGCCTCTAATCCAAGTTTACTGTGGTCAGGCATGAAATGTCATGCCTATTACTAGATCCCATGTGGATTTGTTTCTCTCAAAGTACTGATGTGGGACATGCTGCTTCCACTTAATGTGGCAAACAATTGTGAGAGTTGCACTCACTGTACTATTTCTGGCATTTCTGTTATCAATAGATGCAAGAGAAATAGAATCTTAAACTCATGACTTGGCCTGTACTGTAATTACAGAAAAGGGAAAAAAGTTTTGTTCTTCAAAATATTTATAATTGTAAAGTAAATACATGTTCTGTCAATAATTTGGAATCTTAATAGCTTTACATTTCTTACACCATTGTACTAGCAATTACAATTTCTAACCTTTACAACTGCAAAAGATTGTAATATGGCCTAAAATCTATTGGTATGAAACTACTGCAAGGACATGAGACTACAAATTTAGCTATGACAGTATTTTCCAATTAAGGCAATATTAAATTCCAGTGATGCTATACTTATGACTTAGGAGTTTCCATTTCATGAACTGATTTATATTGATTTATTATTGTCTGACTCAAATGCATTTATTGCATACCTCTCATGGTGTAAGCATTCATAAAGAGAGGCGTGCATTGGCTTTTCTTTAGTTTCTTGTGTGATGGAGGGCCGCTGATGTCCCGTTCTTCCATGTCACAAACAAACATATCTTCGGGCTGCAAGAGAGGTAGAACTGCTTAAACTGGGACACTCTTCTCCAAAATACATTTACTTTTCTTCTGGGAAGATACCTAGAAAACAGGCTTGCTTTTGGCAGCTTTACCTAAATGGTATTTTTGCACTAATAAACTGTTCTTAAACAATTACTCCATGAGATTAAGCACAAAGTTTTTTTTATTTAAAATCAATTATGCATCATGCCAGAATATATCTGTCCCCCATCTTTTCTTCTGCAAATACATTTAATGATCATTACGTGAAAACCCAAGACTCAATCAGGGAGAGGACTCCTATCATCCTTTATTGTATTATCTCAGATGGAGATGTGAAGTAGTGATTCTTACTCACATATGTTTCTGTTTCGGAGGAGTCCCTAGCATCATAAATCAGCTGGCAGTATTTACTATTCATCTCCAGCAGTTCTTCTGTTTTTATTCTTAAGGGAGAGGAACTAAGATAGACTCAGGCAGTGGTGGGCAACCTGTGGTCCATCAGGGTAATCTGATTGTGGACTGGAAGACATTTATCTGACATTGACCGTCCGCAGGCATGGCCCCTCACAACTCCCAGTGGCTGCCGTTTGCCGTTAGACAATGGGAGCTGCGGGAAGCGGCAGCAAGCATGTCCCTGCGACCTACCGCTTCCCACAACTCCCATTGGCTGGGAATGGAGGCCTGCAATCAGATTACCCTGGTGCCCTGCATTCAGTCCATGGGCTGCAGGTTGCCCACCACTGGACTAAGGTCATCTTGATCTGGGGAGATCCTATCTGTCTACAGAGCAGCCCTAGAGAAAGAAAGATTTACATACAAACAAATACAAAATAGGGCTGTCAAGCAATTAAAAATAGCAATTTTATCACACGATTAAAAAAAATTGTGATTAATCACACTTTTAGATAATAAGAGAATATCATTTATTTGAATATTTTTGTACGCTTTTTACATTTTCAAATATATTTAATTACAACACAGAATACAAAAAGAACAGGAGTACTTGTGGCACCTTAGAGACTAACCAATTTATTTGAGCATAAGCTTTCATGGGCTACAGCCCACTTCATCAGATGCATGCAGATGCAGATACATCCGATGAAGTGGGCTGTAGCCCACGAAAGTGTATGCTCAAATAAATCTGTTAGTCTCTAAGGTGCCACAAGTACTCCTGTTCTTTTTGCGGATACAGACTAACACAGCTGCTACTCTGAAACCTGTCATTATGCAAGGCACAGAATACAAAGTGTACAGTGCTTACTGTATATTTATTTTTGATAAGTATTTGCACTGTAAAAAAACAAAGAAATGTAGTTTTCAATTCAGCTAATACAAGTAACTGTAATGTGATCTTTATCATGAAAGTTGAACTTACAAATGTAGAATTGTTAAAAAAAAAAAAATCAGTGTAAAATTTTAGAGCCTGCAAGTCCACTCAGTCCTACTTCTTGTTCAGCCAATCACTCAGACAAACAAGTTTTTTTATATTTGCAGGAGATATGCTGCCTGTTTCTTGTGTACGTCACCTGAAAGTGAGAACAGGCATTCTCTTGGCACTGCTGTAGCCAGTGTCGCAAGATATTTACATGCCAGATGCGCTAAAGATTCGTATGTCCTTCATGCTTCAGCCACCATTCCAGGGGACATGAGTCCATGCTGATGATGGGTTCTGCTCAATAATAATTCAAAGCAGTGTGGACCGACGCATGTTCATTTTCATCATCTGAGTCAGATGCCACCAGCAGAAGGTTGATTTTGTTTTTTGGTGGTTTTGGTTCTGTAGTTTCCGAATCAGAGTGTTGCTCTTTTAAGACTTCTGAAAGCATGCCCCACACCTCATCCCTCTCAGAGTTTGGAAGACACTTCAGAGTCTTAAACCTTGGGTCACCTGCTGTATTTGACTTTAGAAATCTTACATTGGTACCTTCTTTGCATTTTGTGAAATTTCTAGAGAAAGTGTTCTTAACATGAACAATGTGTGCTGGGTCATCATCTGAGACAGCTATGACATGAAATATACAGCAGAATGCAGGTAAAACTGAGCTGGGGGCATACAACTCTCCCCCAAGGAATTCAGTCACAAATTTAATTAACAAATTATTTTTTTAATTTACTGTTATCAGCATGGAAGCATGTCCTCTGGAATGGTAGCAGAAGCATGAAAGGGCATACGAACATTTAGCATATCTAGCACATAAACAGCTTGCAATGGCAGCTACAAAATGTTTTCACTTTCTGGTGACATTGTAAATAAGAAGAGGGCAGCATTATTTCCTGTAAATGTAAACAAACTTGTTTGTCTTAGCAATTGGCTGAACAAGTAGGAGGACTGGGTGGATTTGTAGGCTCTGAAGTTTTATATTATTTTGTTTTTGAGTGCAGTTATGTAACAAAACAAAACAAAACAAAAAATCTACCTTTGTAAGTTGCACTCTCATGACAAAGAAATTGCACTTGGTATGTGTATAAGGTGAATTGAAAAATACTATTTCTTCTGTTTCTAAATTTTACAGTGCAAATATTTGTTACAAAAAATAATACACACTGATTTCAGTTACAACACAGAATACAATATATATAAATATGTAGAAAAAATCCAAAATATTTAATAAATTTCAATTGGTATTCTGTTGATTAACAGTGCAATTAAAACTGCAATTAATTTTTTAATCACTATTAATTTTTAAGTTAATCACCTGAGTTAAATGCGATTAATCGAAAGCCCTAATAAAAATATTTAGAACAGAAGCTTTAACAGACAGTTACCCAATTGCATGTATACATTGTTAACTAAAACAGTAGCAAACTAGCTGAATGTTGGGCTTTTGCAAAACCAATCTGGGGATGAAGGAGATTTCGGATCTCAGGGTCAGTACTAATTTAGGACAAGAAAACTCAAAAGGAGTAACCTACATATGCCACTGAACAAGTACTGAATTCTGCTCTGAGATCATATACTACTAGGAGAAATCATCAGTGGTCTCAAGAAGGTAGTCAGTAATAATAAGGTGTTTCAGACTTCACAACAAGAAAAAAAAGCAAAACTGCTTTGAAAGAACATTCAGAATAAACAGCTCACTACAAGTAATTTTGTTCCTTTTCAAGGATGAGTTCTGAGGTAAAAAATAAGTTTTACATACTTGAATTCTTTCCTTTTGGACTCCTGATGGTGCAATGTAGATTTCATCTCTAGGAAAAGATACAGAATTTAGCTCTATGTATGAGACAGACAATTTGAAGAATATATAATTTGCTAGAGCCATTTTAATACTGTACCCTTTATTGATAAAGAATTAACTTACACAGCACATGATGAACAACCGCACTTGTCCTCCAACCGCACATTCACATACAGATGGTTTTCAATGTGTGACATTGATCTTACTAGAGCAGTTGGAAGCTCTGAGAATATCCAAGATATAAAAAGCCCTTTCAACCTGCCTACAGATTTAACTAAGTATATTTGTAACACTGATGGAAAAAAACAAAAACCCACACCCTACATTAGCTGGAATCAAAGTGAAACAGAAGGGAAATTGCAAGTAGACACTGAGTGATGCAAGAAAAAACAATGCCAAACCTATATGTATAGCTTATTTTCAATTAGCTATTAGTGTTTGTCAGCACCTTTAGTTACTGGGAAATATACTTATTTATGTGATAACCACTAAATTGTATTATATATGTTTTAATATATGAATAAATATATTTAATTCACACAGAAGAATAAATTGAACAATTTATGTTCAAGTGGAAATATCTAAAGCTTGCAAGGCTTACATGAATGAAGAATTTCAACAAATTTACATATATTAAAATTATTTAAAAATAGGATGTGAAATATTTTCAGTAAAGGCCATAAAAAGGGAATAAAATATCAGATAATATTTGTAATCACGATTCATCTTTAAAGGCCTTATTTTAAAGTCTAGACACACCTAGTGAACAATTAGTAAATCTACAGATACATTTCCAACAATTTCAGGACAAAGACTGTATTAGTTTCCTAAGGAAAATATGGAGTTCATATTTATGGAGTAGACAGAGTCCTTTGAATAAGATATAACCTTCAAGATAGTATACTTATCTTGACAAAACACATGATATCTGCGATAAAAATAGTAAGTGGTTTTAATGGATTAGAATTAATACATTAATACTGCAAATAGGTAATGAATTTAATTCACTGATACTTGGTGCCATTCTATGAGCAAGATAACTAAGAAAGTAGAATATTAAGCAATCGATTACTATTTGATTGCTACGTACCTCCTTTCTAAAAGAAAAATGTCTTGTTTTAAAATTAAACGTTTAATGAAGAGCTGACAGTAGAATACAGTATTTGAAATGTAGGACAGTTGACCAAGAGTAATAGAACAATTTTCCATTCACTGTGCTATATGCAAACTAGTGCAATTATTTTAAATCATTCATTAGATTCCACCAGCGAGTAATGATGATGAAAACTTGTTTCTCTCACCAATAGAAACTGGTCCAATAAAAGGTATTACCTCACTCACCTCAGACAGAAAATGAGGCAGAGAGGTTAAATGATCTGGTCAAGGCAACAAAGATAGTCAATGTCAGCATACACCTCAGAACTAAGGACAGTTCCAAATGGCTCTAACTGTGCTCAGACTAACACACCCTTACACTCTGTAAAAAGCTTCAGAGGACATAGCAGTCTTTTGAGATGCTTAATCTCACACTTTTAAAATCAATGTCCTCTACTTCAGATCAGATGCTTGAACAGCAACGTAGTTGCATGCATGTGGTGAGGTGAGGGGTACTGACAAGTCTCAGCGTTTCACTACTTTGTGACTTCAGATCATATTTATCTTGGACTAACAATGCATCTGTGGTGTAATTATGACTAAGGCTCTGTGTTTGTCACAGAGGTCACTGAAGTCATGGATTTCGTGACTTTCTGCAGCAGCCTTGTGCGGCTGGCCCAGGAGCTACCTGAGCAGCTTGGACAGCCTCCGAGTCAATCGCACTGGCTGCTGCTGGGGCAGTCTCAGGGCCCTCCTGTCCCCCGGCAGCAGGAGTTTGGATGTGTGGGGGCTCAGGGCTTGGGGCAGCTGCTTACCGCGGGGTGGGAGCTCCTAGCTCCACTTGTGCCTCTGCCTGCAAGCACCGTCCCGGCAACTCCTATTGGCCACGGTTTCCAGCCAATGGGAGCTGCAGAACTGGGGCTTGGGGCGGAGCGGAGGCAGCATGTGAAGCTAGGGACACTGCTTCCCAGGAGCTGGGTAGGAAGCCTGCCCCAGCCCCACCAATCCCCACCCCCAGCATCTGTGCCCCCCCTACAGGCCACGACTCCTCCCCCCCAGCACCCACACCCCAATCCCCAGCACCCCCGGGNTCTTCCCTGGGCTGCGCCCCCCTCCCCAGCACCCAAGCCACCCCCGGAGCCCTCCTCCTAGTTTTAGTCAGGGGTATTTTTAATAAAAGTTATGGACAAGTCACGGGTCCATGAATTTTTGTTTTCTGCCCATGACCTGTCCATAACTTTTATTAAAAATACCTGTGACTAAAACTTAGCCTTAATTATGATTACTGTTCCTTTCTTTCAATGGCCACTATGAGGAGGCTCTGTATCCATTAATAACTTCAAACTTATCAAGCTGAATAGACAATGGTACATTTCATGCAAAATTATACAGCAAAGTGGTTCTTAATTGTATACTTTTTAGTATTGTATGCACACCAAAAAATTGTTTACTGAAAGTCTTCTTGTTGCCTGACCTGCCTAAATTATCTCCCATTAATAAGTCTTCAGGATTTATCTGAATACAATAATTATTCCTTCCTCTTCAGAGGCCAAGAATGATATCTCTGCAACATATCTTTGTCTAATGCCTCACGCCTGAATTTCAGCCATCCTTCATGAATTGTAGTGCACTCACTGCTTATTCAATTGACCCCATCATCTGTATAGTTATCGCTTTCAAAACCCCCACTTACCCATGTTTCAAGCTGATTCCTCCACCAGTTCCTGTGACCCATCCTAAGTGATAAAACTGCTTACAGAGCTCCGGAATCAGGTTTCTTGGATGTAACTTGTCCTTAAAAATAATTGTCCACTTATAAATGTTGGAATCAATTGCATGAGACGATACCTGATTTATACAGAAGGACTTCAAAAATCAAAAAAACCTCACTGGTGCTTGAACTAAAGACTGATGGTATGTTTGTGTGCTGCCCCGGACATTTCATGTGGGCCATGTTAGAACAACAAAAAAATCAGATGGCATTCATAGTTAGAAGGCCTGGTCCAAAGCTCAGAGCAGTCAATGAACTTTAGATCGATCCCCTCAAGATTAGCGATAAAAGAGAAAGATTAGGTCATCTAGTCCATCCACTGACCTTTGCCAGTACTATCCTTATGATCACAAACTAGCATAATTTTTCTCTTATTTCTCCTACCATGCCCTAAATACATTTGCCCATCCTCAGTGTTCACATCCTTCAAATGTTTTGAAGGCAATTCATTCTTCCCTTTGCAAAGTTACACATAGGCTAACCTCCTATGTATCTATCTCACCATAACCACTACCACAAACTTGCATTGTAAATTCATATCACATGACCAAAGAGTTGCCACTGAGTGCCAAATAAAGGAACGTTTCTCATCATTTCTAGGAGTATGTGTATGACATGCTTTTAAAAGTCTGTGTGATACATACGTGATTTTTGTGTAGGGTTATTTTGCAAGATTTAAATTTGAATTACAAAAACAAAAGTCCTAATTTTATTAATGGGCTATATCAACTATGATTATGAATATGTATGGATAATATTGTATATGTTTTAGATCTGTTTTCTTTTTAATTAGCATTTAAATAATATCGAAAGAGGAATGTTCACCTCACCAGATCAGTTGACTAGCTTCACATTCCTACCATTTTAAGACGCGAGAATGCCTCAAATGCTGTTTACCTATCATCTTAACTGCTCCATTTTAATATTTCTTTCAGAGAAAACATTATAATCACTAATTTTATAAATACAATGGAATATTAAATAAAAAAACATGTATGTAATTCCTGAGGGTGAGTACTGTGTCACAGACTCATTCATAGTTCACCTGGGACTTTTGCAGCTCAGCTTTGCTTTACTGTTCAAATATCAGACATACTAAATGGAGCACCTGTCGAGTATAAAACTAAAAAGCACAGGGAAGAAGTATACTAAATAACAGCACTCAGAAAATAAATACTATTATGTATCCAATGTTAGGGAAGTTGTTGAAATGTCCTCTTATTAGAATTTACAATATTAATGGATTTTATTTACAACATTGAAATGCAGCTGTTTCTGGGGTGGAGAGCCACAATTTATATATGCACAATAGATGCATAAAAGAGCCGTGTTGGTCCAGGATATTAGAGAGACAAGGTGAGTAAGGTAATCTCTTTTGGACCAACTTCTGTTGGTGAGAGAGAGAGAGAGAAGCTTTTGAGCCTACTGAGAGCTTCTTTTCATGTCTGGGAAACTTACTTAACTGTGACACTCTGAGTATGTTTCCCAGACCTCCAGAAGTGCTCTGTGTAAGCTCAGAAGCTTGTCTCCATTACCAACAGAAGTTGGTCTAATAAACGATATTACCTCACCCACTTTGTCTATCTGGGAATTGGATACTTTATTAAAGTTATTTTTTAAAGGCAATAGAGTCTAAGGTGTCAAGGAAAATTTGTTTTTCCCATTTGACTCCAACCATTTGTACTACCTTAGGGTCTCAAAATGTGTTAAATTAATTTTCATATTGTAATATAAGGTAATTTGTTTAACAAGTTTAATAAATTTAATTAAGTTTAATAAGCCATTAGGACTTTGGAAGACAGTTTTCAATAGCTTTACAATCCAAAAGACAGTGGACCACCAATGCTATTTTAGGACACTAGGAATATGCAATGTATTAAAATGTGTGTCTTCCCTTGACAAAATCTTAGGGACAATATGTATATTTTCCTTACAAACAAGGGCAATGAACCAGACATCTGCAGAAAAAAATCATACAGCTGATATTTCACAATAGCTGTTTCTAAGGCATCAGATCCTTGCAGTAAATCACCACAAGTATGCTTTGGATAGCTACAATACTTTAAAGCAAGTTTACCGTATATATTTGTTTATAAACCGAATATTTTTGGCAAAAAAAATGACGCATCAAAGAGCCGTGGGTCGGCTTATAAACGGGTCTACACCAAAATTTGATGATTTTAAACTCTATGAATCATTAAATTGAATATCTAATACATTGACATTTTGTTTACCTGGAGCGTCTGCAGGCATGGCGCCCCTCAGCTCCCTGTGGCCATGGTTTGCTGTTCCCAGCCAATGGGAGCGACAAACTGCGGCCACTGGGAGCAGAGGGGCTCCGTGCCTGTGAACGCTCCAGGTAAAAAAACCGTCCTTGCCAGCAGCCTACCCTGATGGGCCAGGAGCCAAAGTTTGCCAACCCCTGAAATATAGGGTTGGCTTATGAAAGGGTCATACAGTTTTTGCTATTTTTAACCTAACCATCTTGGGGGGTCAGCTTATAAACAAACCAGCTAATGAACAAGCATATACAGTAATTTAGTAAAAGAAACTATTGGCATACATAATCTAAATGAAATTAAAAATACAGATAAATTTATCCAAGATAGACTTATTTGTCCCAAGATAGATTTCTTTGTTTGTCCCAAAACAGGATTTGTGCTAGTTGCTCTTATATATGAAAATTATTTGAACATTTAAGACTGATAAAAGGATTATAAAACTAAAATTGAGTAAAACACATCTTGGTGCATTATGGTTAAGGGTACAATTTAGTCACGGAGGCCACGGATTCTGACTTCCAGTGACTTCCGTGACTTCAGTCTGAGGTAGTTGGGAGCTGCTGGGTCCCCTGCCACCCATGGAGGCGGGGAGCTGCGGGGTACCCTTGCTGTCTCTGGCAACTCCAGGAGCTCCAAGCTGCCATGGGCTGCGGGGTACCCCCAAGCTCCCTGACATGGAACCCCCAGAGATCCCAGCTGCCACCAGTGTCAGGGGACTGGGACAGCCACCAGGGACAGCCGGAGCCCCTGGAACTGCAGACAGCAAAGGTTCCCCGCAACCCCCAGCTGCTGCAGGCAGCTCGAAGCCCCTGAGCAGCTGCAGGCTTCAGGCAGTATGGGGACCCATAGATCCCCATTTTGTCACAGGTATTTTCTTTTTTGCCTGTGACCTGTCCATGACTTTTACTAAAAATATCCATTACAAAATCTTAGCCTTAGTTATGGCCCTTATTTAACTACTATGAATGCACCATATCAGGCTTTCATTTTGCCCGACTTTGAGTTGGGATAGGTAAACCAATACTTGATAGGTGACCACCAAAGAAATCTCAGCTACAGCAGGAATGTGTCGCGCAACTCAGCATGTGGTACTCGTCCCTCCCAGCCAGTACCAATTCCCGATGCAATTTATAAAGCGGTTTCAAGAGCTGGGTCCTGCAGAGCGCGGAGCTTTCTGACCCTGAACCAGCCGAGCGCTCCGCGCACGCTGCCAAGCCGGGCCCCGCGCTGGGGAGGTCGCAGCCCCCAGATGCCGAGGCCCCCGCGCCTACCTGCAATGCATCCCCAGCCACGCAACCGCCTCCGCGCGGGCAGCAGAGGCCACCCCCAGCCGCAGCCATGGCGCCGTCTGGATGCACACAGCAATCAGCGCTGGGGAGGACCCCGGGGTCCTTCCTCATCCCCGGCGCAGACAGGGACTCGGCTCCGGGGGGGTGTCCCTGCTCCGGCAGGGAGGGGGCAGCTCCAGGGCGAGATTGTCCTGCAATTGCTTGGGAGGCGCGTTTAGGTGGGTGTAGGAGCATAAACCTCGGGTCCCCGCCCCGAATCCGAGTGGCTGAGGCGGCCCCAGGGGGAGGCGAGACACCTTCTTCTCCAGCGGCCGGCACGCGGGGAGAGGAGAGACACGTGCTCAGATAGCGGGGGCCTGACTTAGGGGAGACCTGGGTGATGCTCTTGGACACCGCTGCCGGCGATGCGGAGACAGCTGGCCCCGGGACACCGAGGAAGGCGGTGGCAGAAGGCGCCTCATATTGTGCATCCCGATTGGTGGACACAGGCCCCAGTCTATCGTGTCCAGCCGCCGTCTCTCACTTTAGACCCAGCTCCTGAGCGCTCTTGGGCAGGGCCCTTTTCGGACCTCGCTTCATGCGATGGGGCCAAGCCGCAAAGTACCAATCACTGTTGCCAACGCTTGTGACTGTACTGTGGGTTTCGCTTTATATCCCCAGCTTCTGGAGTTAGGTGTGAATCTCGCTTGTCATTAACAAATAAAATAAATGCTTTTGTCACGGCGGAGGAGAGCCTGAACATGTGATCCCAGTAAACCCCAACGGCTCATAAACTAGATAGCAAACAACCCCCAAATGTATTATTTTAAAAAATCAAGCTTTTCAAGTTTATCACATTTTGGGGCTCTGATGATTTTTGAACGCTTAGATTTGGCAATACGTGAAACGAAGGATATTAAGGGGAAATCAAACGCTAACCACCACCTGAAGCCCTGCCTTAGGCAGGTGCTCGACAAATGAATTTCTGACCCTTGTACCTCAGTAACGCTCATCTAGCTTGTATTGATCATAACGAGTTTTGAATTGAAATGTGTGTGTCTTTCGGCTTGTGTAGGGAGGTAGCTAGTCCTGCTCTATCTATACGCGGGAAAGCAGTAGTGGGTTCCCCCGTAAGGGAGCACACAACAGCCATGGCTGCAAGGGGGTGTGTATTTGTGTTGAGGCAATTAGGGGTGGACAGCAGTTGTGTGAGCCGGGCGGGGCTATCTTTTCTCTCGGGCAGTGAGTAGGACAGCCCTAGCCTTGGGTGGGAGGAGAGCAAGATGGCAGCCTCCCTGTGGCTGAGCTGCAGCAGCAAAGGGATGGTCAAGCTACTCCTTGGTGGGAGACTAGTGGCGGGGGCTTGTGCTTCTCTCCGCATTGGAGGCGGCTGGAGGCTTCTGCACAGGAGCCACGAGCTGCTGGGTGAGTATTTGGACTCAGTCACTAACAGGCGGTTCTTAGTTGGCCGCCTGTGACACTGTTAGAACCTGCTGCAGCTGTGCGGGGGACAACAATGACTTTCAAAGGCAAGGAAAGTGGATGGTAATGACAGAGGTCAGGTGTCTGCGAGGAGCTTGTGGTTAGGGCAGTGTATCTCTGCTAGCAGGGTCTGATGGTGAGTGGGTGACCTGGACAGAGGAGAGGGTCCATGAGCGTATCTACTGAAGTGAGTGAGCAGTAATGTTGGGGTGTGGAGGTTTGGCGGGGGGAGAAGCAGAGTGGACTGTATGATTAGCCAGTGAAAGAGAAGGAAGGGGGTGGATAATGATGCTCTGTTTGTCTAGTGGAAATAGGATGAGAATGCAAGGCATGGGGAGAAAGGAAGATGGTGGTATGGCGTCAAGTTTGGTGTCTAGAGCACAAAGTGTATGGTGAACTGGTTTAGACTATTTTCTAATGATAGTTGTGGCTGCTTTTGAGTTGAGTGGCCAAAGAATACCGAGAACTGTACTTTCTAAAAGTCCTCTAACTTCCAAATTCCTTCTGTGATTTACCTCCATCCATTTTTCTACTCCTGGCTCCTTATAAAAAAAATTCTTCAGTGTGAGATTGTCTGAAAACCTGTAAAACAAAAGAAAGCATTCTGTGCAAGTTAGAGGATCAAATGTAGAACTTAAAATGGGAGCAACCTTTCATTCTGAAGGGAGGATTTCTCTTCCCCACAGTCTATTTTTGGGTCTTCCTTCCCAGTGAATAGTCCTATTACCTGCCTCTAGGGAGGCTCATAGCTTTCCTAAATATCAGAGTGAAAGTGACATGATTCTTGACAGTTTTATCACTGACCCTCACCAAAACATGCCAGTCTTATCAATTTTTCTCTGCATCTACTTGAGAAGCTATAAGCTGCAACAGCAGCAGAAAAGCTGTACATATGTAGAATCAAGCAGACAAGAGTACTGTCTTTGCAACCATAAGTGATAGAAACCTAATTATTTTTTAAAAATGAAAACTTGCATTCTGCTATAATTTGATGACTGAGAGAACTCTGACAGAACAGTCCAGAAGGGAAGTAAATGCTCCTCCTTGTTCTAGTAATTTTCACTATATTAAAAAGTAATCCACTCACTGGTGGCAAGTATGAGTTGATTTTAGAACAATTAGAGCAAGGGAATGGGAGTCATGGCCCTGCTTTTGTTCTACTAATAACTTGGTATGGAACACCAGGCAAATTACTTTGTTTCCTCTATGCTTCATTGCTCCAGTGTCCCAACAAAGCTGTAAAATAGGGATACTGCTACTTATCCTTATCACAAGAGAATGAGATTTTATATAAAATTGAGTTCCATAAACGGCAGAGAGTTTTGAGTTCCTTTGATGAAAGGTGCTATTGTAAGTGCAAAACACAGGCCTTGGCAAGTGAAGAAAGACACAGGTAGAAAGACTTGTCAGCTGAGCTCTTATTTAAGACAATCCTTTTAATGTGGTTTGAAATAAAAAAAAATGTTCATTTTACTACAGAATTTAGACATACACCCCAGAAAATGAGAGATGTCAAGAGGAAAAAAAAAGGTTCAAACCTCATGCACACCCACCCACCCACACACGACAAAAAACTAAATTCTGTTATTTAGGCAAGCAATATAGCAAATAGGACTGGAACCAGGAATCATTAATCAGGCAAAACACAGCAAACTGAAGTTTTGCCTGGGTAAGAACTGTAGAATAAAGTCTATAGGGATAATCAGAAATAAGTGAAATTTAATTCATAGATCTAAAAAGCTCCAAGTGGCTTCGCTGTGACACTTCCACTCCTATTTAAATAAGCAGCTCCCATCACAGCTGTCTCAATTCCTTTCCACTTCCAGGCCACTTCTGGGAGCTGGATGGAGCCAGGGCAGGCCCTTAGCCTGGGCCCAGACTGTGCTGCTGATCAGACTTTTAACAGTCTGGTCAGCGGTGCCAACTGGGGCTGCTGGGGTCCCTTTTCAACCGGGTGTTCGGTCGAAAACTGGACGCATGGCAACCCTATGCTCAGATAAACTATTACTGCAGTTCCAAAGGGATGTTATGTGGGAAAGTAATGCTTTTTCAGCTGTCTGTTAATGTGACTAGGTAGTAGGAAAGAAGGAGAGCCTTTTGATCGATCAAACATCTGCCTGCAGATAGTAAATGCTGGTTAGGGAGTCACTGGTATCCAATATTCATTTCTTCTTTGCCTTTACACTGTGTCACATATCACAGGCTCTTTAAAGTCAGACTAGAACTTTAAATAATTGTGATGACTTTTTCTATTTCAAGATTTTCCTGTTATATCCATGGGAACTGAAGGCTTCGTAAAACAGATTCTAGAGCAAAAATAGACTAATTCAAATTGTACCCATTTTGTACCAGTCCAAGAGAAGCACACTTTCCCACTATAGTCCATAATTGCAGTATTAACATTTCTTGCCGTTAGCCTTGCTATAGTGTTTCCTGAGGTACATATGCCATAGGATCTGTATTTTCTCTAACCTGCAGATGGTGCAAGTGTGTTATTTTTAGAGTGGTTTGAACAATGTTATTTTAATAAGCACTAATATTAAGGGAATGAGCTGTGTCTGAATCTCATGGAATATAGAAGATGCGCAGTGAGGGGGAGAGAGAGAGCTGAAGTGAAATGTGACTGGGTAATTTATTCTGGCATTGATCCAACCCTCTACTATAGCTCTTTGGTTCACATGATGAGCTCCCATAAGCAGAGAGATGCGATATGAAATTCCAGCAATGACATATGTAGACTAGTCAAAGTAATGAAGCTTAGATCTGCTTCATGATAGCAGCAAATTGGTTTATACTACATTTATATTTGAACAGGTAATGAGCATTCTAAAACTCTGTAAGGCTGCACATTAAATGCAATATAGGGCTAGAATCCTGATGAGGGAAGACACTAGTGCACTTTTTTCACAGAGAGAAGAAAATGATCCCCTAATGTAGTTTTTTATATCTCAGCTGTTGCTGTGTTATGTTTGCACTGATATAGAAGCGTAGTAAATTTTGTCTTTACAAGTGGCTGGGTAATGTAGGAAGCTATGAAATAGCATTTCAGCTGAGGATGCTGTGGCACTTATCTCTAGTTCACTGCAGCTTTTCTGTTTTGACAAAGCACTTGCTTTACCCGTTTCAAGGCAGGTGAAACAATTATAAGCAGTGAGCACAGAAGTTCTGACCAGTGCATTGGAAGAAAAAGTGCAGTGCAAATCCACAGGATTTTTCAAATCCATTAAATTAAATCTAATGTCTAGAAGGAACATAACCCTTAAAGTGGTCACCAAATATGGAAGTGTTATGGCCTCAGTGAGGATTTCAAGTTAGCAGTTGGTTTGTGTTTAAAAAACATTTTAAATTGATTCTCTTAAATACAATTGGTGGTAGATATAGAAATGGCCTTAAATAAACAGTACATGGCTATAAAAATATTGATGGCAGCAGCATGGTCTGGTGGACTGAGCATGGAACCGGAAGCCAAGAACTCATGAGGTCTAATCCCAGCTCCACTACCACCACAGTGAAGCTCTCTGCAAGTCACTGAAACGTGTCTGTTTCCCCACCTATAAAATAAGTATACTGCTTACCTCCCAGGAATTAGCTGATGGTTGAATCTGGAAAGTGCTACATAAATACTAACCATTATTAATGCAAAGGCAGGATTATTGAGTATAGATTTGTTTTTGGTGAAAGGGAATCACTCATCCTAATTTTAATTGTTTGTAATAAACAACTGGGATTATTGCTTAAATTAAATTAAGCCTGTATGATCTGGTCCAGAAGTGATTGTAGCAGCCTTAAGAAAATGACATCAAAAGTCTGTTTGCTCTGCTCCTACTGACTTTCCACTTTGGATGGTAAAGTTGTAGGATGAGACCATGATTCCCAAGTTTCCACCAGTTGGCATTCACAAAGCTGCCTATGTCCTGATGCTATCCCACAGCTAATGAGCTGCTCAGGTCTCAGAGACCACAAGGCAAAATTCTTAAACTAGGAGGTGGGGAATGCCTGTTTTGCTAATGGGGCCCAAACCTGTAGGTGTGCTTTCAGCATGCCTTATACCTGTCAAACCCTGCAGCTGAAGAGCCAGATGCAGAGACCTACACACAAAAAATGGCTAGGGATACAGGGAAATGGAAGGCAAGTGTGAGAATGGTGAGCAGGAGAGGCAGAGAGAGAGATGATTTGGCTGTTACGACATTGGGCTCTCTAAGCAGCTGATGTGGCCTAAGTACCTAGCTCTACAAGAGGATTCGCAGCTAAGGATCCTGAGTGATGGGAGGCACTAATCTCCAGTCCATCAGCCAGATTTGCTTTGTTAGTTGCTTAGACACCCAAGCCCCTCTCCTTTCCTGGGCCTCGTGCTCCTAGCAAGCTTAGGTGGCTTCTGAGGACCCTTGTCTTAGGTGCTTAACTCTCCCTATGAATTGTGTGGAAAGCTTGGGTACCTATCTCAGGACTGAGGATTCCACTAGACATCTGGCTTCTAGGGGTTAGTTATTGGAACGCTGAGCAGAGCAACGCCTGTGTCCCTTGCGGATCTGGACCTCAGCGTCTCCATCCGTAATAAGAAGATAATACTTAAACCCAACTGTGCAAAACACTTTGTGTTTCCAGATGAAAAATCCGGTAGAAGTGCGGTGACGGTGATGTTATACAAGGGTATAAGGAATGGTTAGTGAGTTCGGGACCTGCTAGCTCCTCCCCTGCTCTCAACCAGCTTTTCATAAGGGTTGTCCTGCTCCTAGTGATGCTAGAAAGTTCCGGGAGAGACATAAGCTACGCTGGCAAAAACACTTTTATTTTGGTATGGGTATCTACATTAGGCTTTATAATATAGTAGCTTTTTAAAAAAATCGCACCCCCTAATTAACATCATTATGCCAGTATAAGTTTTAAGTGTAGACCAGGCTTAACATCTGGTATTTGTGAGCCATCATGGCTAGAAATGAATTCTATATATCACTGGAAAGCTAGAGATCTCTGCTTTTCTGTGATGTGTGTCCACTCGTTACTATTTGTATAGGCCCAGATTAGGCATTTTAAATGGTTTTAAATTGTTTGGATTTTAACGAGTGATAGGCCCGAAGCATATAACCAAAAAGAATAAACTCATGAAAAATGTGGTTTGTTTGTGTTAAACTCATAGTGACCTTGGAAATACCAGTGTTATCTTATTTAAAGTTTGGGCTAAGCTATCAAAATAAACAAAACATGGTTAAGTGGACACCAGGCGCAGTAAGTAACTGGTTAGAAATGCTTAGTCAGTAGCTGGGGAAAAGTGTGACAAAGTGAAATAAGGGGAAATCGTTGAAGAAAGCAGAGTGTACTTTAAACTGCTTCGGCTTACTTTAGCTAAGGTCCACTAACCGTCAAAGACATTACTTGTTTGTTATATAAAGCAGCAATGTTTTCTGGGGGTTCTTTGTCAAAGCTTTTCCTTGCCCTTCTGGAGCCATGCCATGATTAGAAGGTATTTTCTGGCCCAGATCTGGTTGCATGTATTTGGCCAGTGCTTATACCGTAACTGTTATTGTTACTAAGGTTTAGAATACAGGTATATATGCTTATATTTTGGATGTAGCCAGCACCAAGTGGCCTTTGGGCTAATAAAGAAATGCTTGTGTGGAAACTGAGTTGTGGTAAACGTTAAAAAATATGTCATGAACATCCAATAAAATTATTGGATGTTCATGACATAAGAACTTTAAATCACATTATCCTTATTACCATGTTTTATTCTCAGCCTTTCAGGTTTGATATATAATTGATGCCAGTGTCTCAAAACAGACTGTTAGAAGTGGAACCAAGTCTGTATTTTATGAAAGCTTTCAAGTCATATACAGTGATAATTTCTAATTCTGGGGGTCCATAGTATAACATAGTGAAAATATTTGAGTAAACAAAGCCATGGACCCAGGCTGTGAAGTGCACTACTTCACATATTCTCAAGGATAAACAGGGTTTGGCAAACTAGTACAAATGTTTTCAGGACCAGTAACTTTTTTCTAAGCACTGGTCCCGGACCAGCAGTGATCAGAAAGAAAGATTATCAATCCCTATAGATAAATACAGCCACAAAACACAATTTGATCAGTAGTTGTCTCTGGATTCACTTTACAAATGCTAAAATAACGAGTAATGCTAAAGTTAAATAATTAAAGTACCAGAGCAACGAGAGGTCAGTTTCTTTGACTGATTTGGAGCAAGAGAGAACTAATTAGGGAATAGAAGGGAGGAGCAAATTCATTTATATTTCTGCACTGCAGACTTTCTGGGAGCATGAACCATGTATAACTTCAACTCAGTTTTACAATTCATGTGCTTTAGGGATGATGACCCCTTGGGTGTGGATCTACGGAGTCTTTAGCGAATAAATGAACTCTGTTTTCCTCTTTCTGTGCAAGATCTATAGGGAACAGCCAGCATGGATTCGTAAAGAACAAATCGTGTCAAACCAATCTGATAGCTTTCTTTGATAGAATAACGAGCCTTGTGCATAAGGGAGAAGCGGTGGATGTGGTATACCTAGACTTGAGTAAGGCATTTGATACGGTCTCGCATGATATTCTTATCGATAAACTAGGCAAATACAATTTAGATGGGGCTACTATAAGGTGGGTGCATAACTGGCTGGATAACCGTACTCAGAAGTGATTATTAAATGGCTTCCATCCCTGCTGGAAAGGTATAACAAGTGGGGTGCCACAGTCGGTTGGACCGGCTCGTTCAATACTTCATCAACTGCTTAGATGTTGGCATAGAAAAGTATGCTTATAAGTTGCGGACGATACCAAACTGGAGGATTGCTACTGCTGTGGAGGACACGGTCCAAAATAAAAATGATCTGGACAAAATGGAAAAATGGTCCTGGAAGAAAAGGATGAAGTCCAATAAAGACAAATCAAAGTGCCTCCACTTAAAAGAATCGAACAATCAGTTTCAACACAATACAACTGGGAATAGAGACTTCTAGGAGGAGTAGGCAGAAAGGAAATCTAGAGTCATAGTGAGACCACAAGCAGATATGAGCAACAGTATGAACTGTGCACAAAAAGCAACAACTGTGATTCTGCTGCAGTAACCAAGTGGTTGTAAACAAGACGAGAGAATCATTGCTTAACATCCTACTCTGCGCTCTGTATGGCCCTCAACTGAGGAATTGTGTCCATTCTGGGCACCACATTTCAAGAAAGAAGTTGAGAAAGTGAGAGAGATCCAGAGAAAGAGCAAGAAGATATTAAGGTCATGTTCTCCAAGACCTTGAGGGAGAGGCGAGATCAGGAAGTGGTTGTAGTCTGAAAAGAGAAGAGCGAGAGGGACCAATAAATTTCAGGTATTAAAAAGGAGTAGCGAGATAGGGGAGCAAACTTGTTACCTACCTTAGCACCGCCCATTCAATGATACAGAAGCATGGGCTATAAACGCAGCAAGGAGATTAGTTGGACATTAGGAAAAAGTTCCTAACTGTCAGGGTAGTTAAACGCTGGAATAAATTGCCTAGGGAGGTTGTGGAATCTCCATCTCTGAAGATATTTAAGAGTAGGTTAGCTAAATGTCTATCAGGGATGGTCTAGACAGTATTTGGTCCTGCCATGAGGGCAGGGGACCTCTCGAGGTCCCTTCCAGTCCTAGAGTCTATGAATCTATGAATCTTTATAGCCTGCAAGCATACTAGATCTCTGTTACAATATTTTCACTTTGCAGAGAAGGTCCACATTGTATCTGGAAAAGATGAAAAAAATACATCTTGTTTTATCTCTGCTGTTGAATAAATAAGCATTCTTCCATAAGTATTTCTTTACAAGTGTAATAATTTTCTCTTTCAATAGTCTATAGCACAATAATGAACAAGTTCAGATTTGTAAGATGTATTAACATTAATGAATTACAGAATAAAGGTGGATATTTTTATTTATTTCCTTGGATTGTTTGCCCGTTCACTCATTTTGCTTTTAACTCTCATTTCTTTCCTTTCTCAGAGATCACAACTGTATTAACTATGTGATAAGCAAAGGTTTTAGTGGTTAATTCCAGTGTCTTGTTTTCCAGGTATTCCTGCATTTAAAATACTCATGCCTGCACTGTCTCCTACAATGGAGGAAGGAAATATTGTGAAATGGCTAAAAAAGGAAGGTGAGAGACAATTATCTAAAATGACAAATTTAGTGAGCTATGCATTGGTTCTCCAACTCATTATGTGGACTATTTTGTAAGAGCAGGATCATTTACTGGGTGCCAACTCTCTACCGAATACCCCATCCACAAATTGCTGGTTCTCAAAAATGTTTCTTCCTGCTGCCTATCAAGGACGAGATCCATGGACAATTGGTTCGCTGGTCACAGTCTGAAAACTACCTCTAAGTTACTTTAACATTTTTTATATTTTTGCAAATATGTTCTTAACTGTCAAGTCAAGAAGCATCTTCACACTCCGCTTCTGAGCGTGTGTGTTTTTTTAAAAAAAAAAAATAGTAATGGACAAGTAATATTGTAGGTTATTCATAATGTACACATGAATAGATTCTCATGAAATATCATAAATGATTTTTGGAATGATTCACCAATCTAGAAATCCTAGACAACTTCAGAGGTGTTGTGAAATCTGTTATTACATTCCGAAGTTCTTATGGCAATTTGAGTTTAAACTGCGTTTTGCGAAAGAAACCTCTGTATGTGGTAATATTTCCATATCAATGTAGTGTGAAACTTTTAGTTTGTGCTAGTTAAACTTTATTTGAATCTTTAAGGGCAGGTATATACCCCATCATTGGTGCACTAGAATCATTAAGCTACACACTTAGGTCTTGGCTACACTAGTTTTGTTGATGCAAGTTAAGCTGACGTACAGCCACTACTGGAATTACACTGCTGTTGCATGTCCAGACTAGACTTCTTGTATTAGTGGAGTCCATCCCCAAGAGCAGTGCATTGTGGGTAGCTTATCCCACTATGCAAATGGCTGCAGAGTGCTTTGGGAAGGGTTTGCAGTGCCTCATGGGGGCAGGTACAGCGTCACTTTCTCAATCCCATTGTTCCACTAGCATCCAACTAGATTGCTTGCTTGCTGCTTTTCAACTGCTCTAGTAACCTGCAGCGCAGCCATCTCTGGCAGGGGGAGGAGGACACCCCTACATCAGCCCCCACCTCCTTCCCTGGCTTTTCACAGCACAGCAGGAGTCCTCCACCTATGTCCCAGGAGCAGCCCATCCTGCCTGCTTGCCACTGTGCTCCTAGTGGCTGAGAAAACAGGATTCAGTGTTAATCTTTTGATTCCATGATTTCCTCTGAGTTCTCCTACAGCCTTCTCTCCCCAAAGACCAAGGAGATCTACCCCTTTCCCTGTAGTTCTGGCAAGAGCATGTTGGTTGCTGAGAGCTGGTGTGTTCAGCTGGGCAGTAGTTATATGAGCTCTGCATGCTGAGCAATTTCAAAATTTCCTGGGGCTTTGAAGGGGAAGGGATGCATGCCTGTGTAGCTGGCTGCATGGCAGCAGAGTTCAAAATGGTGAACAGAATGGTCACACTGGGCATTGTAGGATACCTCCTGGAGGCCAGTTACGCCAACGTAATGAATGCAGTCTCTACACTGACACTAAGGGCTTGTCTAAACAACCAAGTTCAAGTTTTGTTGACAAAACTTATGTCAACACCCAAAAATCGACAAAACAAAAATCGCCAAAGGGTGTTCACACTTGCTTCCTTTGACAGATCATGTCCACATTGGGGGCACCATCATTGATAGTGTGAGCAATGCACCGTGGGTATGTGTCCCACAGTGCAGTGTTGTGGGAAGAAGAGCTGATCGCTGCGCATCTTGCGATTCTCTCCGAATTCTCCCACAGCCCCCTCAGATGCCAAGAGCAGCATCAAAGGTAGCTCTGTGAGCTCTCCATGCTGAGGAATGGCAAAGCAGCAGAGTAGTCTATCCCCTCCTTTCCCCTACAGCAGCAGTCTGTCTTCTGCTTGTTCCTAATGCAGGGCAGAACCAGAGCATTCCAAAGATTTGCTCTTTGTTCCTCAAACGTGATTCTGGGATGCATTAACAGGTGTGTTGTGAGCAAGATACGAGAAGTCATTCTTCTGCTCTACTCTGCGCTGGTTAGACCTCAACTGAAGTATTGTGTCCAGTTCTGGGCACCACATTTCAAGAAAGATGTGGAGAAATTGGAGAGGATCCAGAGAAGAGCAACAAGAATGATTAAAGGTCTTGAGAACATAACCTATGAAGGAAGGCTGAAAGAATTGGGTTTGTTTAGTCTGGAAAAGAGAAGACTGAGAGGGGACATGATAACAGTTTTCAGGTATCTAAAAGGGTGTCATCAGGAGGAGGGAGAAAACTTGTTCACTTTAGCCTCTAATGATAGAACAAGAAGCAATGGGTTTAAACTGCAGCAAGGGAGATTTAGGTTGGACATTAGGAAAAACTCCCTAAAGGTCAGGGTGGTTAAACACTGGAATAAATTGCCTAGGGAGGTTGTGGAATCTCCATCTCTGAAGATATTTAAGAGTAGGTTAGCTAAATGTCTATCAGGGATGGTCTAGACAGTATTTGGTCCTGCCATGAGGGCAGGGGACTGGACTCGATGACCTCTCGAGGTCCCTTCCAGTCCTAGAGTCTATGAATCTATGAAAGGAGCAGCACACCATTACTTCCTGGAGCTTTGAAAGTGGGGGTGCATGCCTGCAGGGAAGCAGAGATCAAAACACTAAGCAGAGCAATCAGGGCAGGCATTGTGGGATACTGGTGGAAGCCAGTTCTGTGGACAAAATAATCAGCAGTGTCTACGATGGCTTTTTGTGAACAATAAAGGGAGGAGAAAAGACAAAAATCTCTCATACAGGTGGAAGTTTTTTGTCACCAAAACTGTGCATTTTTCGTGACAAAAGTCCCATTTTAGTATGTATGCTCTTGCTGTGTTGTCACCAAAAGGCAGTTTTTGGCAACAAAACTTGATAGTGTAGATGAGTCGATCTGACTTTTCTGGAACAAGCTTTACGCCTCTTGTCAAAATGGTTTTATTTTGTTGGCAAAGCAGGAGAGTTTTGTTGGTGGAAGGAGCATTGTAGTGTGAACAGCTCCACTGGTTTGTTGACAAAAGCTGCCTTTTGCTGACACAATTGTGTGGTGTAGACAAGGTCTTAGTTGTCTTAATTATTATCTTGTGACCTTTCACACTATGGGCTTGATTTATTTATTCCCCTAGAAGTGCTAAGTACGTGCAGCTTCTTTTGCTTTCAGTTACAGTAGTGGCTGCTTAGCACCTTTTGAAAATCAGACTTCATGGCTTGGGGGTGGGGGGAGGGGGAGGTAAGGGCAAAGTGTTTGTGTTAGATTTGGACCTGCCTATAATTATGAATACTATGTTTTATATGGTTCTGTGTGATTATTTCTAGGAGCTTCATTGTGTGACTAAATTGGGTTAATTCACCAAAGAGACTGTTTACCTGCAGGTAGGAGGAAGAGAGCAATAGCCCAGATAATATTTATCATTGTTCATTGAATAATGTCAGAAAGTGAACAAACTTCTGAAAAACTGGATGGGCAGTGCTGGAGCCATTGGCTATAATGTGCTGAATAGACACATCCTCCCCACTGGGCTTGCTCAACTGTTTTTTCCAGGAATGTCTCAACCCTGAGATTTTTTGCGGAGTGGGGGGGAAGGGGTGGGTAGGTTAGTTATCAAAGGGTTTAAAGAGACAGACACATTCTTCAGTAGGACAGATGGTTAAGGGGGAGACTTAGGCAGATAGTGTTGGGGAGCAGACTGAAACCCAGACTCCAGAGGGTTGGGAGAATGGGGTAAAATAGGCCTGCCTAACTCTTAAATAAAGGTTTTTGTACACAGCAGGCTACCATGTGGCAAGCCAGGTTATGAATCTTCAACTCACCAGCTTGCTGCACAGTAATGGTCCATATGGACGTTGCTAGAGTTAAGTGACAGTCCTGGAGTGCTTCTTAGCATATTACACTTTGAAGTAGTAGTACCCCAAAATGCCTTCTGGGGCTTTCACTGCACTGCAACATCATCTGCATAGGATGTTGGTGTGTGGCAAGCTGTTGAGGTGCAGATTGATACCCAGGCTTGCTGAACTGTAACGTGCTGTGTAGATAAGCCTAAGGTAGTTATGTGTATAAATTGGTTTATTGCTTTCAAAATTCTTTCTCTTGTTATGCTGTGTTCCTGCTGTTAGGATTAAACAATACTTTGTTTTAAGAGAGCTGTTTGGTTCATTGTATTTACTGCTGGTCTCAGTTCCCACAAGGAAGAACTGCAGGTACTGAGTCCCGCAGGACCCATTAAGCGTAATTAGAGGTGGTACACACAGGGCTGTAGCCCAGGGCCCCAGTTCTAAGAGTGGGAGAGTCACATGTTTCACCCCAAAGGGGTGAAAGCTCAAGGCCTAAACCTGGCTGGCCTGTACTCAGAGAGAGACCAGAGCAGTGTCAAAAGTGCAGCTAGCCCTGAACTGTGATGAAGTTACAAGCTATTTGGTATGAATTCTTATATTTCTTCCTACTAGTAAATTATGAAAGACAAGGAACCGTTATGGTGAGTATTCAGGGCTGACATTTTAATAATTTAAATGACAGTCTATTCTTAAAGCTAATGGAAATTGAACAAATTTAAGTTTCCTAGATGTATCTCTAAATCTGGAAAGACTCATTTCCAAAACCCATTTACTTTGCATGAAAAGATATTTTGGGTACTCGTTTATCTCTTTCTCTCTGACGTCTGTCACCTGAAAAGTAATTGACCTTTATTAGAATGTGTTGGCTCTGCTAGATGAATGACCTTTGCAGTATTTTGTATCTTCACATGCCTTGGCTGTAAATGAGAGTGCTCTAGCTCCATAGGCTGAATCAGAAGAATCATTGGTTCACACACTGTCATCAAGAAAACCTGTTTCTTTTTAGCTGTCTCATACCAGATTCCATGAAAATTCAAGTTAAGGCTGGATTTTAAATTTAATGATGTAGTCCAGGGAAAGCAACATGTTTATGACCCAATAGGAGCTGTAAAGTTGGCAGTTGTACCTTTATGCCCTGCTTGGCTTTAGGGACCAGTAAGATTATATTTTGGGCTCTAAAGACCACCTTAGTTTCACTTTAGAGATCGGTATAGTCTGAGCACAGAGCTGGGAGCGAAGACCTCCTGAAGTCTAATGCTAGTTCTGATACAGACTTCTTCTGTGGTCTTGAGTGTATTTTTAAGTGTATTTTTTCTGTATCAATATCTTTTTTTTTAGAAAATGGGGATAATACTTACAGTGACTGGGTACCTCACAGAAGTGTTGAACATGACTTAGAAATTAGGCTAGGTACTTATCATAGAATCTCAGGGTTGGAAGGGACCTCAGGAGGTCATCTAGTCCAACCCCCTGCTTAAAGCAGGACCAATCCCCAGACAGATTTTTGCCCTAAATCTCTAAATGGGCCCCCTCAAGGATCCCTGGGTTTAGCAGGCCAATGCTCAAACTTATATGGCCCTTATGACCATAGTATCAGCATGCTTAATGTTTGTATGTGCTTTGACTGTGTGGAAAGTACTATTACTATATATTTCCCCAAATTTAGTTACACTTAAGAAATCATTACTCTTATTCAAGGTCAAAATTCAGTTTGTATTTTGACAAAATTCTTGGAGAACTTCAGATCAGAGGTACTGCAGAAGAGCAAAGTATTTTTACAAACATTAACCCTCACAGTTACACTTTTGAGACTTAGGTAGGTATAATTATGCCCATTTTACTGATGGATACATTGAAGCTCCATGAGGTTTAATGATTTGCAGATAGACAACTTTCAGGGCTGTTGTCATTGTCTTTCTCTAAGGCCTAACCTGCATCTAAAACTTAGGCTATGTTGCTCAGGAGTGTGAAAAATTCAGACTTCCAAAGACATAGTTAAATTGACCTAAGCCCTGGTATTGAACTCTAAGTTGGTGGAAAAATTCTTCAGTTGACCGAGCTACTGCTTTTCAAGGGAGTGGATTTAGTACAGTCATGGAAACCTCCCTTCTGTTGCTGTAGCAAGTGTCTATACTGTAGGGCTGCCAGTTTTCTAACTGCACAAAACCAAACACCCTTGTCCTGCCCCTTCTCTGAGGTGCCACCCCCCCCTCACCCTATCCCCCTTCCCTCTGTTGCTCGCTCTTCCCCACCCTTACTCATTTCCATTGGTCTGGGATGAGGTGTGGGAGGGGGTGAGGGCTCTGACTGGAGATGCAGGCTCTGGAGTGGGGCCTGGGATGAGATGTTTGGGTTGCAGGAGAGGGTTCCAGGCTGAGGCAGGGGTTGGGGTGCAGGGGGGAGTGTGGGGTATGGGTTCAGGGAGGGGGCTCAGGGCTGAGGTGGGGGTTGGGGTGCGGCTCTAGGAGGGAGTTAGGGTATGGGAGGGGGTTCCGCCTGGGGCAAGGGTTGGAGTGTGAGTGGGTGTTTGGGCTCCAGTTGGGCGATGTTTGCCTCAGACAGCTCCCAGTTCACGGCACAGCAGGGCTAATGCTGGCTCCCTGCCTGTCCTGGTTCCACACGGCTCCCGGAAGCAGCCAGCATGTCTGACTCCTGGGCGCAGGGTGGCCAGGCAGATTCCCGGCCAATGGGAGCTACAGAACTGGCGTTCAGGGCTGGGGCAGTGTGCAGTGCTTCCCTGGTTGCCCCTGTGCCTAGGGGCCACAGGGACATGCCAGCTGCTTCCAGGAGCTGCGCAGACCCAGAGTAAGCAGAGAGCCTGGCTTAGCCCTGCTGCACCACTGACTGGATTTTTAGTGGCCTGATCAGCAGTGCTGACCGGAGTTGTCAGGGTTCCTTTTCAACTGGGCGTTCCAGTTGAAAAGTGGATGCCTTGCAACCCTACTACACTGCAGTGCTACAGGGTGCTGTGCCGCTCTAGTACGTGTAGTGTGTAGATGTAACATAACTAACCACGAGTTTCTGATAACCAGGAGACTATATTCTACAGCAGATTAGGTTCTTTCTTTTGAATATTATGTCTATAACTACAGTTTAAAGTATAAAATCTTTTAAAACCGTTGTACAACTGTTATTTCTTGTTATAAAGGTCTTATGCCAATTCCTCCATGTGTGCTATAGAAAGCTATTTCAATCCCTATTATGCTTCCCTAGATAAGTATCTGAAAATCAGTTGTGCATATTAATTGCTCTTAATTAAAGGTTGGACTCAAAGACAAATTAGTCTAACATTTCGAATACAATGAGATCTTTCCATTTAAAAAATCTGAATGTGATACATGGGCTCATTTAGTTCATCTTTGATAATAATTAGTTCTGAACCTTTTTTTTTTGTTTTGTTTTGTTTTTTTTTGTTTTTGTCTGGCAGTCTGGAAAATAGCAGTGTAATAAGGGTTAAAGCAAATGGGTAGTTAGATTTTTAAAAAGGGAAAAAAGGAAAGTGGGGTAATGCTTCTAAATTTATCACCCTTAAGCGATTCTCATAAATGACTCATTCTGCAATGACTTGATATATATGATTTGAATGGCACTAATAGTGATATAGTCTTACTGATCTTATATCTGAAAAAATAAACATTATACTGTACCACATTTCAAAATAAACGGAAAGACACAAGATTGGAAAGGTTTCAGAGTAGCAGCCGTGTTAGTCTGTATTCTCAAAAAGAACAGGAGTACTTGTGACACCTTAGAGATTAACAAATTTATTTGAGCACAAGCTTTCGTGGGCTACAGCCCACTTCATCAGATGCATGTAGTGGAAAATACAGTAGGAATACACACACACACACATACACCATGAAACAATGTGTGTTACCATACACACCCTAACGAGAGTGATCCGTTATGTGAGCTATTATCAGCAGGAGAGAAAATAAACTGTTTGTAGTGGTAATGAAAATGGCCCATTTCCAGCAATTGACAAAGAGATGTGAGGACCTGTGGGGGCGGGAAATAAGCATGGTGAAATAGTTTTACTTTGTGTCAAGATTGGAAAGGGAAACCTGTTATGTTGCATGTGGAAATGTGTGGGTTTTCCCCCATATAACCAGCAGGGGTCACTAGAATACTTTTATGGTCACTGTTCCTGCTCTTTAAGTGTAAATATCTAATATTTGTTTTTACAGTTGCACAGTATAGACAAATGATTTCACTTCAGCAGGAGAAAACACATTGTATTTAATAGACAGCTTCACTATTTTCCCCATATTGTTAATGCAGCTTTCTGTTGGTTCCTGTGGGTAATGAAGTCCATTGCTTAAAAAACTGCTTTTTATTCTAAAGATATTTATGTATGAATTTAGTACTGGTGAAAGATGACAGATTGACTGCCCTGGAGACTACAATCCTCTGATTATCCTGAGTCAGGTACATAGAACTGGCAGCATCAGTGGATGCTTCCCCATACAGTATAACTCAACTGTGTTCTAAACTGGAGGGACTATCTCTAGGGACTGAGAGAAGGGAGTTCTCCATTGTCAATCCTTATGCATCAAGGGGTGCAATTTGTGTCTTATGGTTTGGACACTTGTCCACTAGTAACTGGACTGTCACTACCATCTTACTGCATCTAGGCTACTGAATCTCTGTTGGAAATGACATAGTTAAATTTGAAGGAAAACTCCAGCGTAGTAGAGTAGTAATCAGTCTAATACAGTGGTTCCCAAACTTTAACAACCGGGAACTCCTTTCACTGAAATGTCAGTCTTGTGAACCCCTTCCTAAAAATGAATATTTCCAGGGATTTTCTCTCTTACCTCAGCATAAATTATAAAAGCAGTGATCTTGGAAATATAAAATTTGTTTTTATGACATGCTTATTACATGCTATATATTAATTATAATTTATCTTTACAGTATTTTTATTACATGATGAAAACAGCAACACTCTTCCAAGATCTCACTTTTGTAGCTTGTATCACTTTTGATTAAGCCTGTTCTAAGATAAGGCTCCTATCAGAAGCACCAGTAGAAAAAAGGGGTGCGGGGGCGAAGCCCCCATGCAGGCTAGGGCATGGGGGGGTACTGCTGGAAAAGTGGAGGGGCCTGCGGGGGTTGCCAGGAAAAAAGAGGAGGCACCTGTGGGGGGGCAGGGGGAGGGGAGCGTGCTGACATGGGGGCGTCACGTGACCCTCGTCGCCTCCCTGTACTGGTGCCTCTGGCTCTTAAGTTTCATCAAGGAGTATCAGATGTGAAACAGCATGAAGGTATTTAAGAAGCCAACTAAGTTCCTCCTATACAAGCATTCAGGTCTTGAGCAGTCCAGGCAAACAATGCATGTTACAATGAAGCTTAAACTTGTTCTTCATAATAATTTAAAAACATCACTAGCAACCTATTTAATTTAAAAAACAGCAAAAAAATCCACCTTCCTTTCTATTTTGTATAAGGAGTCTTGAAGTTTAAATCTCCTCAGTGTGATAGATATGCTTACTTTCATCTGCTTAGCTCTTGGAAGTCCCCAAGTCCCCAGGCTGCCTGGGATGGACAGCTCTGTCTGCCATTAGGGAATCTTTTCCCAAGAACCCCCTACAACAGGGGTTCACAAACCCCAGTTTGGGAACCACTGCTCTAAAATAAGGAGCTAACCACTGAAAACAATGGTTTTCAAAGTGTCTGAATAATTATAATGAATATAACTATAATTATAATGAATATTCACACAGAGTAGCCATCTGAACAATTTTATGATACCAAGTATCAGCTTTTCCATTAGAAAGCATTGGGAATCAGAATTTTCAGCAAAGCTCTCTGCTTTCCAATCCTTTCCGGTCAGAAAGCTGATCTTTTGAGTTGTACTTGGCATCAAATTGGGCACCTGCTAGGATGTATCATGTGTTTGGCAGCCCCTGCTGAGAGGTATCACACTGCCATTCATTGAACTGAGTTACTGAACCAGTGACAGGGATTTCTAAAGGCTATATTGCAGCATACTTTTAAAAATAGATATTACGTCAAATTCTCTGCCACTGGCTGCTGTTATGGTGGGTCCAAGAGGCAGAAAAGTTAGCATTACCAGTTTCCCAGAGAGTCCCCAGTGCAGGGGAATTCCCAAGCATCTTGGAAGGTTTTGAGCTGCCAGAGTAAGAGGCACGTTGAGAGAGTGGGGACACTGCTGGAGCGCTGTTTTGCTCTGGCAGTCCTGTACTGCTGGAGCTATTGCTGTAAGGTAAAATTTAAAAATAAAACTGCTCTAAGGCTACTGTAAGTGGCCCCAGGGCTGGGAGTAGGCCACCGATCGGTCACAGTCAAATGAGAGAGAGCATAAAGATGTCACTTGCCCCCCTCAACTGTGCTGGGCACAGAATTGGCACAGCTAAGGAATGAGTCCATTTTATTTAGTAAATACCTAGCTAGCTGTCTAAGGTAGTATAAGTTATAACAAACCACATGAAATAACCATCTAACAGAACTAAACCACTGTGAATTAGAGTTGAAAGGCTTAGTAGCCATCCAGTTACTAATTTCTGTTGCAATTGAATGTGTCATAATGTAGATTTCTTTTTGAAAATGAAATAATGAAGTGCTAAGTTCCCTGTATATATTTGAGTGGACAAAGAAATTGGCCATCTTTTCTCCCCTGAGAGTTCCCACAACAGAACCTTGGGGTAGTATTTATTTAATCGAGGCTTGAATATTGCTGCTGTTTCTTACTGTAAAGGTCATCCAAACCATATAGCAGTTCTTTCTCTTTCTCTTTTCCCACAATACAGGAAATAAGACAAATATCTGCACGTCACATACATAAGCAGAAATCGTAGGTGTCAAAGTAATTTTTCTGAGGTTTAAGTGCTTCAGAGAGCAAGTGGAAATTAAAATTAGAGATATCATAATGTCACTTCATTTACTGTGCTATGAAAAGTGTTAAAGCCTGTGTTTTGCATTTTAATTAAAAATACAGTACCTACAATCCTGATACATAATTGTACTTTTTCTCCAGTGCTGTGTAAAGAAAAGCATCTGTTTTAAGGCCAAAACATTCTGGATTCTCTCCAGGTTTCCCACTGTAATTTCATTCAATGGCAGGTATCCAGTCATCATTCATCTGTCAGAACAATCCAGGCTCGTAGGGCTGTTATCATGCAATAGCAGGCATGCCTGTGCTTAAAAGGAGAGGAAAACCATAGTATAACTTGATCAAATCAGTAGATTTGTCTAGTTCATGCAGATCCAGTTCTAAAACACATACATATTTTCATTTCACAAAAGATGTATATTTCTAAAAGATCTTGCTTGTTCAGGATTTTATAACGAGAGAAAACAACTGACAAACTTGCCATCTGAATATTTTTTTATTTCTTGAAGTTTTATTGATATATCTGTAATAAGTGGAGTCCAGTTTCATTTTTAACTCTTTGTTATAAATTCAAAATAACACTTGCCTCCGTGTGTGTGTGTGTTTATATACACAAGCGATTTGTATTATATACACACACAGACGCACAACATTGTCTTATATATCGTTTTAAGACAATGCTGCTTGTTACCAGTAATATACTAAGAGATACTTAAATCACCATTTTCATCAATGGCTAGCAGTTACAGCTAAAGGCTGGAGATGAGGATTTCAGGGTTGCCTTCTTGACTCTGATCCTGACTGATTGTGACCTAAGGCAAGTCACTTCATTGTTCTGTCTGTCTGAATATTTACCACAAACATGGGTAATTAACGACATTAACACTTTACAAAAAAGCAATGATTTTTATTCAGAAGTTTCAAAGTACAATATTATTTACTGCATTTTTAACCATCCTTACAATACTGGAAAACTGTATTCTGAAAGGAAGTTATTCTACAGTATTTAAAAAAAAAAAAAAAAAAGGAAGTTATTCTACAGTATTTTAAAATCATGTCGTGTTTTGCAGGTGAAACTGTAAATGCAGGAGATGCATTATGTGAAATCGAAACGGACAAAGCAGTGGTAACCATGGAGTCAAGTGATGATGGCATATTGGCTAAAATAATGGTAGGATGAACTTTCTTTAGCAGGGTTGAGGTCGTTTGTCATGAGTTGAGGTCATCTCTCATGTTAGTTCAAAAATTATTTTAATATGAACTTCAGTCTGTCACCTCATTTTCAGAATAAAACACCAACACACTCTTATGGAATAGCTTTTATATGTGGAAACGTACAAGTGCTGAACTAGTAAAGTTATCGATAAGTGTAATTTTCACCTATGAGGATAACCTATGGTTTTGTACATTTTGTTGCCTTATGACTTGCTACCATCAAATATTTAAATTTTATTCTTGGTGTTAGTTACTTAGAATTTAGGAATAACACCTAATTAATTTTTCACTATCTACCTGCTGAAGCATCTGGTGGGGGGTCACTGTTGGAGACAAGATATTGGACTAGATGGTCCCTGGGTTTGATCCAGCATAGCAATTCCTATATTCCTAAAATGTATTTTAAAAATAGAACATCTGCAGGATTTCAGAGAAAATAAGGCAATATTAGAATAGCCAAAGGTAGGAAATAATTGGAATTAATGTGGAATACCTACCATCACCTTGATTGCTCTGCCTGTTTGGAGGGGAGAGGGATGGGGGAAAAGGATATCCTCTGTTTGTGTGTGTGTCGGGGGGGGAGGGGGAGTCTTTTTTTCAGTTCCTTGTTGTGCAGTCTTAATATAAGCAACAGCTGGGCTTTGAGCGTGTCTGGGAGCCTGCCCATGCAGATGAGATTGACAGACGGATTTTAAACAATTTGAGGAAGGAACAATATCCTCTAAGTGCATACAGAGTCTTGGACAATGGGGTCCAGAGTCTCACTGGGGCCTGTAATTGCTGCCAAAATGCAAAGAATAAATAATAGTAATCACATTCTCCATTTTACTTAATCACAGGTTTTATATAATGGCAATCATGTTCTGGTTTTGCACTTTAGAAGTTCAAGACTTCCTTTTGTTAAAAGTTTTTTAGGACAATGATCCTAATTACATCATCATCTTTGATATTTATCAATTTTGTCTCTTCCCATCCTCACTTAGCTCTGTAGTGTTAAACTGTAGATTATGAACTTTTTGGGCCCATTTCCACATTTGTACAGAATGGGGTCCTGATCATGACTGGGTCCTTCTGTAATATAAACAATAATAAATAAATCTGATGTCACATGGTTACTAAGAACACATCATTGGTATTCAACATGTAGATAACTGATTCTTGTGGTAAGCTTTTGGATTCACAATGCAGTTGAGAGTCCTGTATTTGTTATGTAAGGTGCTGAAGAAATCGCCAAACACTATTTCTCCTTCTGAGTTGTTTTGGGGATGACTGTGAGTAAAACTTCAGTTTTGACATCTTGATTCTGACTTAGGTGTTTTGGAATCCAGAAGAGGTTGGATTGTCTGGAGGTGGAATGTGTCAATGTTGCATGTGGCTGAGTATTTTCAGCTGTTCCAAGACCACTAATTTAGGCTGAACTCCACTCTAATTCTTCAAACTCCTCTTTCCTCTTACAAGGCTCAATCCAGTGAGGACATGGAAGGATCAGTGACTTCAGAGGGCACTGAAATAGACCCTCAATTCCTAGCCTCTGTTTCTGATACTTTCATTTTGTTTTTTTCTAAAGGTGGGCATGCACTGCCAAGTCTGTGTTTTGGAAGAAGGACTAGAAAGGTGAATAGATTGTATGTAACAGCATGAGAAGAAGGACAGTGAAGGGGAAACAGCATTATATTGGAGAGATTAATTTTCTAGTGGCTTCACCAAAAGGATGGTGAATTTGCCAATGGTCTAAACAATTCTTAAAGCCAGTCAGCTAAGACTTCATCTCTTTTAATTCATTTGGGTGGGTTTTTTGTCACAGGAATGTTTTGAGGTGAGTTGGGCATGTGACTTGGGGTGATCTTTCTTCACACTTATTCACGTCATCTCTTGAGCCAGATTTGCCATACAGAAGACTGATTCTATACTGAAGGCTCCTATTTGATCTACTAATGTTTGTATTATATTAAACAGGAATAAATATTTTGCATGTGCTTATTTCTTTTTAGCATAAAGAATCCCAAAGTGCTTAACAGTTATACTAGTACCACAGAACTGCCTCCACATCAGGGCTGGAGGGTGGTAACCAAGTGAACAACCAGGGGTGCACTGCACAGCCTGAAACTTGTCTAAGAACGATGGAACACTGAGCTGGTCCAGGCCAGGATTTCACTCATCATGCATAGACCACTCAGCCATACCCTACTGACCTCAATGCAAATTCTCACTGGCACACAGTAGCAAGAGCTATGCACAAACAGGTCAGTTTCTTCACCAAAAAATTATAGAATTAAGATTAAATAAGCAAGGTGTGTTTCCAATAATTATAGACTCATTTATATGCTGTGTTTTCTTAACAAAAATAACTGTGATTGAGTACATACTTCAATAATGTATTTAGGGTTTTTATTCGTGTATTAAAATATTAATAATGGTATAGCTAAATGTATAGGTTTTCAGTCAGCAACCTAGCCTATATTTCAAAACACAGCAACCAGCCCAGAGCCCTACTAAACTCAATGCCACGTTCCCACACAGAAAGTGCTCCTCTTTTGCCTCCCAAAGTTTGATCAATAGTAATAAGACAGAATTGCCCGAGAATACTCTCTGGCTGGCTGATTCCCTTAGTCTCCCAGCTACCTTCATTTTGTGAGCCACTGCAAGCCTGGGCTCCATCTATAATGGGTGACTCAGCTGCTCTCACTGAGCTGCCTCTAATCACTGTCCTATTCAATCAGATCAAACCAAACTTTGTGTGGATAGTGTAGCATTCGTACATGTTTAATACCATTCCCTATGGAAACATTTTTAAAACGAAGGATTGAAAATGCTGTAGGGGAAGTATTGGGAAAAGTATTTTCTTTTTCAGTCGCTGTTGGGATGCGTGAGCAAAAATGCCACCCAACTGCCTCAATGGCGGGGAAACATAATGAGGCCAGTGGTGAAAAGGGGACAGACCCAGCAGCAAGTGGGGGAGACACTGGCTCAGGGACAATAGGTAGCTTCTCCCCTTGGGAGTCTTTGGTGCCCATTGGCCAGCAGAGGGAGAGGGGTGCTGATTGGCTAGCATTCCCCAGCCTCTTTGCGATCCAGCAACCCACCCTATCCACCCAAAGTATGAATGGGAAGCCAGCTGCAGGTCTAGCCAACTGCCTGTTTAGGGAATCAGAAAGGAATTTTTTCTCTCATGGGCCAGCTGGCGGAGGACCTGAGAGGAGTTTGCCTTCCTCGCAGCGCCTTCAAGCCACGGTTGGTTAAGTAGGAATCTGCTTAGTACCTAACTGAGCTACTGGGGTGGAGTTGTTATTTGTTACAACTAGTAGCTGGTTTCCAGTGTAGTTAAGAGAATAAAATGAATGGTTCCCAGAGGTAAGAGACTTGGGATTTTGGCATTGGGCCTTGGGCTCATGTGATAGGCTGAGACTTTGTGGCTGTCAAGGGCCGAGGTCAGACCTTGTGGCCCTTGTGTGTTGAGATCCCTACCCTGCTGACCGTCTGTCCCCGTCACGACAATAGGGGTAGTGGGCTAGGACTCAGAGAGAGCTGAGTCCTGGGGAGTAGCCTGACAAAAGCCTACCCTGCGTTGTGGGTTATATGGTAAGAGTCCCTGTAACTCGCACACTGGGACCAGTTAATACCTGGTATAGGAGAGTATGGGCAATGAGTGAGTCACGCCCCTCTCCTGTGTTAAAGTTTAATAAAAGTTGCAGACAGCTACTTAATTCCATGCATCTGTCTGTCCTCATTCTGCCACTGTCTGCATTGAGTGGCAGAGACTAAGAAATAAAATATAACTGAGAGAAATGGGATAAACTGGAGGGGGAAGACTTAGGTGAATACTTAGGTAATAATTAGGCAATCGTCTGTTGTGGCTTAATTGTTTTGGACTAATGAAAAACTAGACTGGATAAAACATTCTTTACTGTAGGGAATACTTTTGCATTGTCACTGAGATTGGTTGGATGATCATTCTGTTACCTGGGGTTCTTTCAACCCAAAGCTCTTGGTAACTTTACTCTGTGTGAGGTGGTGTCAGGAAATAAATCAGGGGAGACATGGGCGTCCGACTGATAGATGGCTGGCACAAACAGGACAACACGAGTGCTTTCACTTAAAGCTAAAGTTTACTAGTCTCAAGCGCTTACACATGTCCACAACAAGTTATAAAACACCTCCAACCCTTGATAATTACCAAAGCTGAGTGTGACTCTCGAGTGACACAGCGGCAGGCTTCCGGTGGCCAAAATCTTCCGTCTGCTGGTGGGGACCGCAAGATGTATCCAGAGGGAGCGTCCAAAAGAGTCCTCAGACAAGTCCAACTATCGCAAGCTTTTCCCCCCTTATTTATACATTAGTAATAGAATGACATGTCCCTTAAAGAAACCTTGTTAAGTAAGCAGTTTCAAGCAAGAGGTTCCTTCTGATTATTGGTTAACCAGGTGTGGGTTTTCCAGAGTCTGCAGCTCTGAGACCCCAATAGAATTCCTGCTCTTTTAAAATGCATGTATCAGCAACTTCAACACAATTATTATCAGGAAGGATGCGAGGTCGAGCTGCCCTTTCCGTGGCACCCAAAACCCCCTCCCCTCCTGCCTTGGTCAAGCTGAGTTTGCTGAATGACCAATTTACAGCTTGCTGACTAGGTTGCTTTTTAACAATAAGCCATAGTGGTTTTAGACACTTCACTGGTTTGCCAAAGTCTCCCCACACAATTCTAATAGATATTTTCTATCTTTAAATTTTATAATCACCTAAGTTATCTCTCTGGGAACAGGAAGTTCTTTTACTAGGTACAGGTGTGCTAGTGGTTGTGTGTGTTTTACATGGTCACCACATGATTATAATGATGACACAATAGATGTATTTATTTTTCTTATTGCCAAAGGGGTGTTGTAGGCTTGTGCCAAACTGGATAGCTGCAAATTGTTTTAATATATAAAATCCATAGTATAAGTACTATATGTCTTACCATTCTCAGTTTTTTCTAACAATAAACAAGAGCTGGGAGGAGGATGGTTGGAGGCTGAACAAGCACCAATAGGCAGAAGCTATTGCAAACCTGCATGTTTATTTAAAAAAAAAAAAAAAAAAAGCGCCTTCTGTCAGCATATCTTTTATTCTAAGGCAGTATTTAAAACAGCCATTATAAAGGCTACCCATATTGCACATTAAATTATCATTAAAGTAGAAGTACTGTATGTACTTCCCTTATCTTTATTCATGTCACATCAGTGATGTTGAGCGTCCAGTTTAGAGTCACTGATAATTTGTGATTATAGATAGGTGAACACATTTCAAAGCTGACATGATGTATGGAAGAGAAATGTTTTGAAGTCAGATCTGAGCATTTGTATTCACTGCTCTCTTTCCCTCCCGCCTCCTCCCCCACAGTTTCCACATATTATCTTACCTCAGGATTTCACAGAATTAAATGGAACCAGAGTTCATATTTATCTGGAAAGGAATGTATTGTAGCTCACCTGAGACTTTTTAAATTTCTTTGAGGTTTTTAAACAGTGAACTGTGATGAGAATGAATCTGTTAACTCACACCCATCTACTATAGTAGGTAGATAAGCTGTTCTCCATGCTCCTCTTTTTGGTTGTCTTGAGCTCATTGTTGTTTCTCTCTTTCCCCCTGTCCCCAAAGGATTGGAAAACACTTCGTTTAGTTGTAAAGCTGCATGAAATATTGATGGAAGTGACACATTACCTTTTCCTAGTTGAACCTTTTAAGTATGCTAATGCTGCCTATGAGTAAAGCATGAATTCAGGTATAAATAACATCTGCTGCCTTATCCATAGGTTCTAAATTAATTCAATACTATAGTACTGGTACTCCTGCTTAAGAAATATCAGGATTTAAAATACCACTCACGTTAACTAATCATTGTTGCTTAATTAAGAGCTTGCAAAATTAATTTATTAACGCTGCAGCAATTCTTTTATTCTTATGGGTTATTTGATATCAGTGAAATGATGGATAGAACAGTTTCAATGTACATTCTTCTGGGTGGGGTTTGTTTTTTGTTTTTTTTTTTTTGGTTGTGGGGATATATATTTGTATACTGCTTGTATTTCAAGTATTAAAAGTTATTTTAGTCCAGACCCAAAACCAAAGTTTACACTTTGGTTCCAAATAACCTATCTGGAAAATGCTTGAAGATGTTGCTGAACTGTTTGCATGTAGAGTGTTAAGTACAGAATTTAAAACTGCTGCTGACTTCTTAAAATGTCATCATAATTTTTAAACTGTCTTCTCACCAAGGGACTCAGGCTGCTATACAAGAGGATTTAAAATGCATTACTGTATTTTAAAGATGCATGCAATAGAAGCATGATAAAAAAAAACTCTTCACAATTTTAGAGATGATCTGACATAAATAAAAAGGAGGAAAAGTAACTTTTTTTTTTATGTATTTGTAATACAAGGCACCTATAGTGTGGTATATGGAAACTTTTTAACATGGCTTTAACTCATGTTAATAATATACTTCAAAGGAAGAACAAAACCACCACAATCCTCTGCAGCTCAAGGCTTTAGAAATAGGACATAAGGATCATCTATAGGCCCACCATTTCATAGGTCAGCCAGCTGAAAGACTGCAAAGAAATAAATTTTGCAGAGCCACATTTAGAAATAGCTGCTTGTGCTAAGCATGTCTGCTACAGGCATGATTGCCACATTCCTAGACCTGCCTCTGAGAAAGGCCTGTACCTGGTTACTGTGAGCTTTAGCTCTAGAATGGTGGGTTCCAGCATTCCAGACGAGCATAGGTCAGAAGGCAAGTCAAAGGCCAAGAGTTGTGCTTAGGCCACTTTATGGTTTTATGTATAATGGCTGGTACCTGGAACTTCATTTGGTGCAGGAAGCTGCAGAGCACAGGCATGAGCGTCTCAACCACATAGTACATTCCAGAGGCAGGGAACTGCACTTGGGACTAGCAAAAACATGGACAACCAGACATGGAGTGCAGTTTCTTTGCAACTAACGCAATCTGAGAGTCTAGGAGTAAAGATAAAATTGCTATAAATATTGAACCCAGGTTGGTCTTGCTATATCTCTTAATGCCTCAATTTCTTTCTTTAAAATGGGGATAATTCTGCTCATACACTTTTTTGTGAAGTGCTTTTAGATATATGGATGAAAAGCTCTGTAAACATGGAAAGGGTAACTGAGATTGATGTGTTAGTTTGACACTTCAGGCCCATCCCACAGTAAAAACACAGTTACCTGCCTACCAAAAATGGGACAGTAGAACCCTAAAATGTTGTTGGTATCAGAAGGCAAATATATTAGATTCTTTTACTAGTTTAATTATCATGACCTAATAAGACATAGTAGTAAATATCCTGCCTGTTTAGTTGCATTTATATTACACTGTGTGCGTGAAGCTGCTTTCTGAATACCTCTGACTGTAACCCTGCTTCCTCTGGTTATAAATGTCTCCTAGAATTGGTAGTATTTTTCATCAGTTGCTTGGCAATGTATTTTGAATTGCTAATGCTGTCAATAGGTCAAAAACAGCTATTCATCCAGGCTTAATGCTACAGGAAGGGTGAAAAAAATCAATAGACCAATTTCAGCAGTGTTGGCAGCAAGTGCTCATGTGTCCTCTCTAAGGTGAGAATTGCTCTCACTTGTTGGGCTTTGGGCTTGCACATTGTATGCATTGTGTGTGTGTGTGTGTGTGTGTGTGTAGGGGGGCAAGTATGAGCGATATTTATAACATTTTAAAACCTATTTTAAATGATTTTTGCTTTCTAGTGCCATTTGGTAGACTAATCTTGAATGGGGAGTTCTGCCCAGTCATTGAGAACAGGGTTTTGGAGCAGAGCCTGGAGCTGGAGCGTGGAGCAGTGGAGCTGCAGGTTTTTTGCCTGGAGCTGGAGCGGAGCTGGAGCACAGCTCCAAAGCCCTGGTTGAGAACAGGAGGATAGGGTGACCAGATGAGAGGAAGAAAATATTGGGACACATAGGGAGAGTGGGGGACATGCTGGCAGAGCAAAATAAAATAAAAAGCTGAGTGCTGCCCGTGGAACAAAAAAAGGAGTACTGTGAAATATCGGGGCTAATTGCGTCCTGACCAAAGATCGGTCGGGACGCGGGACAAACACCTAAATATTGGGACGGTCCTGGTTTTATCGGGACATCTGGTCACCCTATAGGAGGAGTCAGGACTGTTCGTATTTGTCTCTACAGCTGTTAGGTGTTGCACAAGGTTAATAACAAAATATTTTGTCCCAAAGAGCTAACTTTCTTACATGACCAACCTTACTCTGTTTCATCTTTGAAACTGGGCACAACATTTACCTCACTAGGATGCTGCATATAAGATGAATTAATAGAACCCCCTTCGAGGCTCTTTTGAATTCGTTTGGTGTAAAGTAATGTCGTATATCATAGCCATCAGCAGTTTATATAAGTTCCTATATGATTGATATGAATTCATTTCACAGTTTTCTCACAAAGGGCTTGGTTTGACTGTCCCCTGAAGTCAATTGGAGCCTCCCCGTTGACTTAGATGGGCTTTGGATCAGGCTGTTATATCTTTTATAAGACTCTTACATGGTAAAAATAATAGTGCTCATGGGTTATTTTGGTAAAAGTAAACAATCCTTCAAAATGGTCAGTTTTGAATTTATAAAATTGTTTAAGGAGAGATCAGGTAGGTTAAACACCAAAGGGTATTGTAATTTGTTCTTAAAACTGTTTTTGCAAAACCTGAGGTTAATAGAAATGTCTGGTTTTTTTGTTTTTTTTTTTTGTTTGTTTTTTTAAATGGAAACAGATTTTTGATGATTGATGTAAACATTTCCTTGTGATTTATGCAACCCAAATATTGCAGCATTAAACTAATGCATGGACTGAGAAAGTGAAACTGACAAGTCTAGTTTCCTTGTGCAAAGTGACTGAAATACAAAACAAACCCAAATGCATCAATAGAGAAAATGGAATTTGGTATTTTTTAAAGTTTGTTTCCAGCATTATTATATAATTGGCTTTCCCTAGCTTGCCATGGAGATCATTCACCTGGGGTATGGGGTAGGAGTTGGATTGTAAAATTTCATTTGGTCTCCTGAAGTCTGCACAAAATTATATGCTAGCGAGCTTACAGTGGCACAGCTGTACCAATGCAGCTGTGTGGCTGTAAGACTGCTTGTGTAGTCACACTATGCCGATGGAGAGAGTTCTGCCGCTGACATAATTCAACCACCTTCAATGAGTGGTGGTAGCTATGTCAGTGGGAGAGCATCTTCTGCCAGCATAGCGCTGTCCACACCAGCGCTTTTGTAGGTGTAACTTATGTCGCTCAGAGGGCTCAGAAGCGTGAGTGCTTATATCATTAACTCTATTCAGTTGTTGGAGTTTATCTTGAAAGATGAAATGTGACACTTTTTTTCTTTACAGTTTCACATAAAGAATTAATATCAAACATTGCTTTGTAAATGTTACTTTATAGAAATGGGGTCAAGTATCAGTGTTAGTCTGTATTCACAAAAACAACAAGGAGTCCGGTGGCACCTTAAAGACTAACAGATCTGAAGAAGTGAGGTTTTTTACCCACGAAAGCTTATGCCCAAATAAATCTGTTAGTCTTTAAAGTGACACTGGGCTCCTTGTTGTTTTTATAGAAATGTAGTCTTCCAGTAATGACACTTCCAAACTTAGCATTTAATTGAGACTTAAATAATAGGGTTTCTGGTGAAATATTTATTATTCTGAGGAAAATGTAGCAATGCTGTATTCTAAATATCTGTCTCACAGGCCTATGCTATGCACATTGCCGTAAGGGAGCTATTTTGGTTACAAACATTTGTTTTGTTTTTAACTTGTAGTGTGTGTGGAAAGGAGTGCTGGTGAAAGGATTGACAATTTTACAGATTGTTTATCCACAGAACTAGGACACGAGTCAGTGGCATTGCACACTCCTCCCCACACTGCCCAGCACTCTGCTTATAGCCTGATAGTGAGAAATCATGTCTGGGTTGTGAAAATACTTTTCATGGTGCATTCAGCTCTTTTCTCTCAAAACACCACTGTGAGGAAGGTAAGTATTTTACAGGCACACACAGAGTTCCAGTGATTTTTGTCTGAAGTCCCACAGGAGATCTGTGGCATAGCCAGGGAGTGAACTCGGTTCTTGTGAGTTCCAGACCAGTTTCTTAGCCACAAGCTCACCCTTCCTCTCACTTGTCAGAGGCTGCCAAAGAGTCATCAAATGGTGATAATTTTTAGTCATTACTACTCTGTGCTTGAGGTGAAAGACTCAATAACCCATCAATGCTTTGGGCTTTTCAGTACCCTTTGGCTTAAAGTAGATCTATGCAAGATGGATCATGGTACCAACCACAGTCACTTAATTAAAAATTAAATGTGGTGATGGGGGGGGAATCTTCCCATGTGCATGTTGTCTGTCTTAAATTGTATAATTTGTGTAACTGTCCTATCTCAAGATCACTTTTCAGGTGGACCTTCTGTTGTGAAAGAAATCCTATTGAATTTTTTAAATCTTTTAGTCTCTCCTATGAAGTGTGGGATCTGTAGGAAGTAATCTAGTCAATACAGTCACTTATTTATTCCCCATAAACAAAAGAACATTTGTTGCAGAAGTGGGAGTATGGAAAGAGTTAGTTTTGTTATGTGAAAGATACAATTAAACTGTAAATGAAACAGTAGTGTGATTGCTCGGTAAGGTTTGTGAGATCAGAAATGTTCAACAACATGTAATTTCAGTTGAAAATACTTTGCATTTTAAGTATTTGTTTTAAAATAGCTGTTCACATTCATATAACCATTTTCTCCTTTAGATTACATTGTTTTACATTGCTATTATATTTTTCCAGTTCATAGCACCTTGATCAAGTGAGCATTGAAAACCTAGAGTTATTAAGCCTTCAGCTCAGTTTACGACCACTCTAATAAATTGCATAGACCCTGTTCTGTGCTGAGCATTAAAATTAATGTTGGACCAATTTTCAAACTTATTCCTATAGTCCCTTTTGTCATCTCTGGTTTAGTAATTGATGAGTGATACTTTTGCTGTTCTCATCACTTTGGAATACTTCTCTCACACTTCTGTTTCTCCTGAATCTTACAGTGCATCTATAAGGAAATTTCATCAGAAATGGACTTGGTCACATCTATTTTTGTACTACATTATCCGTTGCAACTTTAATGTGGCTGCTGTCATGTTTTAGCTCAATGTCACATTGTTTGCTTGTGTGGAAGGGAAGCATAACTGTAGCTAGCAGACACCTAAGAAATCATTCTTAGAGACATTAAGGCATGCATGATGTACTTTTGGTGGTTCTGTGCTGGGCACAGAGTTGCATCAGGTCTGGCAACCAGCACTTCTTCAAGAGTTAATTTCTATATGTTCAGATAAACAGAAATAGCCAACCTCTCTGTGATACTGCCTCCTGGTGATTGCCATATTATTCAATGACTGGATTTTCCTGTTCCATACTAAGTACCCTAAATATTTAGTCTCTTAATGCCAAACCTTCACATATTTGGTTGACAGAGGCAAGCCTTCTCCAGTGATTGCATGACTGAGGCAACATCTGAGGTATGACCTCCAATCTGAGCCCCAAATGCCCACATCTTCCAAGTACATTGCTGCTTATTGACAATGAGGTTAGAGTAGGTGGTCCATAAATTGCTGAAGGTGACAAGAGCCATGTGCAATCCAAAAGGCATTGAAGTGAACTGAAACAGCCTTACAGGAGTAGCAAAGACAGTTTTTTCTTTAGACTCTGTCTTGAGAGGAATCTGCTAACACCCCTTTGTTGAATCCAGCATTGTTATATAGTCGGCTTTCCCTAGTTTGCCAAGGAGATCATCCACCTGGGCCATGGGATGGGCATTGGACTTTGAAATTTCATTCAGTTTCCTGAGGTCTACACAGAATTGTACAGACCCATCAGGTTTGGGAACCAAAATAATAGGACTGCACCAGGGACTGAGACTTGTCAATCTCGTCTAGTCTTAGCATGGCTCTGATCTGTCTCTGCTTTGTCTTGAACCTCCTCGGGTGTTCAATAGATTTGTCTTTGTTTAATAAGATTCCAAGGCCATAGGGGACCACAACTAGTCTGACCTCCTGTAAAACTAGGGTTGTTAGGGTTCAGTTTAAATCAGTAGAGATCAGTAAATATTGATTTCAGCAGACACTCTCAAATTGGCTAACAAATATGGATTGACAACAGTCAACAGGAGTGCAGCCTCCCCTGCATTGTGCCTGCAGAGATTAGGAGTCTCACTTGTCATGTGGCTGTGCAGGGAGCCCTTTGCAGCCCCAATGTCACAGACATGCTCCCTCCATCCCATGACTGTGGAGCTTCAGAGAGCTCCCTGCACTGCCACAGGGCCAGCAATGTCCAATCCTTGCATGTGCAAGATGTGGGAGAGACTGTGGTCCTGGCATAGCAGAGCAGAGACCCCTGGTCAGGGCCATGAGGAGAAGCTGGGGAACAGGAAGAGCAGGCATCATTCAGCAGCAGGGGGCTTGTTGTTCTCTTCTGCCTCCTTGCAGTCATGACTGGGGGGTCTCTTCTTTACTGTGCTATGACTGTAGCTTTCTCTACACCTTGTGCCTGTAGATATTAGGTGTCACCATTCATTGAAATGAGATTTTACCAGGAATACAAGTATTAAGGATTCCCTGAAGCTTCCATTTGAGGGGCTATGCGTTGACAACCCAGACAGGAGACACAGAAATTGGCACTCTTTTTTTTCACTCTCTTTGGAATATCTGGATATGTCTATCAATGTGACGTACCTCTTTAGTCTTTTGGAATTCTAGTCACCTAATAAAGCAAATTCCTGCATTGCTTAGTGCAGAGATATTGTGTGGCTTCAGCCTCTTGAGTGACTGTTCCATTAACCACTGCTACTCAGGGAAGTCTATCCACAAATGTTGTCTTCATGGGCCAGAGCTGATGGCTGATGGAGTCTAGCTAGATCCCTGACCACAGGTAATGTTACAGGTCTTTCTTTTGGGATGCATACAGCTGGGACCAGGTCTGTCTTGACTTTCATCTGATTCTGATTTTTTTATTATTGTTACTTACCTCTCAAAAATGCAGAGTCTTGAAGTGGGAATATATCCCTTAACTCTATCCTAGAGCCCTCCAATCTGCAAACCGAATCTGGGCTGGAGACTGGTAGGGTCGGTCTGATTATGCTAGTGCACTAAGGTTTAGAGTCTGGTCAAAGTTACCACGTGGCCTAATCACTCAGGTGCTGGAGGGTTGGGGGGATGATGTAGTATCCATTAACAATTCTTCTTTGAATAAAAGGCCTGAGCCTTTGGGGTTTCTGACTCAAAAAAGACATGAAGAAGAAGAAACAAGAAGAAGTCTGAAAACAATCCATGTGGTTTGAAATCCTCCTGACCAGCAGTAACTGGAGTCTCTCCCTAGAGCAGGAGACTCCTTCTGGTGCATTTACTACTTTACTTGCTCTCTGATGATTGCGTCCGGCTTGCTGCCCTTTGAGAACTTTGGCTCAAATTTACTTATGTCTTGTACAGATTGGGCAACGTTTATCTGTTCATTTGGGCCAACTACAGTGCTGCACTGTTTTGATTTAAATTAAGACACAATCCCTTCATTGGAAGTCAGATAAACATGAGTTGTCTGCTTAAAGCTCCTTGGATTTTCATTGTTTGTTATGAAAAGATTTAACCTTAATTAACTTAGATTTCTGTGACAAAAGTTTCTCTCAAGTGGCACTTCAGATTCTTCTCTTGTCTTCAGTGTGTAGTTACCCTAAATAAGTAAGGTTCAGAAAACAGAAGGCTAAAAATACAACAGAATAAAATAAAAATATGAGATGTTTTAGCTGAGGTATATGAGGTTGATGACTACTGCTATAGTGAAGATCATTCTTAAATTAGAACTGCATTTCTCTTTAAAATTTTTATTAGCTGAGCATGGGAAAGAAAAGAGGATGAATAACCATGTTGTGAAGAGCTGGATTCAATGTTCATTACTATTTGCTCATTCATACCATTTCTCTAAAATGATGTGTCCTTGTGTAAAACTTTGCAATAAAGTTACACCAATATATTTTTTCTTCAGTTAAGTGTCCATCATATGTCTAGTCCAGTGGTTTTCAACCTTTTTTCATTTGCGGCCCCCAAAAAACTTCTAATGGAGGTGTGTACCACTTTGGAAATCTTAGACATAGTCTGTAGACCCCCCAAGGGTCCATGGATCACAAGTTGAAAACTACCGGCTAGTCCAGTGTAAAGGGTGTTCATAGCTGTGCTGCTCTAGGAGCAACCCAGGGAGGGAATTCTGACTGAGAATCCAGAGGAAATTAATCTGCTCCAACATTCCTAAATGCAGATTTCAAAGCCTTCTCCCAAATGCCGCATCAGCTGTACTTCCTGCCACATTTGGGTGAGGTAGATTGAAGCTATGGCTGCAGCTACTCCCTGGCTTCATGCTCACATAGGGAAATAGTACCCTTCTCTTCCTCCAGCTCCCTGTCCCAACCTCTCTGCATATAGGATGCAGGGGGGGCATGCAGGGGTCTTATTCCTGTACTGGCAAACTCAAATGTGTTTAAAAAATAACAATCAGGCCCCCTCAAAATCATGAGATTGACTTAAAAAACACTTTTTAAAAAAATCTCATGATTTTAATTTGCCTTCTAAGCTGTTAAGGGTGCACTTGGTTCACATTTTTAAACTTTGCAACCATATGGGCTGTAAATTTATATTTTTTAAAAAAAATTAAGTTGAGATTCTCAGAATAAACACTTATCTCCAGGAGCTGGGACTCTAAGAAAAAGACAGAATAATATGAGATTCATTATAAAATCCAGGAGAATTGGCAACACTATACGGCTGGGCCATAACTTGACCCTAACAAACCTAAGAAACCATATATTCCTATCTGTTCATCCTTTTTCCCCTCTAGGATTTATTAATGCCTCATTAGAATGTATGTGATATACCCCCCCTCCCATATTACTGTTTTGAGTGATCATTTAGGAAATGGAGCCTGATTATCAAAGGAGAAATTTTGTTCTTCTAAATCTTTGTAATCTGCAGAGATGAAGAAATAGGAAAAGGTGTTTAAGAGAAGTTTTGGAAAATGCACTAACTTTATCATATACAAGTTTAAGAGAAGCTCTTCAGAGTGCTGGGTGGTATTTGCTTTGGGATGTGGCCTGTAATGAGTTTTATGTTAAGCATCAAACATCTGATTTATGTTAAAATGATTGCGGGCAGAACCTCAAATATAATCAGAGCACGGCTTGTGAAATACCTTGGAAAGTGTGACAGTACCACAGAGCAAAGGATATTGGTGTTTTGTTGTGGGGGTTTGATTGTCCATTTACAATACTCTTTTTTTTTTTTTTCTTCCAATTTGTTTTGTATTACAATGATTAGATCATTCAGGATACAGTGAGATGGGATCTATATATTACTTGTGTTTAGTGGTGCTTCTCTGGAGTGACATGTACGTGGTTGGTAATGGGCTTTTCAGTTTTTTTCAGTCACGGCGTATGGTTTAAATTCACTTCAAGATCTTTTCTTCTGCCATCTACACTGATGATGTATGCCCAAATACTAGGGTGACAGATACTTCAGAAATGCATGTCATAATAATAAAATATCATATCTTGATTGACATGTAGGGTTTTTTCCTCAAGTGAAACTTTGAAGATATTAATTGAGTTAATGGAAGAGAATGTATCTGGGGAGTAGAGGAAGTAGTGTCAATGTAGATCATAATATTTCTTTTCATTTTATAAATACTTAATGTAAAGTTTAGTGTTCATGAAAGGAGTTCGTTCGACTGACAGTAGTGTAAACGTGAAATTCTTTGTATCAGAATATGCTCAGCAGTGACCACCTTCCCATTTCCTCCTGTTGAGGTGCCTCAACCTTGACCTGGAGGGACCATCTCTAAGGGGTGAGAGGATAATCTTAAATAAAATATGCTACCGTAAATCCACTTAAGCTGCTGACTTGTGGCTTTCTGGAAAAAGGCAAAGAGTACACAAAACTAGTATGCAGAGCGTAATCATACAAGGATAAGAGTAACTAAATTAAATTCCAATATTTGGATCCTCCTAGTGGACTTAATCAGTCTTGTTTAACTTGACTCAGTAATGCCTGTTACCTTGAAAACCTGGCTGAAATAACTGTAAAGTCAATGACATTTATATAGGCTTGCTTACATGTGTCCACTTTGATAGTCTAGCGTGGATTTTTACTGAAACCTGGTGGATTGGAAAATCAGTAGTTTATACCTATTTAGGAAGGATCAAGCAGGCAAAAAGGGGAGGTAGAGTGGCACTCTGTATAAAGAAAATGACATTACTTGTTTCTAGGGTGACCAGATGTCCCAATTTTATAGGGACAGTCCTGATTTTTGGGTCTTTTTCTTATATAGGCTCCTATTAACCCCCCCACCCCCTGTCCTGATTTTTCACATTTGCTAACTGGTCACCCTACCTGTTTCTGAGTTTCTGATACCGTGGAAGAAAATGATATTGATTGATGTCCTACTACATAAAGCACAGATGGGGTACTAGTTGGTGTTGGCTACAAACACCAAATCACACTATGGAATAAGGTGACTGTTTCTTTGTGTACCTATCTATAATGTGTGGAAATGGGTGGAAAAAACTGCATCATTATTGGGGACTTCAGCTTGAGCGTGATATACTGGAGTTCTCATGCAGCCAATACTAAAACATCCTTGGAATTTCTGAATGTTACAGGTGACAACTTCCTAACTCAAAAAGTGGTGCAGCCAACACAGGAGAGGGTCTATTACAAAATTCCCCCAAAAGATAATGAGGAACTGATCAGAACTAAAATCAATAGTGGTTTAGGCACACGTGATTGTGAATTGATCAGATTCATAATGATCAGATTCATAATATTCAGATTCAGAATAAAGTCCTGACCATAATACATTCTCTCTCTCTCTCTCTCTCTCTATTTGCTGGTTTAGTAGGTCTAGTTCCACAAAGCTGAAAACAACCTATGGTCACCTAATGATATTAATAGGCAGCAGGTTTAAAACAAAAGGAAGTTCTTCTTCACACAGTGCACAATCAACTTGTGGAACTCATTGCCAGGGTTGTTTTGAAGGCCAAAAGTATAACAGAGTTAAAAAAAGAATAAGAAGTTCATGGAGGATAGGTCCCTCAATGGCAATTGGCCCAGATGGTCAGGGATGCAACCCCATGCTCTGGGTGTCCCTAGACTCTGATTGCCAAAAGCTGGGATTGGATGACAGGGGATGGATCACTTGATAATTGTCCAGTTGTGTTCACTGCCTCTGAAGTACCTGGCATTGGCCACAGTCAGAAGACGTATACAGGACTAGATGGATCTATTGGTCTGACCCAGTATGGCCATTCTTAATTATCAGCTAGGAGAAAGAATTTAATCAGAAAAATGTGAATAACTGGAAATCATTTAAGAATACCTTACTAGATGCCCAAAAAGGCACAACCAGATGGTGCTAATTAAAAAAAAAAAAAAAAAAAAAAGTTTAGAGGGGAAGAGAAGGCAATTATAAAAAAAAATATATACTCCCAAAAGGAAGAAAGAGGAACTTAATCAAAATAAATATAAATCACAAGTTAGGAATTATAGAAGATTGAAAAGGAACACACAGATAAATCTATGGCTAGCAGAATTAAGGATAGTAAAAAGGAGTCTTTGAAAAAATATGTTTAGAACAAAAAGAATCCTGATAGTTATATTGGTCCATTATAGATGAAATAGGTGGAATTACCAGTAATAATGCAGAAAAGGGAGAAGTATTCAATAAATTCAAATTACTTAGAGAAGTTAGATGTCTTCAAGTCACCAGGGCCTGATGAAATGCGTCCTAGAATACACAAGAGCTGACTGAGGAGATATCTGAGCCATTAGCTATTATCTTTGAAAAGTCATGGAAGATGGGAGAAATTCCAGAAAACTGGAAAAGGGCAAATATAGTGCCAATCTATAAGAAAGGGAAATAAGGACAACCCAGGGATTTACAGACCAGTCAGCTTAACTTCTGTACCCAGAAAGATAATGGAGCAAATAATAAATCAGTTTGCAAACATCTGGAAGATGATAAGGTGATAAATAACAGTCAGCATAGATTTATCAACCTGATAGTTTTCTTTCACAGGGTAACAAGCCTTGTGGATAGGAGGGAAGCAGTAGATGTGGTATATCTTGGCTTTAGTAAAGCTTTTGATACTGTCTTGCATGACCTTCTCATAAACTAGGGAAATGCAACCTAGATGGAGCTACTATAAGGTGGGTTTATAACTGGTTGGAAAACTGTTCCCAGAGAGTAGTTATCAGTGGTTCACAGTCATGCTGGAAGGGCATAACAAGTGGGGTCCTGCAGGGATCAGTTCTGGGTTCAGTTATTTTAAATATCTTCAGTGATAATGGCATAGAGAGTACGCTTACAAAGTTTGCAGGTGATACCAAGCTGGGAGGGGTTGCAAGTGCTTTGGAGGATAGGATTATAATTCAAAATGATCTGGATAAACTGTAGAAGTAAGTAGGATGAAATTCAATAAAGACAAATGTGAAGTACTCTACTTCAGAAGGAATAGTCAATTGCAAACATATAAAATGGGAAATGACTGCCTAGGAAGGAGTACTGCAGAAAGGGATCTGGGGGTCGTAGTGGAACACAAGCTAAACAGTGTAAGAAAGCAAACATCATTCTGGGATATCTTAGCAGGAGTGTTGTAAGTCCAGAAGTTGTGTGGATTACGTAAACAAGACACGAAAAGTAATTCTTCTGCTTTACTCTGTGCTGATTAGGCCTCAACTGGAGTATTGTGTCCAGGTCTTGGTGCCACATTTCAGGAAAGATGTGGACAACTGGAGAAAGTCCAGAGAAAAGCAACAAAAATGATTACAAGTCTAGAAAACATGACCTATGAGAGAAGATTGAAAAAATTGGGTTTGTTTAGTATGGAGAAGAGAAGACTGAGGGGTGGGGAGGAACAGGACATAATAAGTTTTCAAGTATATAAAAGATTGTTACAAGGAGGAGGGAGAAAAATTGTTCTTAACCTCTGAGGATAGGACAAGAAGCAATGGGCTTATATTACAGCAAAGGAGGTTTAGGTTGGACATTAGGAAAAACTTTGTAAGTGTCAGGGTGGTTAAGGACTGGAGTAAATTGGCTAGGGAGATTGTGGAATCTCCATCATTGGAGATTTTTAAGAGCAGATTAGACAAACACCTGTCAGGTATGGTCTAGATAATACTTAGTCCTGCCCTGAGTGCAAGGGACTGGACTAGATGACCTCTCAAGATCCCTTCCAGTCCTATGATTCTGTGAAACATTTCTGTTCTGTATTTGGGGAAAAAATGTGATATAGTGTCATCATATGATGGTGATAACTCTTTCCATTCCACTAGTATCTCTGGTGGATGTTAAACACATTTACTAAAGTTAGACATTTTAGATCAGCACGACCAGATAACTTGTGTGACTGATAAGCTCGCTGTACTGTTAATGTTGATGTTTTCAATAAGTCTTGGAGCGCTGGGGATGTTCTAAAAGACTGGGGGAAAGTTAATGTTTTAAAAGCAATTGTTGTGGGATTGCTACCCTTACTTCTGTCCTGCTGTTGACAGGGACCCAGAGAAGAGGGCTGCTGGCTGAGTACCCAGCTCTAAAGCCAGCATCACTTCCAGCAGTGGCACAGAAATGAGGGTCACAGGGTATGAAGGGGAGGATACCCAGCAGTCTCCTGCCCATGCACATGGGGTGACTGCTCATGCTGCAGCCTCCCCGCGTATGCTTGAGGGTTGAGGTTGACAGCTTGAGCTGTGGAGATTCCTGCAGCCAGGGCAGGTTCCTGGAGGTGTCTGACCTGTCCTGGGAGCAACCCCTATAATGGAAGAGGAAGTCCTGTCCCTCTCCATCTCCAGCTGGGACTAGCAGCTGGAAGCCTGAACAGGGGAGGAGCCCCCAGCTAGGCTCAAGGTTTCACGAGGGGGATCAGATTTCACAGTCAGTGATGTGTTTTTGATGGACGTGAATTTGGTAGGGCCCTACTGGTGAGTGTATTTTAAATAAGCTGGAAAAACTAAATAAAATGTTAGCAAGACACAATGGACTTACCTAAAGCTGAGAATTTGTCTTGGATACTTACACCAAAATTTTCCAATCTGAGGCCTGAATTTAGGCACCTAAATCTATATTTAGGCATCTAAAGAAAGTGGTCTCTTTCAGAGGTGCTGAGCACCTGCAGCTTCCACTGACTCAATGGATTTAAATATCTAACTTGAGGCGCACTCACATCTGTAAATTTTTGGCATAAGTTAACACCCCACCCTGATTTCCAGTACCAACTGTTTAATATTGGTCCTAGACTTTTATTAGTTATAAGAATAAAACTTGATGTATTCATATGCCAGTGGTATGCCTGCAACTGCTAGATCTTGCTTTTTTAAAAAAACAGTAGATACATGTAAGTAACACATAATGCTAACGTTCTCATTGTCTTTTAAATTTAGATGGAAGAAGGAAGTAAAAACGTGCGTCTGGGAACACTAATTGGTTTGCTGGTAGAAGAAGGACAGGACTGGAAACAGGTTGAAATACCAGCAGATACTGGTGATCCATCTTGTGTGGCACTCCCGATGGCTCTGCCTGCAATTGCACCTAGTCCCCCTCCAGTAGGCGTTTTAGCTTCAGCTTCTACCAAAATGGAACATGGGCTTGGAAAACTACCGTGAGTTTCTGTATTCCTCATGAACAGCATTTTCACTGAGAGACTTGAGGGTATTGCACTATAGCTGGGGCCAAGTTAATCCCTTTTGTAACTTCAGTGAAATCAGTGGAGTTGCACCAGGGATTAATTTTGTCTCCGTAGCTAAAATCAAAGTATTGTTTGAGAGACTCTTTAGATTTGCTTGGTTTGTTTAGGCCTTGTCTACAAAGGAAGATTTTTTTTTCCCTTTTGTTTTCTATAATCTAAGGCATGAATTTAAACCAATATAGTTATGCTGGTATAACTACCTGTGTGGATACTCTTATTCTGGTATAAGAGTTCCTTTTTTTCAGTTTATGTCACATAGGAAGAGTTTTAAGCTAAATTGAAAAAAATTACTCTTGTACTGGAATAAGAGTGTCATGTAAGCAGTTCTCAGTAGAGAGGTGTGGATTGTTCAGAAGTGTTGACTTAAGTGTGCGCTCTCAATACAACTTGTGCAAATTTGTAAGGACACCATGGTAATAATCAGTCAAAACATCTTCATCACTGTTTGCAGATAACACAAACATTGGGGAGGAATAAATAACAAAGAGGACAGGATACAAAGCAATCTAGATCACTTGGTAAACTAGGCAAAAGCAAACAATGTTTTTATTATGGCTAAATGTAAATATACATCTAGGAACAAATAATGTAGGCCATACTTACATGATGAGGGACTCTGCTGGAAAGCAGTGATTCTGAAAAAGATGCGCAGTCATGGTAGATAATTAGCTGCACATGAGTTTCCAGTGTGATGCTGTGGCCAAAGGCTAATGTGATCCGTGGGTACATGTAGATGAATGGACTCACCTCGCGGCATCTCCTGCTGGTGACTTCCGGGAATTAGCTCATTCCAGTTCCGGAACGCCCTCTGCAGGCCTCTTGGTGATCTGCCTGCCCTCTGGCCCCATGTCCCTCCTAGGACCCCGGTGCCCCGTTAGCTGGGGTGCTGCCCTAAGCAGTAACCACTTTCTCTCAGAGTCTCCCCTTCCTGGGAAACCCCCACCCACTAGTCTCACCTCACCTCAGTATAAGGCTATTGCCAGTCGTCATCTAGCCCCATGCCCTGGGGCAGATTGCAGTATCAGCCTACTTATCACTGGCAAGGTTGGGCTTGGACCTGCTGCCTTGGCCTATCCCTGGGCTGCCCTCTGCAACCCCCAGTACCTGTTGGCCTTACGCTAGGCTGCAGCCTGGGGTTTTCCAGGCTGGAGCTCCTCAGCCTGTCCCCAGCCCTGCTCCACTCAGGTACTCTGTCTCTAGCTCTCTGCAGCCATGCCCATCTCCCTCTACAGGCAGCAGGAGACTGACTGACTACCCCTGGCTTCTCTGCCTTTATAGGGCCAGCTGAGTCTGTTTGTGGTGTGGCCCCAGCTGCAGCCAAACCGCCCAGTTTAGCAGCTCCCAGCGACAACCTTCCCATAGGGCCATTTTAAACCCTTCAGGGCAGGAGCAGGGTAACTACCCTGCTACAGTACATAAATAGGGGAGTCTTGAGTAAGAGAGAGAGATTATTTTACCTCTATATTTGGTATCGGTATGACCACTGCTGGAATACTGTGTTCAGTTCTGGTGTCCACGATTCAAGAAGGATGATGATAATTTGGTGAGGGTTCATAAAAGAGCCATGAGAATGATTAAGGAATTAGAAAACATGCCTTATAGTGATAAACTCTAGAAGCGCAATTCATTTAGCATAGCAAAGAGAAGGTTCAGGGGAGACTTGATCACAGTACCTACATGGGAAACATAATAATGGGCTCTTCAGTGTAGCATGATGCAGTGGCTGGCAGTTAAAGCTAGACATATTCAGCTTGGAAATAAGATGTACATTTTTAACAGTGAAAATAATTAACCACTGAAACAATCTGCCAAGGATGGTAGATTCTCCATCACTGACAATTTTTCAGTCAATATTGGATTTTTTCCCTAAAAGATCTGCTCTAGGAATTATTTTGGGAAAGTTCTATGGCTTCTGTTGTACAAGAGGAATGACTAGATCAGGGGTTCTCAAACTTCATTGCACCATGACACCCTTTTAACAACAAAAATTACTACATGACCCCAGGAGGTGGGACCGAAGCCTGAGCCTGCCCAAGCCCTACCGCCCCAGACGGTAGGGGACCAAAGTTGAAGCCTGAGCCCCACTGCCCCAGGTGGGTGGATGGGACGGGCGAGCTAAAGCCAAAACCTAAGGGCTTCAGCCCCAGGTGGGGGTCTTGTAACCTGAGCTCCGCCACCCAGGATTGAAGCCGAATAGAGTTACTACATGTCCCGATTTTATAGGGACAGTCCTGATTTTTGGGCCTTTTTCTTATATAGGCTCCTATTACCCCCACCCCCATCCCGATTTTTCACGTTTGCTGTCTGGTCACTCTAAAGCCAAAGCCTGAGCCCCAGCGCCCAGGGTGGTGAGGCTTGGGCTTCGACTTTGGCCCCAGACCCCAGAGACGCTAACACCAGCTCTGCGACCCACTTTGGAGTTGAGACCCACAGTTTGAGAACTGCTGGATTAGATGATCCCAGTGGTCCCTTCTGGTTTTGTAATCTATGAATTTATGAGTAAGTTTGCCAAAAACAGGAGTTAAGTATCAGCAGCCTATAAAGGACAAGATTACTTTTCAAAATGACCTTGACAAATTGGAGAACTCGTTTGAAACTAACAAGATGACCAAAGGAATATGACTCAACCAAGTGAGGCCGTTGTAAACAGGGTTAATATTATTCTGTCGTGTGTTAACAAGAGTGTCTTATGTAAGACACAGGAGTTGTCCCATTCTACTTGGTACTGATGAGGCCTAATCTGGAGTACAGTATCCAATTCTGGGTGCCATGGTTTAGGAAAGGTGTGGACAAATTGGAGAGAGTCCGCAGGAGGGCAAAAAAAGGGTTTAGGAAAATCCTGACCTCCAAGGAAGGTTTGAACATGCACATTTTTTTTTGTCTTGAGAAAAGAAGAGTGGGGAGGAACCTGATAAGTCTTCAGATGTGTTACAAAGAAGTCCAATTGTTCTCCATGTCCACTGAAAGCAGGACAAGAAGTAATCTGCTTAATCTGCAGAAGGGGAAATTTAAGTTAGATATTGGGCAAAATATCTAACCTAAAAAGTAAGATCTGGAATAGGCTTCCAGGGGAGCTTGTGGAATCCCTTTAATTGGAGATGTTTGCCTAACCTGTTCTTAAAAAACCTGTCAGTGATGGTGTGGTAGATTTGGTTCTGGATTAGCGTAGGTGGCTGGACTTGATGACTTCTTGAGGTCCCTTACAGTCCTACAATTTCTATGGTTCTGTGAGTGTTGACCACTATACAATTCAATTAATTTTTTAGGTCCTTGCCTAACTGTCCAATTTGTTTGTTTAATTTTGCTGCTAACATTCAGGCTGTCCTAATTTAAGTAGGGAAGATCTTTGGAAGACACTAACTGAGGTCTCTAACAACATGCTTGCTATAGTAGAAGAATGATTAGAACACTAACAAGGGTTAAATCAAGTGCTTTTACATCTGAGAATGTTGGAACAGAAACTGATTCAGTAACGCTCCTAATCACAAATGCGTGACAACTAATTTAAAATCAAATTAACGTCTTTAATGATTTACATTCCTTGTCAAGCTGGTGTTACCCTACTTGGAATTCTTGTGTGGCTCAAAGGGCTCAGCTCCTACCTGCTCTTCTGTTTATCTGTTCTCAAATTCGTGTAAGCATGCCTTGAAGTAAAATCTGGTCTCAAGTACTTAACCTTGCTCTGTTATTTTTGCTAAATTAACTTTTGCATCTAAGAATTTTAAAGTCTGCCTGAGTTCACTATGTTCTCATGTCATATAAATTATCTTAAGATAAAATGAATGCTGTGAAACTTTTCTCCAATATACCTCTCAATTAAAATGCAGAATTGGGTTATGATGTAACCTTTGTGGTTTCTGCATAGCAGTGGAGATCAGTGTTGCGTGCTGCAGATGATGTGCTTAACTCTGTCTCTGGAAAGTTACTGCAAAGCATATCCTGCATGGGTTGAGATGACACAGATAAAAGTTTGATGTTTGAGAGTGGGAGGAAACTGCATTAAACTTGTAAAGCTGAAAATGAGATTAGAATTATTTGCATAAATTCCTTATTTCTCAGTCCAGATGATCTGTTGTACTTCTAGAAGTTTGTCCAGTAAACTTAAGTATAAAAGCAAAAATTGAAGATGTTAAATATAAAGATTGTTATAATTGAAATTAGACAAACTAATGATGCAGTTGTCACTACCTCACCTGCTATTAAAGAAGAGCAAGCTTGTGTAAGTATGTATACACTGCTATTAAAACTCTGGCTAGCCTGTGCAAGCAGGCTCGGGCTACGGGGCTGTTTAATTGCGGTGTAGACTTCTGGGCTCGGACTGGAGCCCAGACTCTACGACCTTGCAAGGTGGGAGGGTCCCAAAGCTTGTGTGTCTGCCAGAGCCTGAACGTCTACACTGCAATTAAACAGCCTGTAGTCCAAGCCCTGCGAGCCCGAGTCTGTTGGCACAGGGCCAGCCACAGATGTAGACATACCTTGTGAGACAGTAAGCATACAGGGCCAGCTCCTCAGACGCAGCAGGGCTCCTTTAAACTACCTTGCCAAGAGATGATCTATGCAGCTGGCATATCTTGCTCTGTGGTGATCATCTGTTTATATGGGGATCCTCCAATGGTGTTGAGGCTTCTGTGTCACCCCATTCCTTGCTGGTAGCATAAGGTAGATGGCTGGGACCCCCGATGTTGGGATATGGCCGCCAGCTGTGGTTTCAGCTCCTTGGGGTCACTAGTAGCTGTAGTGTAACCTCAGGGCTCTGATACTCTGATATAGTAGAGTCAACCCTTCACATTGCAGCCCTGGGATCAGATAAGTACAAAGGTGAACTTTACTCTATCTTTGCACAGACACCCACTGACTTGCACTGCATTCCCCACAGCTGGAGCTGAGGCTCTGGACCATAGCACGTGGTATCCAGAATCCTCTGACAGTTTGCCTGTGAAATACATTCACCTAACCCTATTATTTAGGTGGTTTTCTTTTTTAACTTCAGGATTCGCTTAAGTCCTGCTGCCCGCTACATTCTAGAGACACATGGACTTGACCCAAGCAGTATTACTCCCTCTGGGCCTCGAGGAATCCTCACTAAAGAGTATGTATAAGCCTGCTGTAATTAAGCCAAATATTTTATTCATTTCCTTTTTCAGCCTATCCCGAATTCCATGGTCTTCAGCCTACAAGACCCACTTGTTCTCTCAACCTTTTCCTTGGGGGGAATTGATTGTTTGGATGACCAGCTGAGGATGTGGGAGGCTGGATTGGGTGACATTGTAAGAAGTTTGTATTTTTCTTTGTATGATCCCTAGCACAGGGACTGTCCAGCCATGTGACAGCTGAGAGAGATAGTGTAGCCCTCCCATTCCCCTTAGCTCACTACTAGAATGATTGACAGCTCACAAACTGTGCTGTCAGCTGGCACAGGGCTTTCATTGGGCCTGAAGAGCTCCCCCACATGCACAGAGACAATGAAGTGTCAGAAGAAGCAGCAGAGGCCACCCTTCCCTAACTCCTGTTTTATGGGGAATCTGAGCCCCTGCTTTCCCACACATGGGTCACTGCTGTAGCCTTGTATTTTATTTAAAGTGAATTTAGTAATGTTGTATTGCACTGCTGTGGATTCGGCGCTGGTGGCTAGTTTCAAGTTCAATAAAGTGCTTTCACCTCTGCTACTTGCATCAGATTTAGTCTCTAGTAACATAAAGTCCAAGGACAGTGACTACAAGTACAAGGTCTAGTCTGTTTTACAAGGTTTATTAAAGTTATGATTACCCATGCATACAGAAATCCTGTAAAGACATATGCACAAGTTACAAATATAGTCATACTCACATCCTTAATGATATTCTTAGGGCCTGATGGATGCCTTCTCAATTGATCATCAGGGTTGGTTCCTGCTGAAGTTTTCACATACGTAACTCATTTTATCCACTCTGGGAGCCCTCTTTTATCTTGTGATTCTGACAACCCTAATACTCTGTGCATGTGTGTGAAGGTGTCTACCCTGTTTTCCTTATTTGTATTGTCCCCCAATAATATTGGGGTACCTCATTTTTCATAGGTTGTAGTTCCTTTAATTCTTTTTAGCATTTACGCACGTGGTGCACCTTGCAGTTAAGGCATGTGTTAGAAAAATATGACTACCCAGTTCTTGTAATCAAAAATTAATCTTAATATTAATTTTTTTCAGTACCACCCATTGGCACATCTATTCCCATAATTTTGTGGCATAGGGTCATTCTTTGGTCACGTACTTATGTCAAGCATTTCTTAAGCCTCTGGCTAGTATGGCTAAGCTGACATCTTATAGGCCTCAGCCTGTAGCCCTTGCTTTTCAGCCGAACTTAGATACCTAATACATAATTATCACTTCTAAATACTTATCAGTTTTATACTTCTGTAATCCTACAGCTTAAATCTGTTTAGCCTACAATGATTCTATATGACATAGCATATGAGCTAATTATAACATCATTTTATCATTCATTTATTATGTGAAATAATTGGCTGCACTGCTAACCCCAGCAGACACAAGAATTCATCTGTGGAGTCCAGGGTCTGTTTTGCTTCCATTTTAGTACAGGTAGGCTAAAGACATGAAACTTAGTTCTGAAATTCCTCAAAGTTCAAAGAGGAATGGAATTCTCTTTCACAACCATCTCTGTTTTTAACCTGTCTTTAATTCTGTTGTGAATGTTGAGGATTCTGGGATGGTTTAATGTGCTCCTATATGCCTTGAATGCACTATACTCTCCATTAAGATGTGGTTTCAGTCAAGGCACCCAGCAGCCTTTGGAATTGGGTGCTCATTTGTTAGCATTATAGATCAGGGATTCCTGACCTTGAAATGATGCCCCTCAAATCTGCATGTGTGTTCTGGTAAGGTTGTATGGGAAGGATTTCCTTCAGGAAACTGATTTTGTCCTGGATAAAACCACGCCCTCTCTAGGCAGACTCCCACTCATATTCCTCACACAGCTGTTGAGCTGTTATAACATGCTGATTCTGTATGGTTGAAACCTTATATCAAAGATGACCTTGGGTTGAACACAGTAACAAAACAAGAAACTATGAAAGTGTTTCCTTTCTTAACTTTTGTTTCCTACAGACTGTGCCTGGTTTGGATTAAATAGTGAGCCGGATAGAGGGGGTATCATTTGTAATAGCAGCACATTATCAGAAAGCTTTTTAATTATATAAATGCAACTGTAAATTATGGTGTGTAACTAGTTCACGGCAGGTGGGAACCCTCTGGGACTCTGAGCTATCTAATTAACATCCCCTAGTTGTTATGGAAATGTACCATAGATTCTGCTAGGAAGGTAATTATTACAGCTACAAAAATGTGTCTCTCAAAAGTTGTTTCATCTGTTCAAAGAAATTACTTGTAAATGTCATTTTTAAAGATATATCCTGCTGTTTTAACCATTATTTTAAAATGGAGAAGTGTTGTAAGTACCTATAGACCCCCTCTGTTTGATACTGTCTGAAAAGAAAAGTTCGCAGATATTTGTAGACAGGTACTCTCTGTTTGGATGAAATATTGCATGTTTGCAAGAAACTCAGCAAAATAAACGCTGTGCTGCACAGCTAAACAATTCAGGCCTCTTTATCAAGTAGGCTAATAGGTAAATAATCATGGAGATAGAGCACTACAACACAGCTCACTTGGATGTATTTAAAAGTAAATAGGTTGCTTGCTGGTCATGGATATCAGTGTTGGCCACCAAAGTACAAGAATCAGAGAAGTGTAAAACCAGGAACAGAGGTGGACATTAAGTGAGGTTTTGTTTGTTTTCACCACCTTGATAGCCCAAAAATAATATGCAATTTACAACATAAGTAGGGTGACCAGATGTCCCGACTTTAGAGGGACAGTCCCAATATTTGGGGCTATGTCTTGAATAGGCGCCAATCTAAAATTGTACAACCCCCATTCAACAATCCAATGACTATGGGTAATGGCTGCTAAGCTTATCTTATTGAATCAGATTCTGACTATAGTACAGTCTTGATGCTCACTCTTTTGATGGCATAGAAGACGACACCTGACGAGCTGAGATTAGCACCATGTTTTTGCTTTGACAAGCTATGCAGTAAATCAACTATTGACTGGGATCCAATACTTTTGTTCAAGGAAGACTATAGATTGTTTGGAAAGCTGGCTAGTATGCTTCCTGGATGAGTAAAACAAATAGAAAACAAACAAATAGAAAGTCATGGCATTTGTGAAAATAAAGACATGATTCAGTTGTACAGATATGGAAAATATCAAGTAAATATAGAGGAAGCTCTAAAGAAAAAAGCCTGGATGATAATGGAAGAAAGTGTAGGATAAAAGGGGTATTGCCTTTTCGAAAGGCCAAAGCCACATGCCTGCCCTGTAAATTCATGGTGCTCATAAAATTAACACAAATATTACATTTAAATGAGATTTCTTTCTCACTCTATCCTTTTTTTAAATGGTGCAAAAAAGTAGGAAAAGTTCTTTGAGTGCTTGCTCATATCGATTCCAATTAGGTGTGCGCGCGCTGCGTGCACGTTCTTCGGAAGATTTTTACCCTAGCAACACGCGGTGGGTTGGCTGGGTTGCCCCCTGGAGTGGTGCCGTTACGGCGCCGGATATATACCCCTGCCGACCCAATGGCCCTTCAGTTCCTTCTTACCGCCTGTGTTGGTCATTGGAACAGTGGAGCGCGGCTTAGCTGATCTCTCCACCTCCCTAGCTATTTGTAGTTTTCTCATTATTGTGTATATAGTTCAAATTTCTATACTTGCAGTTAGTTTATTATTTTCTTTAACATAGTGTATATAATTGAGAGGGGTTCGGGGATTAGCCCCTTCCCCTCATCTGGTGCCGAGGCCCATGCCTGGTTCACCGGGTTTCAAACTGTGCTCAGCCTGTCACAAGCTGATGCCTACAGGAGATCCTTACGACTCTTGCCTTAAGTGCCTCGGGGAATCCCAACTCGCAGATAAATGCTGCATTTGCAAGGCCTTCAAGCCGCGGACCAAAAAGGAGTGGGACTTTTGTCTCAAACAGCTCCTGATGGAGGCAGCTCTTACTCCTCCACCCTCAGCACCGAGCGCTGGACAGTCCACACTGGGGAGAAGGGCATCTTCAGCACTGGAGTGCACCGGTACCGCTAAGGCCCCTCGGCACCAACCGTCGCTGGCTGAGATGTCTGCTCGGCACTGCTCCCTCTCCCCGCGTGTCAAAAAACATAAGACTCCTGCAGCTTCCGTGTCCACGCTGCAGTCGGAGCACCCGCCTAAGTCGGACCGCCCGGCACCGACAACTGCCGCGGCACCAACAACTTCAGCGCCATCGATTCCGGTCCCACAAGAGCCGTCGAGTCTGGTGCCTGACAGCTCCCCGGCATGCGCCGTGGTTGAGCTTACTATTCCCTCCACACCGGAGTCATTCTCTGCTGCAAGGGAACTGATTGCACTGACGGAGTCTGCGCTGCCTCAACCCCCGGCACCGCCGGTGTGGGTTGTACAGTCCATAGGCAAGCCTGCCCTACTGAGACCATCCTCCATCTGCACTCTGACAGGCACTGATCACGATTGCGGTCCTGCCGGCATTCTCGGTCCCATCGCCGATCCTGGTCCCGACGCCGCTCGCAGTCCCGGTACCGTTCTCCATCTCGGTACCAGTCGCATTCGTGGCACCGTTCAGGACCCCGTTTGCTGGCCCGGTACTCTCGGTACCGATTAAGCTCCTGGTACTGCTCATGGCACCGCACCTCTCGCAGCTGCTCCTGGCATCGAGCTTCGAGGCCCCGGTCGACCTCCCGGCACTGTTCCAGTTGCAGGTCCCGGTCTCGTTCCCGGTACTGCTCTGGCGCCCGGTACCGCTCTCTGGTGCAGCGTACAGACAAACTACCCAGGGATGCAGACCATTCTCAGGGGTTTTCAGCTCCTCCTTGGCCGTCTTGCCATGCATCTATGTCATCCCATGCGGACAGTGCTTCCTATGCACAGGACCGTGACTTAGATGTACCCAGCCGTGTCTTCCAAGAGACCCAGGCTCAAGACCAAGGACCTCATCAGTGGTCCTTCTGTATGCCTTTGGCATATCACCAAGCCCAAGGTGGACCTCCATTGCCATCATGCTTCGTACCATCGGAGCACTGGGTGCCGGAGGCTACTGTTAGCTGCCCCCCTCCTGTGGGTACAGAGGACGCTCCCATTCAGGCACCAGACCCTCAGGTCCCACCAGAGCCGGACATCGCCCAAGTCCACGAGACAACGGAGGACCCGATTGTCTCTGGCCTTTCGTCTTCCTCTTCTCCAGATGAAGCAGTGGCAGGGACATCCTTCTCGGGCCCTCCTCCAATTTACCTAAGGTCACATCAAGACCTCCTGAGACAGGTGGTCCTGAATATGAACCTCCAGGTGGAGGAGGTTCCGGAGATAGAGGACCCAGTGGTGATATTTTGTCGGCTGATACTCCCACAAGGGTGGCCTTACTGTTTATTCGGACGATCCAAGCGAAGACTGATACCATCTGGCAGTCTCCAGCATCTATTCCGCCCACGGCTAGGGGAGTTGAGAGGAAGTACATGGTGCCCTCTAAGGGGTACGAGTACCTGTAGGTGTACACTGCTCCCTCGTCATCCAATAGGTTAACGAAAGGGAGCGCCATGGCCAGCAAGCCCCTGCCCCAAAAGCAAAGGAGGCTAGGCGTATGGATTTATTGGGACGTAAAATCTACTCTGCGGGGGGCCTCCAACTCAGGGTGGCAAACCAACAAGCCCTGCTTAGCCGCTATAACTATAACAGCTGGGCGGCGGTTGAGAAATTCACAGAGCTAGTCCCCCAAGACTCATGTCAAGAGTTTGTGGCCCTTTTGGAGGAAGGAAAGAAGGTGGCGAGAACTTCTCCCCAGGCCTTTTTAGACGCAGCGGACTCCGCAGCCAGAACTCTGGCTTCAGGTATTGCCATGAGGCGAATATCATGGCTTCAAGTGTCAGGCCTTCCACCTGAATTGAAGCATACGATACAGGACTTGCCCTTCGAAGGTCAGGGCCTATTTTTGGAAAAGACTGACCCTAGGCTGCAGAGTCTGAAGGACAATAGGGTGATCATGCGCTCGCTTGGGATGCACACACCGCAGACTTAGTGCAGACCCTTCCAGCCCAGCCTCAGCGCCCTTACCCCCCACCTAGTCAACGGCAGGACTTCGGCAGGAGGCGTGGCCGAGGCAAACGTAGACAGCAGTCTGGACCCCAAGAGGGTCAGAATCACGGCCCCACCAAACTACCCGTGGGACCTAAACCAAACTTTTGAAGGCTCGCTCGAAGACGACGTACCAGTTGTTCAACAGCAACCTTTCCCTCCCTTTTGCAACCGCTTCTCCTCTTTCCTCCGTGCGTGGACCCAACTAACTTCAGATCGTTGGGTCTTATGCAGGGTAGAATTTGGATACTGCTTCAGTTTATTTCACCCCCACCCCTACCCCCTCCCCCTCCTCATCCCTCTTCAGGGACCCCTCTCACGAGCAAATCCTCTTGCAGGAGGTACGGTCCCTCCTTGCCATGGGAGGTATAGAGGAGGTACTGGAGGACTTGAAGGACAAGGGGTTCTACTCCTGCTATTTCCTAATCCCCAAGGCGAAGGGAAGTCTCAGACCAATTCTAGACCTGCGGGAACTCAACAAGTTCTTGATAAAGTTGAAGTTCTGCTTGGTATCCCTGGGGACCATCATCCCATCCTTGGATCCTGGAGACTGGTATGCCGCCCTCGATATGAAGGATGCATATTTTCACATTGCCATTTATCCTCTGCACAGATGGTACCTCAGGTTTATGGTCAACCGTCAACATTTCCAATTTACGGTCCTTCTGTTTGGCCTCTCCACAGCCCCAAGAGTGTTCACAAAGTATATGGCCATAGTCGCTGCCTCCCTCCGTCGTCGACGCATACATGTCTTCCCGTATCGCGACGATTGGCTCATTTGCGGGGCCTCTGAGACCCAAGTAACGTGGCACGTGGGGATCGTCAAGGACCTATTGATCCAACTAGGCCTGATGATCAACCTAGAGAAGTCTACTCTGGTTCCCACACAAAGAATAGAGTTCATTGGGGCCATTCTGGACTCCAATCTCACCAAGGCCTGCTTACCACAGCCGCAGTTTCACGCAATGATATCTATTGTACAAGGCCTACAAAATTTCCCAACTACTTTGGCTCGAACTTGTCTCGGTCTCCTGGGTCACATGGCTGCCTGCACGTTCGTGACCAAGCACGCCAGGCTACGCCTACGTCCCCTTTAAACTTAGCTCTCCTCAGTATACCACCCGGGTAGACACAATATAGACAGGATCCTCACGGTTCCCCTGAGACTCCTAGGCTCCCTTGACTGGTGGTTGACGCCCTCCCTGCTGTGTGCAGGGATGCCGTTCCATCTTCCCCAGCCTTCTATGGCCCTGACGACTGATGCATCATCTCTCGGCTGGGGTGCTCACCTCGGACATCTTCACATTCAAGGCCTTTGGTCATCTCAGGAGCTGGCCTTGCACATCAGTGTCCGAGAGTTGAGAGCAGTCTGCCTTGCGTGCCAGGCGTTTCAACAGCATCTGCAAGGCCGTTGTGTCTCAGTGTTCACAGACAACACAACAGCCATGTATTACATAAACAAACAGGGAGGAACACGGTCCTCACCCCTTTGTCAGGAAGCCATTCAACTCTAGGACTTTTGTATAGCTCACTCGATAGACCTGGTAGCGTCCTTTCTCGCAGGGGTTCGGAACACTCTGGCGGATCGACTCAGCAGATCCTTCCACTCTCATGAGTGGTCGATCCGTCCAGACATTATTCAGTCTGTTTTCCGAAAGTGGGGGTTTCCCTGCATAGACCTCTTTGCTTCCCGTGAGAACAGGAAATGCCAGATGTTCTGCTCCTTCCAAGGTCTCTCCCCGGGCTTGATCTCAGACGCTTTCCTGATATCATGGACGAGACAACTGCTTTATGCCTTTCCACCATTCCTGCTGGTTCACAGGGTCCTGCTAAAGCTCCACAGGGACGGAGCTCACTTGATCATGATCGCCCCAGCGTGGCCCAGGCAGCACTGGTACACCGTGTTGTTCGACCTGTCAATAGCCAGCCCAATTACCCTGCCTCTTCACCCAGACGTCATACCTCAGGACCATGGCAGACTTCACCACCCAGACTGCAGTCCCTTCACCTCATGGCATGGCTGCTGCGTGGTTGAGCCAGTCAGAGTTAACGCTGCTCTGCCTCAGTACAACAAATACTCCTGGATAGCAGGAAACCTTCCACTCGGCCTATGGGTATCTGGCCAAGTGGAAGCGTTTCTCCTGCTGATGAGAAATGCAAAATGTTACTCCCACTGAGGTCTCGATCTCCACCATCCTGGACTACCTCTGGTCTCTCAAACAGCAGGGCCTAGCGGTATCATCATTGAGGGTGCACTTGGCAGCCATTTCTACCTTCCACCCAGGGGAGAGTGGCCTCTCCATGTTTTCCTATGGTTTCCAGGTTCCTTGGAGCGCCTATACCCTTACCTGGGACCTCAACCCGGTTTTAACCGGACTTTTGTCTCCCCCATTCGAGCCGTTAGCAACTTGCTTGCTTCTATACCTGTCCTGGAAGACAGTTTTCCTCGTAGCCATTACATCGGCCAGACGAGTTTCCGAGCTTCAGTCGCTCACGGTGGACCCACTGTATCCTATGTTTCACAAGGACAAGGTGCCGTTGCGACCACACTCAGCGTTCCTCCCTAAAGTGGTATCGGCCTTCCATATCAATCAGGACATCTTCCTTCTGGTCTTCTTCCCGAAGCCACGCTCATCACGACGGGAGCAACAGTTGCACTCCCTAGATGTCCGTAGGGCACTCGCATTTTATATCGAGCGGGCAAAGCCCTTTCATAAATTGCTCCAACTCTTCGTTGCAGTGGCAGACCGAATGAAGGGCCTACTTGTCTCCTCCCAGAAGATCTCCTCGTGGGTGACGGTGTGCATCCGCACTTGTTATGACTTGGCTCATGTTCCCTCAAGCCATCTCACCACACATTCTACCAGGGCTCAGGCTTCATCTGCTGCCTTCCTGGCTCATGTACCAATCCAGGAAATATGTGATACAGCTACCTGATCCTCGGTCCACACCTTTGCCTCACATTATGCTCTGGTTCAACAGTCAAGAAATAATGCAGCCTTTGGCTCAGCAGTTTTGCATTCTGCAACATCTCACTCCGGTAAGTGTTGGGAATCACCTAACTGGAATCGATATGAGCAAGCACTCGAAGAAGAAAAGACGGTTACTCACCTTTGTAACTGTTGTTCTTCGAGATGTATTGCTCATATCCATTCCAAACCCGCCCTCCTTCCCCTCTGTCGAGTAGCCGGCAAGAAGGAACTGAAGGGCCATTGGGTCGGCAAGGGTATATATCCGGTGCCATAACGGTGCCACTCCAAGGGGCGCCCAGCCAGCCTGTCGAGTGTTGCGAGGGTAAAAATCTTCCGACGAATGTGCACGCGGCGCACGCATACCTAATTGGAATGGATATGAGCAACACATCTCGAAGAACAACAGTTACAAAGGTGAGTAACTGTCTTATATGGCTCCATATTTAACTTGTCTTTTTGTCAGTCTGTTTAGCAAATGCATCATCCACTTCAGTTCTTAGTGGCTAGTTTGTAGTTCTTAATTTATAGTATTTCATTTTATTTATTTATTTATTAGAAAAAGAAAAGAAATTAATACTGTGGACAATGTTGGCCTGCATTTTCTCTAATTTCTGAACATTGTAACTTGTTCACATTTTTCATCCCCCTTGTCTTGTGGGACTTGCTAATACTCTGCTTAGTTCCAGTTAGTTGCTGTATACGTTTCTCCACATAGCTCGACCAGTGCGTCGGTGTTCACGTGCCACATCCATACTGTTCCTGAGATCTCTCAGAACGTGACAAATTACATGGTGGTTTATTGAGACAGATAACTGTCAAACTGGGACTAGCTTGATAATTCCAAACACATGAGATATGGGCCATGAGTACTTGAGTTCTTGTGTTTAGAGAAGAAATCCTAGTAGATTAAACCATTCAACTCTTGGCCTTAGTTCTTCGAGCATATTTTGGTGTAGTAATTTATCTACAGATTGTTTCAATCTGAAGATGGCAGTAAGGAATATACAACTTGCAGCACAATTAAATTATATGATATAATTTCTTAACCAGCTAACACACTAATATTATTTGTGTGCTGTGAGGGTCTGCCTTGCAGTTGAATATTAATGTACTAAGATCTTTCTCTATAGCTTTTTGTCGAACATATTTAGGCATCTTAGTGTCTTTTTTGTCTTAAAGCTGTGGCTATAATTGTAACAATTTCAAGTTAGCAGCTGTACCTACTGTTAGTACAGAAATAGCCTTACAGCAGTATTAAGCCTTCTCATTTCAGCTTCCTCTCCTCACCTCTCTCAAAATGCAGCCCAGATACCCTTCCCCTCCAGTGGCATTGAAAGAGACCATTGCCTACCTCCAGTAAAAGTACAGAAGACACTCTCCCTCTGGATATTGTGAACAACATAAAAACTGGAAACAAATATTACCTTAAGCAGGGACTGAACCCACATGGTAGTGTTTCCTCCATTTGGAGTGCTGGTTTCAATTTTCACGTGCTCTCACTTTGTGTTTCTGTGTATCAGTTTCCCAATCTATAAAGTGAAGACTTTATTTACAGTTCTATGTAGTTTAATTATTGTTTGCATTGTAAAATGCTTTGAGGCCTATGTTAAGACATCATACAAGTGCAAAGTATTTGTAACATTTTTTTATCCTTAAAATTTGCATTTCAATATAAATCTCAGGATGCAAATCATTTTAAAATTGTCACAATTTTTACTAAATAGCAATGCGCTATGTATAACTTAATTGACAAGCTATCCTTGATCAGTAGCTGCACATTTTCCATGCAAGCCACAGGGAGCCAATTTAATTTTATTGAAGCTGTGGCTTCTAAAGGAAGATAAACACTAGAAGTAATTGTAGGACATTAAACACAATATAAATGTTTCAGCCTATTATTTATTTATTTATTTATTAAGCATTTACGTAGTGCTGTAATTGTATCCAAAGTCTCGCAAAACACAGAGATCAGCAGCTGTGTATAATGGTTTTCAATCATATTTTATAGCATGAAAATCAGAGTACATAATCAAAAAACTACTTCATCCTCAATCTCTGTATCTGTGTGAATAAAATGCAGCATCCATTACAATCTTTTTAAATAGCTGACTGCTTGTTCTGTACATGGTAATTTAGGGCTTATTAGATTATGATATTTAAGATGAAAAAGTTTTATGGCTTTATTGTAAAGACCTTGCTCAATAATGTGAAAAGTCAAATAATTAACTGCTTTTGTTGTTTGTCACCTTAACTATCAACATGTAACTCTGTAAGTGGTCAATGTTAGGTTTACGCTGATAGGTGGTTGTTGGTTTGCTTAGCAGAGAAGATATGGCAGTAAATGATCAGTGAGTACATCACACTGGAAAACACAATCAAGGAACTCTTATATTTTCTGGACTCTTAAACTGACTGCATTTATCTGCATCTCCTGAGATATATTCTCTATGCTGAAAGAATGACTGGCCCAGAAGCCAGGTGGCCGTGCAAAAGATTCTGATCTTGTTTGCATGAGGCACATACGTACTTACAGTGAAATCCACACTGACTACAACATGTTGAAGAACTATAATTTTTGTAGGTTCTTTTTATAAAATATGAAGCACAGAAAGTGTCGCTCTTTGCAGGGTATCTCTCTGAATATGTTAACACTCTTTGACCATCTTTCTCTTTCTGGGGCCAGGCCTACACTAAAAGTTAAGTCAAAAAAAACCACACACCTGAGCAACGTAGTTAAACGTACCTAACCTCTGCCCCATGTAGACAGCACTAGGTTGATGGAAGAATTATTCTGTCAACCTAGCTACCACCTCTCAGGGAGATGTATTAACTATAGCAACAGGAGAAACCTTCCCATGGCTGTAGTGAGTGGCTACGCTGAAGTGCTACAGTGGTGCAGCTGCAGCCATGCTACTGTGGTGATTTAAGTGTAGAGAACCTGAGTTTTCTATCCATCCTTGTACTCTGATATTCAGGAGAAGGAAACTGAGGTGGCTGAGGAACAGCACAGTATTATATAACAACCACCAGGGATGCCAATGTGCTCCCCAATGGGCTCCATGTACTGCAAGGTTATGTTAATTTATTAAGGTTTGCAGAATTGGGCTTTCTAAATACTGTTGCTTAGGATATTCTATTTCAGCTTGTCTACTTAAACTATAAAATATACGAGTAGGCAATTGCACTTGAGAAAAAGGTGTCCAAACTATGCAGAGAACTTCCTAAATCTGAGCTTCTGCTAAATTAGTACTTCGCATGGAGACACTGAAAGTATTAGTCAAAAGGCTGCACGTTTGTAAGTATCTGGGCCATCTTATTATAGTGATGTAGTGAAGCGTAACACTGAGTTGCTAGTGTGTGCAGATTCCATGTCGTAACAATTTTGACAAGGAATATTCAATTTACTTTAATACATGTGGTGGGAAGGAAAATATGTGCTTACCAATGAATGTGTGCTGTTTTGACAATAGGTTTACCTGTCTTAAGATTTGTTTCCCCCTCCCCGCCCCTCGTGCTGTGTTAATGGGTTTTAGAAAAGCAGTTCAAAAGCAGTGTTGTTGCCAACCTAATTTTTTTTAAATGTTATAGTAGTTTGATATGAAATGCCTTGTGTCCCCAACCAGTTTTACTTGCAGGCCTCTGTCTTAAGAATGCTTTGTTTGTAACCTGTGACATTCATAAATTGGTGTTCTACTGTGTCTTTTTATTAATCAGTTGAATTGCAGAGATTCTGTAGTAAGAAATTTGATGTGCTGTACTTACAGGATTTAAAGACTTCTAAATGAATCTTCTAATTTAAAAATAAAGATCTGTTTTCCTAATAGTTTATATTTTTGTACACTTAAAATCTTAAAATCTAAGGAAATCAGTCAAATGACAATAACCAGATGGTTTTAATTAAATACTTATTACAGCTATGTTAAAAAGCAGAAATAATTTTCTGTTCTCTTTTTGTGTCATCTTTGTGACCATTTTCTCAGCTAAAACATCTAGTTTTTTCTTTAAAAATCATTTTATTCAGTAAAAGTTTTTCTTCCAGTACAGAATCTATATTAAATAACAAATGCTTGCTTTTAAAAGAAATTCAAGTATAATTTTAATTTGCAAAAGTAAATAAATTCTTTATTAAGGGTGAAACTGCATCCTTAACTCAATGTGTTGTGCTTAGGTACTTCAGCAAATAATATTTGTCATTGGTCCTATAACAACTTAATTCCAACACTGCCTGTGTGTCAAAGCATCTTTGTACACAAGTGTTATTGACTGGCTATGTCGAAAGAAGGACAGCAGACGTTTGACGTGGGCTTAATCAAGCCACAACTTATTAGATATCTGGGTCTACCTGGCAGATAACAGCGTACAGTGCAGGTAATCCCATGTTTATTTCATAATTACCTGGGGGGGAGGGGAGGTTACCTGCTCCCCCTCTCTTTCCATCCAGGTCCCTCCAGCAAATCCATTGCCGGGACCTTACCATCCACTCCCCCATGGAGAGTTAAGGTGGGCTATAAGAATGGGGGATTGGCTCCCTGCCGTACCAATCATAGGAATTCCCACCCACCCTCCATTCGTTCCTTTAATGAACACCTCTTTTTTTAAGTCTATATACTTTTCCTGTGGACTACCTGCACTTAACATCTGCCCTGCACTTAAATAATGAGTTGCTTCAGCCTTGGTCCATGTGAAAAGGATGGCTCAAGGCACTGCACTGCCCCTTTTCAAACCCTCCATTCCTTTTTGCAGTAATTTTCATCTCTTCCCCTTCCCTCCCCCACAGCCATAAAGCACTGTTCCCTTCACTCATGGGGAAGGCTCTTCACACTTTATTTTTAAAGCATATTTTCACAAATACACACTTATATCAGCGTAAGTTTCCCAGGGTTTTGTTTAATCATTATGTAAGGAGATGTGAAACTTTATTATTTCCTAGTCAAAGAGCCAGTATGGTCTAGTGGACCAAACATAGGGCTGGGAGCAAGGTATTGCAGAGTTCTACTTTGGAGATGAACTCGTGTTATCCTTGGGCAAATTACTTACCCTTTCTGTGTCTTGTTTGTACCATGGCCTGTCAGCCAAACTTCCCCCCCACTTAAAGATACAGGGCAGTCATTAAGGATGTTGACACAACTATTGTAATAGTGTGAGAGCTAACCAGCAAACAACACTATACATTTTCTAGAACATATAAAGATAGTAGCTATTATTTTTCATTAATTCCTCAGGAATGGGGTATTACATTAAAAATAAATATAAGTATTGAGCCTCTAGCGGCTGGGAGCTGTGGAGGCCCCTGTTAGCTGACAGCTCCAGCCCTGCTGTCCCAGGGCTGCAGCATAAAATGTCACAGAGGTCTCTGGAAGTCACTGATTCCATGTTCTCCATGACATAATCTCAGCTTTATTTATAACTGGTCTGTTTTTCAGTGTTCACAGCTGGTGCAATTATGTCTATGTGATGGGGGAGGGACAGCTCAGTGGTTTGAGCATTGGCCTGCTAAACCCAAGGTTGTGAGTTCAATCCTTGAGGGGGCCATTTAGGGAACTAGGGTGAAGATCTGTCTGAGGATTGGTCCTGCTTTGAGCACAGAGTTGGACTAGATGACCTCCTGAGGTCCCTTCCAACCCTGATATTCTATGATTCTGTGATTTACTGTAACATAAATGAAACAGATTTTATTTGCTGTGTCCCAAATATAATCTGAATGCATGTCTCATCTGCTCCTGTAACACCTTCATTTTAAGAATTGACAGTACAATGCACAGTATAGTTTTGCCACTGTTATCCTTTAATGATGATAAATGTATTCCTGTTTCTCAACTGCCCTGTGCTGCTGCAGATTTAAATCCTAACATGGCAGGGGTGAATAATCTATAAACATTTATGGTGTTTCTTCATGCTCCTCAGAGTTTTCATTTTGAAAATTATTATTAATTAAAAATAATTGCCTTTTAATTTTTAGTTTAATATCCAGAATTTTAATAGCCAGAAGTTACTCAGTTGATTCTTGAAATTGTAGTATTTCTTTTTTTGTCTGTTATGCTTTGTTTCTTTCTAAGTATTTTTCGTATTATTGTTTAATCAACAGGGATGCACTCAGTCTTCTGCAGGAGAAACAGAAGAGCAAAGCTGTGGAATCGAGACCTATGGTTTCTCCAGCCCCTACTCAGCCTACTATAGTGCCATTGGCTCCACAAGCAACAACTGTGTCCTCTGTTTATCCACGGCCTGCAGTTCCGCCAATTTCTATACCGGGTCAGCCGGCAGCACAGGTAATACTTCTGTTAAAGCAGCAACATGCATTCAGTTACAGTGGGGGTTTCCTATTCCCGCAGCTCCCATTGGCTGGGAATAGCGAACAGCAGCCACTAGAAGCTGCGAGCGGCCGTACCTGTGGATGCTCAGTTAAACAAAGCGTTTCACGACCTGCGAGGGACTTACCCTACACAAGCCACGAACCGAGTTTGGGAACCGCTGAGTTACAACTAAATAATGCTACATCTTTTCATTTTAATTAAAAAATAATAATAATGACAAATATACTGAACTTCATTTTAGTCAATGTTATCTAGAGATTGGAAACAGGAGTGTGGGATTCAGAACTCATGGGTTTTATTCCCAACTCTGCAACTGACTTGCTGTGACCATAGGCATGTCACTTAACTTCTCTGTCCTTATCTACACTCAGAAAAAGGTGCCCCTCCAACTGAATTAGTTCAATTAAGCTACTTTAACTGGACTGAAAACCACAGTTAACGTCAGTGCAAACACAGTTTAACACATTTAGCATGACGTGGCTATATATTAACCTACTAAAGACATTAAATTGATGCTAAGTGGATGTTTAAGTTGTTAGGTCAGTTGAGCTAAAGTGATCTTTTTGATCAAAGTTGATCTCCATTTTTACCTCAATTGAGCTAACCCAATTGGGGGAACCTCCCTCCCCCGCCTTTTTTTCCACCCTCGTCTACTTAAGGCCACAGTGGCTAAGTTTTCCCCTACCTATACAATAAACATTACATGTATTTGATTATATGTATAGCACTTTGAAATCTCTGAATAATTAGAGGCATGTGAGTGCAAAATTCTATAAGCATGGATTAAAAATAAATATAGCTTAGGTGTGTAGAGTTGGATTAGGCTAGGGTTAGAGGATTGGGGTTGAGTAAAGATTGTTTGTGTTTAAAAATGTCAAAGGCTCACAAAGTTTTCTCTGAATAGTTGGGCCTGAAATATTGAAAGATACATTATTTTGGGGGGAATTCCACCATGCTGGAATGCTTCGAGACAGAATCTATGAAATTGGACCATTCTGCTTCTAGAACCAACTTTGAAGTATAGCTGCAGTTTCAGGGCTGGTATTTGGTATTCTATGTTGAAATAATGTAGGGTGGGTTTTTTTTGTTGTTGTGTTTTTTTGTTTGTTTGTATGTTTTTTTGGTATGGTTAAAAAAAAAAAAAAAATCCAGGCCTAGATATTTTTTTCTGTCATGATAAAAAAGTGCTTTGCCTGCAGCTATATCAGAGCACACTGTGATTTCTATTTAACATACAGTGTATATGCTGTATAATTTTGGAGAGTATTTCTTGTGAAATCCACATTTTTCCTGCTTCTGTTTTCATTGGCATTACAAGTAATTGCTTGCAATAGAGTTCCCTTTCATCAAAAGGTTGTGAATGCTGAATTGTGACATGACTGAATGAATTAGGCAGGAGAGGCAGGTTGATGACAAAGGAGAGAGATGTACAGTGAAACCTGTCTTAAGCAACCACTAAAGGGATTGATAAATTGATAGCTCAACAGAGCTTTTACTAACAGTCTTCTACTAAAATAAAGGTGCAGCAGAACTATACTCTGCAGGCCCTAAACTATTGTAATACCGCAATGCTGCTTTCACCAGCTGAGAACCAGGGCTGATATTTTTGGAGTAATTTGCTAGATCAGTAGGATTCGTTGTACTCTGTAAACTGAAGTTATCTTGTTCCTTATCAGTGATAAGAAATATGGGCAGAATAATAGAAATTTGGTACACTTTTTTTCCCCAAATGTATATGACTGTGAATTTTCTTTAAAGAAAATTACTTGTCAATATTGTCTCTGTGGACTACCATCTTGATTTCCTTTATCTGCTAAAGATCAAGTACTTATATAACATGTTGTAGTACCGTGCCTAGAATCTCTGTGTTTATCCAGATTTAAATCTGTGAGGCATGGTGCAGTGGAGCAAATATTCAGATTTTTTTCAGCCTTCATTTTCTCACACTTCAGCTTTATGGAGTAAGATAAAATAAACACTGTACTGCATTAATTTCCTTAGTTCTGTATAACCTGTTTTGCTGGTCTGAATATGATTTTTCATTCTGCTATCTTTCAGTAAGAATAGAAAATTCAATTTATTTAAATTTAATCTTAGGCATGTTAAATACGTCCTACATTTTAATACTTTTTGAAAGTTGGGGTTGTTGTAAGTGAACAAAAGCTACCAGTTGAAAAGCATTACTGCCCTACTCTTGTTTCAGCAGAGGAGTGTGTGTGTTCTCTCCCTGTATTTAGTATGCAAAATATTTGCTTTCAGGGTATGTTCACAGAAGTCCCTGCCAGCAACACCCGAAGAGTTATTGCTAAGAGATTAACAGAATCTAAAACTACTGTGCCTCATTCATATGCTACTACTGACTGTGACCTTGATGCTATCTTGAAACTAAGGAAAGAACTAGCAAAAGGTTGGTAAACGTTATTTATTAATCAAAATAAACTGATCTAAAGAGTACCCAGCACTAACTGGACTATCTTAACCTGCTATACAATTAGTTATAGCCACACTCTGTACAGAGTGACTAGTCTTCTATATTGAGTTTCAATACTGGGCATTCAAATAAACTTTCTTTCTTTGTGCTGCAACAATTTGTTTTTCTTAAAGAATTTTGTTTTCATTAAGAAGCTTCCTGTTTCACTGTCCTGTCTTAAGCAACCACTTTGTGTCTGTTTCTGGGGAGGCTGGTGCTGATTGCTGTGTGATTTTCATGTATGTCTACAAATCTAAACTCAAGTAAAAGTTATCAGGGTATGGGTTTTATTTTAAATTTGATTTCATTCAGCATGTTGTTTTTAAAAGCTCCTTCCTAGGGAAATAAACTTACTAGTCAAGCTGTTCTAATGTGACTTGTGATTTTGGGTACCTTAATTTTTGGAAGCCCAATAATCACTTCAAAAGGGCCTGATTTTCAGAAAATGTTGAGTACCCTTCCTAAGACCACCATGCCCAGTTCTAATTTTTCAGGTTAGCATCTGAATTCAGTAATCATTCTGGAAAAACATTTGTCCCTCTGTACATAGGAGATTCACTTCATACAATATTTCGTCTTTCATAAATTCATGGCCTATCTTCCAGAAGTTAGAATGCAGCCTAAAAATGACAAAATGCTTTGGCACAGATAGTGGTATAATCTTCAATCCTTAATTCTACTTTAGGATTCATCTGCTGTATTACACTTATCAAAACTGTCTGTTATTACGTAGTCTTTTTTTTTTTTCTCACTGCATTGACAGACAAGCAAAAAATTACCATTTGTAATTTGACAGACACACACTCTGTGATTGCTTGTGGTTACTGGAATCAGACACACACTCTGTGATTGCTTGTGGTTACTGGAATCAGACACACACTCTGTGATTGCTTGTGGTTACTGGAATCAGACAGGTTCTTAGGAGACCAGAAGACTGCAATGTTATTCTACCAACCAGTATGAGAATGCTCACACAACTGCAGATTAACATAAGATTTCTAATTATACAGTAGGTTCTTGTTTCCTTGCAGATTTTTCATGCAGATTTTTCTGACTGACCACCTAGAGAGTAAATATGTGCTGTATTAAAATCTTGGCATATCAGGATGGATGCATTGTAGGTTGAATTCCTAAATGACAAATCTGTGTGTAGGATTGTAATGATTCTGTTTTCTGAGAGTGTCAATTAGGACAAATTACTTAGAGCAGAGCAGTCACAACCCAAAGCTAGAGTTCCTATACTATTAAGGCAAACCAAACCAGCCAAACAGAGAGGACTTTGGGTTTTATGCCACTAGCTAACCATAAGTCACACAAGCAATTCCCTTAGACACTCCAGTTTCCCAGTATCACCACCAGTGCCACTCGTTATGGGGATGAATGGTTATGAAAACCAATACCTCAGTTAAAGAAAAAAGGTTCTCTCGATCCCAAAGGACCAAGCCCCAGACCTGACTCAATATATACAAATCAGATCTTACCCACAAATCACACTGTTGCCAGTCCTTTAGAATCTAAAATCTAAAGGTTTATTCATAAAAGAAAAAAGATATAGATGAGAGCTAAAATTGGTTACATGGAATCAATTACATATAGTAATGGCAAAGTTCTTGGTTCAGGCTTGTAGCAGTGATGGATAAATTGCAAGCTCAGATTAAGTCTCTGGAGTACATCCACAGCTGGGATGGATCATTCAGTCCTTTATTCAGAGCTTCAGTTTGTAGCAAGGTCCCTCAAGAACTAAGAAGCAGGACTGAAGACAAGATGGAGGAGCTGCAGCAGCCTTTTATAGTCTCTTGCCATGCAGTCTCTGCTTTTTTTTGTCCCAAAGACAAGCTATCCAGCACATGGCATAGAAAAACCTTAGAGTTCTGTCCACAGGGATGTCCCTGCATACCTTGCTGAGTCATGAATCTGCCTTCTCTCAGTAGGTCAGTTGTATAGCTGATGGGCCTTAATGGGCCATCAAGCAGGTTAGACAGTGCTGACGCCACATTGTCTGGGGTTCAGAGTAGCAGCTGTGTTAGTCTGTGTCCACAAAAAGAACAGAAGTACTTGTGGTACCTTAGAGACTAACAAATTTATTTCAGCATAAGCTTTCGTGGGTTACAGCTCACTTCTTCGGATGCATAGAATGGAACCATGTGGAACCATCTAGGGACACAGATCTATCTTTGTCACTTTGCAAATCTAATTTTGGACCGTATTGCTGTGAAATCTCATTTTTTCTCACTCACAGAAGTGTAGACTTCATAAACCCAGCAGCAACGCTCAGCTCTTCTAATTTTTAAAAAAATGTGTTTAAGAACTCTCACAAATAAAGTTTAAGTAAGTAAATGTTAGGCTGAGCCAAGCCTGTTTAGTGAATTAGGATTAGAGTTCTGAATATCATTTCTTTTACATCAAAAGAAAAATTTGTCTTTAGCATGTCATAATATTTTTTTAAATGAATGGTGTATATTAAGTTTTAGGAAGATGCAGCTTTGTTCTTGAATGATTTTTGTGGAGATGTGTGTGAATATCGCCCTTTGTTTTACACAAGAAAGTATATAGGTAATGAACAGGTTTCTGATGTGATTTCTGAATCAAATGTTTTGATTGTTTTCCTTTGGTCATTTGTGTTGGATGTATATATGTTCTCAACTGTTGTTGAGCCAATTTTAATATCTATATGTTCTACATCACATCATGCTACACATTGACATGCTGCTACATATGAGAGGAGGCTTTATAAATCCAAAGAAGCTATATACAGCATTTGCATTTTATTGTAAAGCTTTCCGGCTGTGTTTATCATCATCATCCTCATGGCTTAAAAACTTGTAGGACCAGATTCAGCCAAGGAAAGTGATACGTTAGCTTCCAAGGTGGCAACCCTGGCGGGGGCCTTTGACTACACAATACCTTCCTAGAGTGATATTACTGATTCAGGAAATAGTGCAGCCAGTGGTACTGATTAAATGCTTTCCCCTCGCCAGCCTTCACCTGATTGTAAAGCTGTGCTCCTCCAGCAGAATTCACAAGACAGGACCACACTGAAAAAAACAGCCCGCCCTTCCTGGTGTGAACCTATCTTGTACTAGGTGCATTAACATTAGCTAGTGCAGGGAGACATCGTAGCAGGTAAAGTGGGGGCGAATCTAACCTGTAATCTTGTTAATAGACCATCCTATTTTTGGAGAATAAAACCCAAGGACCTCACCACTGAAAACAAGATATGAAACTGAATCATGCATCAAACACTAGGGAAAACAGAAACAGCAAAACGAAGCAATAAATACAGTAAAATCCAATGCACAGAAATGCAAGTAACAGAATCAAGGTAGTTTCCTAAAAAAAAAAAAAAAATACGCCTCAGCACTTCTTCACAATGATCAAAATACCAAGCTCAGCAGAGCAATCTAATAGCTGAAAAGATGCACTGAATATGAGAAAATGTACCAGTTTACCACAAATATACATCATTCATTGAGAAAGTAAAGATACCCACTTGACAGAAAAACACACTACATGCCACTTAAATTAAATCTCAAGAGGATTTTAGGCCACAACAATAAATAAACTTTAACATACCACTCACTGGTCTTTCCTCAGGCCCATTACTTACTAAAGTGAGCTGTAATCCCTGCTCATACCCTCTAAAGAGTCTTATCACTTTAGTGTTTTAGTTACACATCTTCACGTGTTTATGATTTTTCTTTGTACCCAGATGAATTTCATGCTGTTTGTTAGCAACTCCACAAAATACAGGGCTGTCTACTAAAGCAAAGAAGGGTGCTACTAACTGCCTGTCTTAGTGGACTAGGGGCAGAAAGAATCCCTTTCTTTGCTCCTGCGATGCCATTGTGGTGTTATGTAGCATGTACAGTTCACTTAACGCTTCCAGTGCCTTAATGAATAAGATGTAATCTCAGTAGAACCTTTTTGTCCCACAGTGAGCTCAGGAAGACAAGCCCATCAAAGCTTGCTTGCTCTATTTTATGAACTATCTGCCCTTCATTTGAAAGCTTCATAGAATACCAGGGTTGGAAGGGACCTCAGGAGGTCATCTAATCCAACCCCCTGCTCAAAGCAGGACCAATCCCCAGATCCCTAAATGGCCCCCTCAAGGATTGAACTCACAACCCTGGGTTTAGCAGGCCAATGCTCAAAACACTGAGAGCTATCCATCCCCACAAACACATTAGACTTGTTTTTAAATAACGAGGCTAAAGAAAATAATATGGACTGGGTGTCTCTGATCCAACTGGAAATGATACTACTTGAATGATATTCTGTCCTCAGTTTGTTGAAACATCTTTCAGTTGTAACAAATTTATGTTCTCCTGATGATCTGCATTGTGAGAAACCAACAAACTTTCTTTACTCTGAATAATCACCTAGACAAATCATTAACATGGTCCCAATCATGGGTCATCCATCAATGTACAAATAAGAGACTAATTCATGTATAGATTTAGCACATGAACTGTTTTGTAATATTGTTCATTTGACTTCAGTGGGAGATGCCCCAATTTACACTAGTTCATTTGCCCACGTAGGATTACATTTTTCGATTTGGCGCAAGATGTCACGTGACTCAAACCCTATGTGCATTACTTTTGTAAATTTAGTGCTAGAATGCAAACAGAAAGGGCCCTTGTGAGCAGGAACTTTTGATTGAAAGATTCTATGATATTTGGATTTATATATAGCTTTATTTGTAACAAAGTCTGTCTGAATTTATTGTAAGCATTGAATCGTTCATGAAGCGAGATCATAATTTTTGTTTCATGTTTCCTTGTGGAAGTGGCTGAATACTTTATTTCCTTGTCATCTAGCACATAGTTTAGAACATTTTCTATAGAGATTGTACAGAACCCAACATAGTAATTTAAAACTAAGTTTCAGACATGTATAGTTTTTCTAGAGCTTTCAATACGTCCTCCCTCTACCATTAACGTTGGCGTAATTAGGTGCTCAAAAGCCATGAGGTTTAAAGAAAATGCATGTGAGCTGTTCTGTAATTCTTCCATTTCAATATGTGCTCTGTTTTCTTTCCTCTAATGGCAGATTATCCAGTGAAATTCCATTTATCTTCACCATCGTAAAAGATTTTTTGGGCACTGGTCTCTTCTAAACTGTAGTTCTGTTCCAATCAAAATGGTTTTTGGGGCAATGGGCAATAATCCCAATGGAATTTTCTTCAGCCGTGAAATATGATTTCATTTGAGCTCAGCATTCACTACTGTCTCATGAAATGGACACTTTTGTCCTTGTTGTATAAATTGAGCTATCTTACTGAAGGGTTTGGAGCAGAGCACTGGGAGCAGGGCTATCTATTCCAAACTCTGTCAGCTTGTTCAGTGTCACACAGTGAATCACTTTGGGTCCAATCCTGAACACTACTGAATGATTTCTATTAAAGTCTATGGAAATAGAGGTACCTGACGGAATTGGGCTATTAATCTCACCTGGATTTTGTGAAACTTAAAGTCTTAGCACTTAGTGTCTGTAGCATATTGCATTTTCAGCTGAGCATCTCAAAGTGCTGTTCTTCTGCTAGTTGGAGTGTTCTCTTTTTCTAGGTAAAAATGTCACCCCCTCTAGGAGTTGTATGTTATCATTCTGCTCCTGATCCTTTTGAAGTGGTAGATGGCAAAACTGCTGTTGATTTAAGTCTGAGCAGAATTGGACCCTGTCCTGTGTCATCAGAAGCACAGGGTGAAGCTGGGAGCAGAACTGTGGCTTCCGCTGCTTTTCCAATCATATCAACCCTAAGAGGGTGTCATAGCTTTCCTACTCAGATCTGAACCTTAGAGTTTAGAAAATGAGATGCTAGCATGAAACCTCCAAGCTTAATTACCAGCTTAGATCTGATAGCGCTGCCACCAGCCAGGAATTCCAGTGCCTGGCTCACTCTGGTCTCCCCAAAACCTTCCCTGGGGGACCCCAAGACTCAGATGGCCTGAGTTCACAACAAAGGGAAAACAACCCTCCCCTTGGTCTCCTCGTAACTTCCTCCCTGGATGACCCTGGAAGATCACCCTGTTTCAATTCCTCCCACCAATTCCCTGGTTGAGCTTGCAGACTCAATCTCCGTTGAGCCCAACTAGAAAAAAAAATCCACAAGTTTAAAGAAAAAGGCAAGCTTTATATAAAAAGAAGAAAAAGACACCAAAAATGGTCTCTGTATCACTCGGTGACATTACAGGGTTATGGGCTTAAAAAAATTGAATAACAGCCTTATCAAAAAGAAAATACGATTTAAAACATTCACAGCAACTACACACATGTAAATACAAAGAAAACAATATATAAGCCTATTGTCTTTCTACCTTTGTACGTATAATGGGAAAAGAAGATTAGAAAGCCTGGAGATAGAGAGATCACTCTCAGAGCGAGAGACAACAGAGACGAGACAAAGAACACACACTCAAAACTTCCCTCCCTTGAGATTTGAAAAATCTTGTTTCCTGATTGGTCCTCTGGTCAGGTGTTTGGTTCCCTTTGTTAACCCTTTACAGGTATAAGAAACATTAACCCTTAGCTATCTGTTTATGACAGAGGGTCTACGGGTTGAGGTTTGGGAGAGCAGGTTAACATGGGAGAGCTAACAAGGAGAGGGGCTGGTCATGGGGAAGTCTCTGCTGAGGCAGGAAGTTGTTGGGAATACTGCTTCCAAGGAACTTAATAGATCACCTAGCAGGCAGTGATTCTGATCCCATCACTGAACTCCTTCCCACTCTCAGCCATCTGATGCAGAGCTACATAATGCAGGTCTTTTATAATCCCCTGTCTGTAGTCCTTTAAATTGTTTCCCAGGAGAATCACATGCTCTGTTTTTTCCCCAACTCCCTCTGAATTTGTTATCTATAGCATTTTTTTTTTCAGATTACTTAGTATATTAAAGCTCTCTATCGCACTTGTGAGTGCGAGAACTTTGGCAGTACAGACCCCAGGGTATCAAATTGGGCACTCAGAAAATGAGGAACAGGTTGTGTCACCTGTGAAAAGTTTGGTTTAAGTGACTTACCCAGCATCATACAAGTACTCTGTGGCAGAGTTAGGGATCAAAACCAGTTTTGCAGTGTGGCATTCAACTGCTTAAACCACAAAACCAGCTTTATTCATGCAATCCCCTGCCTCATTCTGCAACAAATAAACAAGGGTCCTACAGACAGCAATCTCTTCACTACGAAAGCCTGATCTATTCCTTGAGTCCTGTTCATCCTATGCACTGAATGCACTGCTATGGAAATAGCAACGTTTACAAGTTAACAGAAGGTTTGACAGCTTCAGGAGATGCAGCATGCACTTTTGCTATCCCTCCTGGAAATGAAAAGATGGGCACTTGTTCACAATGTGTTCTATAGAATGGAGGTTTCTGCATTCACACTGTGGTGAATCCTTCATTCGCCATTTATGCATCAAGTGAGTGCATCTTCCACATAATATCCTGGTACAATTGATGGTCATCTAGTGTCTATGGCAGAGCAAGAAAACAGGCAGTTTGATGGTGGGATCATCTATGGAGTGTTTGCTGTTTTTACATCAAAGCCTGCCCTGTTGCATGTTCTCTGAGGATGGTTGGCAGGTCTTAAGGTAAGTGTAAGGCAGGTGAACAAGGTTGTCATGGAATGAGAGCTTTTGGCTAGTGAGTGCCTGAGTATGGGAAAGCAATGTAGCCATCTCTCACTGCATAACTTGAGGAAAGATGTTTGCAAGAACTGGAAGCCAAGGCAGCAGAGTGGACTTCAGCTATAAGTCTCATAACTGCATTTAGCTGGATATTGACACGGTCCATAAGTGACCTTTCCCCCAGACAATGTGCAATATTCAGCTGTGGACCAAACTGTTGTTTTAAACATAGAGGGGTATGTGTGTGCGTGTGTGTGTGCACGCGTGTAAAATAAATAAATATATATATATAGACATACACACAAAAGAATATTTAAATAATCACTAAATATATCAGTAATAAATGCAAACTGAATATATATCATTTTAAAATAAGCATGTATTAGGTCTGGAGTAAAATTTTTACAGGTACCTAAATGACTTCAGATCCTAGGTCCTATTGACTTTCAACGAGAGTTAAACTCCAAAGAGCTTAAGACCCTTTTTTTTAAAAAAAAAAAAAAAAAAAAAAAAAGTGGACTTTGGGTAAAATTTTGGCAAGTAACTAGTCACATTAATTGCAGATAGTTTAATGAATATTGAACTTTTTCCTGTGACTATATCAATCTCAAAAATTTAAATTACCCACCAAACAGAACAGGTAGAATAACATTCAACAATGGGTTCATCAAATAAATGATTCATCACTAAATTACCTCATGATTTGACTAATTCTACCATTTATCTGTGTTGCAGTGTCTCTTTATTGTTTCGCTTTTTTCATCCTGAATTTTTCTAACCTTTTTTTTTGTTTGTTTGTTTAAGAAAGAATTATAGTTGTTCTAGACACAAACCCCAGGTTTTCAGTAGCTTTCATGGTCCCATATGTCAGTGGTCTGTACAACAATGCCAACACCAAAACGAATAAGCAATTTTCTAGTCTTTGGGGAAAGGGTGCCTAGCAATCCCTAGTCTGTATGCACAGTAATCTATGTGCAGTTGGGTAGAGATTTTTGTCTAAAATGAAAAACATAATTTTCATAATGTGTGGCATCTATTCCCATTCAAAGCTTAATATAGTCCTGTGCTAAAAATATTTCACACCAGTGGGATCATCCAGATGCCAGTGCATGATGATAAAAGGATTTTGTTTTACTTAATGATTGGCTTTTACCTTAAAGTTAATCAGCTTTGATACTATCACACTGCAACAGCAAAAAAGAATAATCAAGGGCTAGGTTAAATTTCTTTGCGAGTGGGTTGTCATGTGGATGCCTTTGGATTTGCCAAAGTTACCTTTATATAAAAATAGAGCAAAACAAAAGGTGGGGTTACCTCCTTTAGGAGGAGGACAGGTCACTACATTTATACTTGATCATGTCTAAATTCTAACTGGTGCTTTCTGCCTTTGGAATCTGTGAAATAGGTTGACCCTGCCATCTTGTTTTGCTCTATATTTTACCTGGCATGTGCCCACAGCTTCCTTTTACTTCTCAGTTAGTCTAAGAAAAACAACTTAAATCTAAAAATAATTTAATATAAACTTCAGCAACTTAAGCTAGATTTTACACTTTTTTAAAAAAGACCTCTCCCATGTTCAGGATGTGTGCATAGACTTCTTGGTGTGACATACTCTAAAACTCATCGAGGGGATTACATTTTTTTTTAAGCATTGCATAATCACTTGCTATTCCTCACACTACAACCTGTGAGTGAGTGAGTTCTTCCATTTTACAGATACAGAAATTGAGGCACAGAGGTGACAAAGGCACAGAGCTGGGACTAGAACTCAAAAATGGGCTCCTAGTCTTGTGCCTTAGTGACTAGACTAGACTAGACTACCTTTCCTCCTTAGTAAAGTCCCAGGGGAAAATTTAGCTGTTATGTTCAGATTTCCCAGATTCTGATGGCATATGGTCTGATCCTGCTGTCACTGACTGACTACTTTTTAACTGCTGGAGTACCTGGAGTATTTTCCTTTCGTTTTATTCCCTCAGATGAAATCTTACTCACAGGCTGTCATCAAAGGGGAGTTTGAGTAGATTTCAAACCACTAAAGGTCATAGGAGGAAATGGAATGGGTTCTGCTCACAGAATTATCTTGTCTTTATAAAATGATTCACTTGCGTTTTGGAGTGGGCGCCTTTAAAAATTCACTTGTTTCCTAAGTGTTGCAGGAAGTGGAGGTGTGTGTGTGTGAGGGTGGAGGAAGGAACCAGAATGTCCTTAAATGAAAACTGAGTTGTGTTCTGAAAATTGAGTTGTGATCCCTTTTTAATTTGGTTTTAGGATGGTGGTTTCTAACATATGACTAGGAAGCTGCTGTCCAGGAGGCAAGAGAATCCAGCATCCTCTAGACAGAGAATTTTTATGGTTCTGATTTGTTATGAATATACACAACTAAGGTGGTCCTGGTGAAAAGATGAATTCTATTTTCACTATGCCTTTGCACTAAGGGAAATGGACACTGACGTTTCTGGCTCGGCCAGGAATAATGTGGACAAGCTTGTGTCTCATACACACCTCTGCCAGTGTAGCTCGGTATTCATCTGCAACATCCCAGCTATTAGAATACAGTCCTGGCTCTCTTTTGGGAAGACACTACCAATGATGATAAATACTGTAGATTAGTTATGTGGACAAAAGGAGACTAGGATATGACCCCCAACTTCACTAGTTAGAGTTAAGCAAATATCTCTTAATTATAGAGATGCGGCTTAATTTCCTCTGTTTGAGAAATGTTTTCAAACACGTGTATCAAGTGCTGTAAACCTAACCCCCTGAATTGAAGCATTTATGCTGCCTTGGGTGTTCAGGAGCCAGCAGTTACTATGACAATAGACTAGTCCAGCAAGCTGTAGCTTTTTTGATAATATGTTTAATACCCTAAAAAAATCTCAGACGCATAGTGTAGATATACTCTTAAAGCAGCTAGGTTGTACTTCAGAGGTGGCTACATTTCATTAGCATGTGGAGCAGTTCCTGCATGTATAATATATACTAGAGTTTGCAAAGTTCCTTGGTAACTTTCTGGAAAAAAGGATACATAAATGTAAACTAAATATTACATTAAATATACCAAACTACAGATTTTTTTAGTAATTAATTCACTGTAAGCCATTCTAGCAAAAGAAAACGTCTTCCCATTTTAGTCCTAAAGACTTCCAAAGTATTGTTACAACAACGTCTAATTTTTAACATGATCTCCATAAATTATCTTGACGTTTTGACATATCAATGTTGTCTAAAGTTTGGTGTTCTAAGTGACTGGCATTCTTTCTCCATTTAAACTCAGCACTGTTTCTGTATTTATTTTGCTTGCAGTGTTATAAAGTAAATCATTATCCCATTACAGTGAGTCAAGTGGAGATGTGGTCTGCGTTATGATGTCAAAGGCAAAGAATGAAGTTTTTCTCATGGTGTCAGCTGAAAGGATAGGATTGTATGATAAAGTTCTCCTAATTAGTGATTTTTTTTTCTTCTTTTAGTTCCAGTTCTCATCTGAGAGTAGCGCATAACCGCCTCCTACATACAGTATGTGTGCTTGAAGGGAAAAAATATTCTCACATTCTGCAGTAATTTCATCTCTTCACGACCAGGAAAGGTCTAAAGAGTGGATATACAGTACATTGTAAAGAGAGTGTTCTGGAAGGATTTTGCTAATAGATCACTCATCAAAATCAGTTTGCTCATTATTCACTATTCTCCTTACTGTAGTGTCCCACTCCCACATTTAATGTCGAATTGCAATAACCGCTGGTGGAGCCAAATGGGTCAGACTAGCTTGATAATAAGTAATTATGAAATGTGCTGCCAAGGCAGTTTTCAGAGTTGTATTAGTTTGTAGATAGGTCAAATTAGAGCTGGTGTTTTGGTTTAGAGCCTACAGCTGGGATCCAAAGGGACCTAATCCCACTGAATTTCCGAATCCCTTAAATTACTTGGAAAACCCCAACCAACAGCATCATTTGTTTCCATGAGAGTTATGCCATCTGGGTCAAAATCTTGCAAGAATGGTTGTTTTCATGATATTTTGGGAGGACACTGACTGGAAACAGAACACTGACTCATCCTATATTGGAACAGACCTGGAATCAACACAGTACAGGCAGAATTGGATCTGGGGCATTGAATCAGAAATCCCTTCAGTGGTGGTCACCAGTTCAAAACCCTTGGGGCGAAACAAGAACCTTTATTTAGAACCTATTTGAAAAGAGAATCCATTTCACCAGATTTTCAAAAAAGTTCACTCAGCTACATGCACAATTCCCAGGATAGTGCAAGGTAAACGTGGAGGTAAATGACAGGTTGGAACTTTAACATGCATTCCTGTCCCTCAGCCCAACTGCATATTTGTAAAGCACAGGACCTGATTCAGCAAGCACTAACTCATATGAGTTACTTAAATATATGCACATAAATGGTTACGGGATTGGATCCTGATTGTGTGGTGGTGTTCAACCATGTGAAATTTTGGCATTCCCTTAAAGGGTTTTTTAAAAATTAGAAATAGCTTGAAAAAATGAAAAATACAGGCAATTGCTTAGGTTTGCATCAGAACTTCAGTATTTAATGAACGAATTAAAAGATGAGCTCACATGTTAACTAATAGTGCTTGGGTTCTTAATCCATGTATATCTCTTATTCATGTCCGACCTAGGCATTTGAAACAAAACAACCTCAGTTATGTTAATATGACAAAAAGTGATTGCTCATGTGGTGATTAATCTCATCTATGTCAGGACTAAGCATATGTAATGGCTGTGATATGAGTTGGAGGTTTCAGTCTAATTCATCAAGGGTGGATGTTCAAAAACACAAATACAATCACTAGCGCTTATGCTAATCTTGTTAGTAGTCCTAGCCTGGAGGCCAGGGTTTGTGAAGCAATTAATACTGAATTCCCTCTGGAAGCTGTTAACACCAGGTTCACATTCATTCATAGGTGAGTGCAGGGCCGGTGGGAGGGGAGTTTTTCTTGATGTCCGGGAGGTTCCTGTTGTGTGGAGGAGACAGAGGATTTTGGTTTCTCCACTCCTCAGTCCAGCACTTTTGTAAAGGCTCTAGATCAACCATTAATATGTTAGTCCGCCCTGCCCCCTAAAAAAAAAAAATACAGCTCTACCCTGATATAACGCGACCCAATATAACATGAATTCTGATATAATGCGGTAAAGCAGCACTCCGGGGGGGTGGAGGGAGGGCTGCGCGCTCTGGCAGATTGAAGCAAGTTCAATATTACGCGTTTTCACCTATAACATGGTAAGGTTTTTTGGCTCCCGAGGACAGTGTTATATCAGGGTAGAGGTGTAGTTAAGCCACCAGATTGCTCATCAGCATTGATTAAAAACTGAACGCACTTTTTTTTTCCATCCTAAAATACACAGTAGGTCATTTTTGAAAATAAGATATGTCTTTGCCTTTGGAAACAAAATATTTCTGTGGTGTGATATTTTCCCTGTCAATTAAGAGAATTTTGGAGAACAGCTAAGTTTGTTCCCAGAATAGACATTTCTTGTCAACTAACACAACTAAATTAATGGAAACTAATTGTTCTAAAGTTCATGAATCGCAATTCTCCTAATCACTTGCCTCTCTATCCACGTCTGCTTTTTTAATTTTATCCTTTGTGCTTTAAATACTAGTGAAGCATTCAGTCATGGGTGGTTGGTTTTTGTTTTTTTCTCCATCTCTAATTTTTATTAGGGTATCTTGACTGCTCTTTCATTTTTCTTTGCCTATATGAGAATATGCCTAATAATGTATTAGGCAGAGCTTTGTCCATTCACATCTCCCTCGTCCGACACTTCAGTATGGAAACAAATAAACTGGAGTATCTTCTAGAGGAGACTACGGGTTTTCTCCTTTGTCTGTTGTGGAATTAATAGGACACTATTTCTGAACTGCTCTTTCCTTGTGGTAATAGAAGCCTTGTGCGTTGTGTCTAGAATGTATGCATTTTATATAGTGCTTACATGCTGTGATTGTGTAACCCAATTATTTAATAATTTGTGCTAGTATGACTTTCTAAGAGTCCTAAAGACTAATTGACTGAAACATTGGAATATTCAGTCATGAAACTATCTAGTTTGTAATTTCTGGAGCTACAGTGGTAACCACTACTTATAATATTTGTTTTTATTTTTCCTCTTACAGATGATATTAAAGTATCAGTAAATGACTTTATTATCAAAGCAACAGCAGTTACCCTCAAAGTAAGTAAATAATTTACCTTCAATAATATAGTTGTAGTATAAACTTTTTTTGAGGGGGACAAAAGAAGTATTGACAAAGCTTGTTTAGTACTATAGTATAACTGTATTTCTGTGCATTACCTCTTTTTAGATGAAAGTATTGAGCATAGTAATAATGCTCAATGATCTGCACTATGTATTGCTTTTTGACATGGAATTTAAGGTGTTGGCATTGACTTAATAAAGTCCTAAATGGCCTATCATTAAGGCTAAGATTTTGTCATGCATATTTTTAGTCTTCTTTTGTATGGCTGTGTCATAAACAGATAGAAGGAGTTAATAGAACAAACGTACTTTATATCTCTTTTGACTGTAAAGGGTTAACAAGTTCAGTAATCCTGGCTGTCACCTGACCAGAGGACCAATCAGCGGACAGGATACTTTCAAATCTTGAGGGAGGGAAGTTTCTGTATGTGCTGTTAGTTTTGGGGGGTTGTTCACTCTGGGGGCTCAGAGGGACCAGACGTGCAACCAGGTTTCTCTCCAATCTCCCTGATACAGGCTCTTATAAGTTCAAAATAGTGAGTACTAGATAGATTAAGCGAGTTAAGGCTTATGTTTGGTTTTTCTTATTTGCAAATGTGCATTTGGCTGGCAGGAGTTTTAAATTGTGCATTTGGCTGGCAGGAAGTTACAAATTGTATTTGCTGAAAGAATTTAATTTGGTACTTGAATACTTAGGCTGGGAGGGTATTCCCAGTGCCTATAGCTAAAAAACCCTGTACCTATTCCATTTTAAATTTACAAAGATAATTTTTACTGTTTTTCTCTCTTTAATTAAAAGTTTCTTGTTTAAGAACCTGATTGTTTGTTTGGTTTTTTTTATTCTGGTGTGAGACCCCAGGGGACGGGGTCTGGATCCACCAAGGAATTGGTGGGGAGAAAGGAGGGAAGGGGAAGAGAGAGGCTAAGTCTCTCTGTGTCAGGATTACTGTCTCAGGAAGAGTCTGGGAGGGGGAAAGAGAAGGAGGGGGGAAGGTGAATTTTCCTCTCTTTAAAGATTCAAGGAGTTTGAATCACAGTGATCTTCCAGGGTAACCCAGGGAGGGGAAGCCTGGAAGAGGCAACGGTGGGGGAAAGGGTTTGCTTTCCTTGTGTTAAGATCCAGAGGGTCTGGGTCTTGGGGGGTCCCCGGGCAAGATTTTGGGGGGACCAAAGTGTACCAGGCACTGGAATTCCTGGTTGGTGGCAGCGCTACAGGTTCTAAGCTGGTAATTAAGCTTAGAGGAATTCATGCTGGTACCCCATCTTTTGGATGCTAAGGTTCAGAGTGGGGAATTATACCATGACAGGCTGACGTAGAGCAACAACTACAACTTTACCTGAAGCTGATCGAGTCAAATGGCTACGTGTCAGCAGTAACCAAATTTATTGCAGTGTTGTGGTGAAAGATGGTGGCCTTCACAGGGCCCACTCTAAGTGAGAATTCACAAGGAATGCCATCAAGTCAGCGACTGAACATCGCTCAGCGATCTCCCAGTCATCGCAGCAGTAACTCAACAATAGTTTTAGTAAAAGTCAGGGATAGGTCACGAGCAATAAAGAAAAATTCACAGAAGCCTGTGACCTGTCTGACTTATTTACTGAAAATATCCATGACAAAATGGGCAGCTGTGAGGGCCCCCACTCAGAGTTCCGGGGGCCTCTACTGCCCATTGGGGCTTAGAGCTCTGGGGTTTCCCGCCCTGCTGCGGCTTGGGAGCTCCAGGGTCCCTCTGCGGTGGCTCAGGAACGGTGGTAGTACCCTGCAGCTTCCAGCTGCCACTGGCTGAAGTCATGGAGTTCTCTGGAAGTCACCAATTCCATGACTTCTGCAACCTCTGTGACAAAATCGTAGCCTTACCTATGAACTGTATACCTGAGAGATTGCCTCTCTCCTTATTCCATATTGCTGCAGGTACAGAGACTCTTCTGTGAAATTCAAAAGAGTAGTAGAGCATTCTCTGTGAGAATGCTTTGACTTTGAAACTTCCTCCCCTCTTTGATCCAAAATTGCCTTCATCTCATTACTTTAAGGGTACATTGCAAAGCCCATCTTGTTGCGTAAGCATTTGAAAAGAGGAGAATTGGGAGGGTGTTTTGAATGGGGGGGGTAGGGGAGTAATGTGTGGATTGTTTCCGTACTTTATTTGCATGTTGCTGCAAATAACTGTTAGAGGATGCACTTGTTGTAGTTTAGCCATAATGGAAGGATAGGGGTGGGCGGGTGG
>NC_133772.1:70376004-70396353 GCF_003597395.2 Chelonoidis abingdonii
CGGGTGGGTGTACTACTATTTATTTATTTAATTTATTTTTGTAGTTTAGTTTAGTTTATGTTGAGCACCCAAAGTAGATGAGCAACTGCTCTTCCTACTGTATAGAAATCAAATGCCTATTTTAGATTAAATGGTGGAGGCCAGGATTTTGGAATTGGAAGAAGTTGAGTGGCCATAGTGTATAGTACACCGATAACTTTGAAGTTCTAGGGGGCCACAGATTTGTTCCCAACATCAGGGATACTGTCTGTTTGCTAAATAGCACATAGCACATTTTCTATCTACAGCAATTTACTAAAATGTAGCGTTCAAAATAAAAAATGGTCAATTTTTATGTATTCATTTCTTCTGTCAATAAAAGAATAAGTTAAATAATAGTATTAATGTTCTAAAACCCCTTTTTATATGATATGTATTGCAAAAACTTCTAAGTACAAGTTAATACTTCTAGCAGGTGCAGCCTGCTAACGGGGGGTGTGTTTGCACTGCAGTTTAGAGGTGTGATTCTCAGGGCAAGTAGACAGACTTATGTTAGCTCAACACAAGAAAGTGTGCTCAAAATAGCATTGTGGATGTTGCGTCTTGTGGCAGTGACAGCTATTGGGCTAGGCATCCATTCCCAGACCCAAGAGATTGGGCGGGCTTGGACTTGGGCGGCTAGCCCAAGTTGCTGCCAGTGCCACAACATCTGTACTGCTATGTTTAATGTACTAGTTCAAGGTGAACTAGTGCAAGTCTGTCTGCCCATGCTGGGAATCGCATCTCCCTTCTGTAGTATAGATATACTCTTAAAGCAACTATAACAGGTACTTTTCACAGTTGATTTTTTTCAATATGTTTTACCATATGGTGTAAGAATTATGCATGTTGTTCATTTGTTATTTAAAAGGGGATTTCTGCATTTATTATTACAGAATGATCTACACCAATCAGTTTAGGGAATATGATTTTCTGTTCTTAATATCTGAATTTTAATTGATTAGATTTTGCATTTTTGTTGACTGTCATTGCTAATCCAGCATTAGGCTCTTCTACTGAAAGATTAGATTGCTGCTGGGCATTAAAAAATCAGCAGTAACATGTCATCTTCCAGGCTCTTAAAGAAAATTTGACGATCTCTGATAACTGGATGATGATGGAGAACAGCTTGTTTAGTACATTGTATATATGAGCAGTTATAAATGAGTTGGCACATAGGCTTTTACTATTCCAGTTTTGATGCAGTTGATAACTAGAAGACATTTGTGAATTAAAATATGTAAATTGGGGAAGGAAAATTGAATAGAGTATTTTAATGATGTGCTAATTTTGTGTGTACATTACATAAAAGCTATTTATTGTTTTGGAAAATATTTAGTAATCATAAGACTACTCCCACTCCATTATACTATTGTGATGTTAATAAAAACAACCCACACTCAAATTTGATTTTTAGTAACTTAAAATGTTCAGAAATAATCAAATATATACATAGCATGTCAGAAATAACGCTCAGTTATTAGCTAGTCAAAAACCCCCAAAGATTTTTGTTAAATGTTTGGGGATGTGGGAGATGGTTAATCAAAATAGAATTTTTGACAAAATTGCATGAAAAACTTGAAATTCAGAAAATTTTGACTACTACTACTACTTGATTTAATAGGAGATTTTTACGTTTCCCTGACTGCTAAATGTATTCCTCTTTAAGGATACAAAATAATACATCACAATATCATAATTCTTCTTATCTTCATACACATAAGAAGGTGAGCTGAGAATGCTTAAATTTTTCTTGCATATTCTCCTCTTATGCAAATAACCCAGGAGTACCATCTGTGGGATGACAAGGTAGAGATCTGAATGTTGGATGTTCAAAACAGGTTTAAAAAAATCTTGCTTCAAAGTGCCAGCAAGATACAAAGTTTCAGCTTTTCAACTCCAGGTTATTTTATTATTTGGGTTTTACAATTGCTAGATTGACAGTGCTAGTGTTTGAAGCTTCATATAACCCCCCGGGGGTCCCTCTTGCTACTACTTGCCAGTATATCTCATCCCATGATGATATTAGACTACCAGGGAGTGAGGAAAGTTCAGTTCCTAGGCCAGTGATTGAATGGGCATTTCTACTGAGACATCTCTCCACTAGGAATTAGACTTTCTGATAACTCGTTTTGCACTGGACACAGAACAAGCCTACACATCATATATGTATGGTCACTGTTAATCAGGATTACTTAAAACTGGTGACTTAGACATGAAGGACCAAATACCCTGTTACCAATTGCCTTAGTTATCCATCTCTCTCTCCTCTCCCCTCCGTGCCTTTTTTTTTTTTTTTTTATCTTCCTTGCTGTGTTTGGTAAACTCAAGAGGACTTGTGATTGGTTATCGTTAATCGATGAACTTCAACCTGGATCTGTCCCTAGAAATCTGCGTGAGGCTATTTTGGATAAGAGGACCTAACACCAATAATAGACTTCAGCATTTTGCAATATACTCAGTTAAAACTCAACCAACTTTTTTGATTAGAGTGGTACCAAAACAAGCAGGGCAAAAGCTGTTAACATTACTATCCTGGTGTATGTTTAGTAGGATCTCTGCATCCCTTTTCCATTTTAATCTGTTCACTACCCTCTCATATAAAATATAAATACAGTATGTTGGCTCACCCTACTTCATGGTTGGCAAAAAAAACCCTCTGCTTTGTACCTCTTGAATTTCAGCCATCCAAAAGGTGATACTTGTGAACACCAAAGGAATTTGGAGCCTGCTGTTAGCATATCATTAGTTTCCCAGTGACCCTGAGTGTTCATAAATATTTCTTGTTGCTCCCCTGCTGCACAATTTCCATCTCTGCAGCATACATTTGCACTTGCTGACAGTTTAGATTTAAATGGATGCTAGCTAATAAAGTAGGTCTATTCTTAGAGTTACATGGCAAGTCTTTTATTATCCCTGTCTTGCTCGTGGCAGTCCTGGTGACAGATGTGACCTGTTCTCTCAAACAGCATTCTGTACTGCATTAATTCCTTTGGTGAATGCCTGTATATCACTGTGCATTTTAAAGGGGTTTCCTTTTAATAATTCTTGAACCATTATTCCTTTAACAGCTGGCTCTCTTTGTGTTTCTCTTTTCTAGCAAATGCCAGATGTGAATGTGACCTGGGATGGAGAGGGCCCCAGGCAGCTGCAATCCATCGACATCTCTATTGCTGTGGCAACAGACCGAGGTCTCATTACACCAATCATAAAAGATGCTGCTGCCAAGGGAGTGCAGGAAATTTCTGCTTCTGCAAAGGTAGGTCTCAGATGTACATAAGCTTAGAAATATCATGGCTATTTAGCTTCTTGGAGCCATGTGTATGGCATGACCCAGATGAACATGAATGATGATCTTAAAGCAGTTTTGAAATGGTCTATAAAGCTGCTTTAGTGGTGTTGGAATTTTAAAATTATTATTAATATAGTAAGTCTCTGCCATTCATTCTCTTAGCACTCTTTTTAAATGCAAATTCTGCAGTGAAATCCCAGCTAAACATGGCTCACTATAGCCTGTGAAATTGTGTCTTAATCGAACTGATAGATTAAAAAACAAACAACAACAAATAAGTAATTTCAGACTTTTTTTAATATTTGCAGTATTTTCTCCAGGCCCTAGGTGGGGGTGGTTTGTTTTATTGTAATTATTATTTCCCTTGTTCGTGGCTGTGACCATTTGAGCATTCACCATCGACTCATATTTAGCTTGTGATCCACTATGATTTCTAGATCCCTTTCCACAGTACTCCTTCCTAGTCAGTCATTTTCCATTTTGTATGTGTGCAACTGATTGTTCCTTCCTAAGTGGAGTACTTTGCATTTGTCTTTATTGAATTTCATCCTGTTTACTTTAGACTATTTCTCCAGTTTGTCCAGATCATTTTGAGTTATAATCCTATTCTCCAAGTCACTTGCAACACCCCCCGCACCCCCCAGTTTGGTATCATCCGCAAACTCTATAAGTGTACTCTCTATGCCATTATCTAAATCATTGATGAAGATATTGAACAGAACCAATCCCTGTGGGACCTCACTCATTATGCCTTTCCAGCATGACTGTGAACCACTGATAGCTACTCTCTGGAAATGAATTTCCGACCAGTTATAAACCCACCCTATAGTAGCTTCATCTAGTTTGTATTTCCCTAGTTTGTTTATGAGAAGGTCATGCGAGACAGTATCAAAAGCCTTACTGAAGTCAAGATATAGCACATCTACTGCTTCCCCTCTATCCACAAGGCTCGTTACCCTGTCAAAGAAGGCTATAAGGTTGCTTTGACACGATTTGTTCTTGGCAAATCTATGCTGATTGTTCTTTATCACCTTATTATCTTCTAGGTGTTTGCAAATTGATTGCTTAATTACTTGCTCCATTATCTTGCCAGGTATAGAAGTTAAGCTGACTGGTCTGTATTTCCCTAGGTTGTCCTTATTTCCCTTTTTTATAGATGGGCACTGTATATTTGCCCTTTCCCAGTCTTATGGAATGTGTCACGTCTTCCATGACTTTTTGAAGACGATTGCTAATGGCTCAGATAGCTCCTCAGTCAGCTCCTTGAGGATTCTAGGATACATTCCATCAGGCCCTGGTGATTTGAAGACATCTAACTTGTCTAAGTAATTTTTGACTTGTTCTGTCCCTATTTTAGACTCTGATCCTTCCTCATTTTCACTGGCGTTCACTGTGTTAAACGTCCAATCTTCTTGGTGAAAATGCAAACAAAATCATTAAGCGCCTTTGCCATTTTCACATTTTCTGTTATTGTCCTTTCCCTCCCTCATTGAGTAACAAGCCTACTCTGTCCTTGGTCTTCCTCTTGCTTCTAATGTATTTGTAGAATGTTTTCTTGTTCCCTTTTATGTCCCTACCTAGTTTGATCTCATTTTGTGTCTTGGTTTTTCTAATTTTGTCCCTACATACTTGTGTTGTTTGTTTATATTCATCCTTTGTAATTTGACTGAGTTTCCACTTTCTGTAGGACTCTTTTTTTGAGTTTTAGATCATTGAAGATCTCTGGGTTAAGCCAGGGTGGCCTCTTGCCATACTTTCTATCTTTCCTATGCAGTGGGATAGTTTGCTCTTGTGCCCTTAATAATGTCTCTTTGGAAAAACTGCCAACTGTCTTCAGTTGTTTTTCCCCTTAGACTTGCTTCCCATGGGATTTTACCTACCAGCTCCCTGAGTTTGCTAAAGTCTGCCTTCTTGAAATCCATTGTCTTTATTGTGCCGTTCTCCCTTCTACCATTCCTTAGAATCATGAACTCTACCATTTCATGATCACTTTCACCCAAGTTGCCTTCCACTTTCCAATTCTCAACCAGTTCCTCCCTATATGTCAAAATCAAATCTAGAACAGCCTCCCCCCCTTAGTAGCTTTCTCCACCCTCTTAAATAAAAAATTGTCTCCAATACATTCCAAGAACTTGTTGGATAATCTATGCCCCGCTGTGTTATTTTCCCAACAGATGTCTGGGTAATTGAAGTCCCTCATCATCACCAAGTCCTTTGTTTGGATGATTTTGTTAGTTTAAAAAAAGCCTCATCCACCTCTTCTTCCTGGTTTGGTGTCTGTAGTAGACCCCTACCATGACGACATCCTTGTTTTTTTACCCCTTTTATCCTTACCCAGAGACTTTCAACAAGTCTGTCTCCTATTTCTATCTCAGTCCAAGTGAATACATTTTTAATATATAAGGCAACACCTCCTCCCTTTTTCCCTGCCTGTCCTTCCTGAACAAGCTGTATCCTTCTATACCATTATTCCAGTCATGCAAATATTATGCCACCAAGTATCCGTGACACCAACTATGTCATAGTTGTGTTTATTTACTAGCATTTTGAGTTCTTCCTGCTTATTCCCCATACTTCTCACATTAGTATACAGACATCTAAGATACTGATTTGATTTCTGCCCCCAGTTCTGTCTTGTCTCTCCCTTATTTTTGCTATAACAGCCCGTGCTCCCCCCCCAGATTCCGACCCTTCTCCCAGATCTGGTTTTTACTTACCTGTGGGCTTTGGTCACCTGTCTCCATCGAACCTAGTTTTAAGCCCTTCTCACTAGGTTAGCCAGTCTGTGGCAAATATGCTCTTCCTCTTCCTTGATAGGTGGCCCCATCTATGTTTTGGTCCTTCTTCCAGGAACAGCATCCCATGGTCAAGGAAGCCAAGCCCTCCTGGTGACACCGTCCTCGCAGCCAGCCATTCAGCTCCAGGATGCATCTGTCTCTGCTGAGGCCCCTACTCTTGACTGGAAGGACTGAAGAGAACACCACTTGTGTTCCCAACCCCCTCACCTTACTCCCAGAGCCCTGTAGTTACTTCTGATCTGCTGAGGGTCATACCTTGCAGTGGACTTCAGAATGTTCATTTTGATAAGTGTTGTCAATACCATCCCCCCCAAAAAATATAATAATGGCTAAAGCTATGATTTAGTCATGGATGTTTTTAGTAAAAGTCATGGCCAGTAAACAAAAAGTCACAGCCAGTGACCTGTCCATGATTTTTACTAAAAATACCCCTAACTAAATTGTAGGTGCTGGGGAAGAAGGGGTGCTCCAGGATGCTGGTGCTTGGCGGGAGTGTGTGTGTGTGCATGTGCACTCCAGCGGTCACTGCTGCTCGGAGGTGGGGGTGGCACTCTGGTGGTTGCTGCTGCTCCTGTTTTGTTCCTAGAGGACCTTAGCTTTTACTTTTAGTGGACAAAACCCATTAGAAAAGTTCATAAAGCTATTTGTTCCACTTGACAGTAACACACTAGGTCAACTTCTATATGAGGAAACCATGCTGAAATGAGTGTCAGTCTGCATTTGTCATTCTTCTCTTATGAGTGAAAGTTGAGTTGTTGCATGATAAACCTTCACCTTAAATTATGAAAATAAGATGCTTTATAGCTAGAGAGATAACGTGGGTAAAGTGATATCTTTTTATTGAACCAACTTCTCTTGGCTAAAAGGACGAGCCTTCGAGCTTACATAGAACTCTTCTTCAGGTCTGAGAAAAGTGTTCAAAGTATCACAGCTAAATACAAGGTGGAACAGATAAGGAGTTATCACCTTTCTCAGACCTGAAGAAGAGCTTCGTGTGGCTTGAAAGGTTCTCTTTCTCTTCAACAGAAGTTGGTCCAATAAACAATATCACTTTACCCACTTTGTCTCTCTGAGACCCTGGGACTAGCACAGCTACAACAACAGTGTAGATATACCTCATAGTTGTGACAAGTTAATTTAAATCCTGCTTCAAATTGTAATTATGACTTTATCATAAATTGCCCTGGGCAGATCCCATTATTATCAATGGAAGTAAGGCTTTATATCAGAGGTCCTCTGCAGCGTGGGGCATGGGTCACTTGCTGGTGGATTCTCCACAGCTTGAGGTCTTCAAACCACAATTTGAAGACTTCAATAACTCAGACATAGGTTAGGGGTTGTTATAGAAGTGGATGGGTAGGATTCTGTGGCCTGCTTTGTGCAGGAGGTCAGACTAGAGGATCATATTGGTCCCTTCTGACCTTAAAGTCTAAGAGATTCAGTAGCACTTGTGATCATAAAAATACTTGATGCTTATATAGTGTTTTACAGTTTCAGAATATTGTACAAACATTAATCTGTAAATTGATTAAAAACAGCTATATCACAAGGGAGTTGAGGATTAGTTCATTAATATTTATGAAGTGCACATGATTCCCTGCTAGAAGGTGCTGTAAAAGTAAAAAGTAGTAAAGCAAGTAAGCAGAATAAGTATTACGCACGCTGTAATATGGAGAAGCTGAAGCACAAATGTAAGTGAATTCCCCAAATTGACATGTACTGGGAGTAGGGCCTGAGGCAGCTGGCCTGCTCATGGTCTCTCTCTCTATCTGAACTTCTGGACCAGGCTCTGACTACCATGACTGTCCTACAGGAGTCACCCCTTTAGAGAAGACTGACAGCAGAAGCAACATCAAGGCAGACAAAAGCAGATAAGAAAGTAGAAAATATGTCTGCAAATTTTTGATTTCTTAGTAGAAAAGCAGACTCGCATGTTTTGCACTGCATGCAAAGTTCCAATTCATAAAGGAAGAAACATCTAGACGCATCACCACTTATGGAGAAGGGTAGAGAGAACTTGATACTAATTGAAGATTTTCTGTAGGCAAATGGGTGACTATGAAAGAGGAGTTTGGCAGAAAAACAGTGCTATATACGAGGTACCCCTTTCTAATTTAATGAAATCATTTACATCTGCTAATATGCTGCTCTTTGTTCTGGATGATCCAACTCTCCATTTCTACCTCGAAGCAAACCTTTGGGCCACATTCTGATGACGTGACACTGAATTGTACCTCACTCCTTGAGCAGTCCCTTCAGTGTCAGTAAGAATGTTAGAGTCTGGTCCTTTTCTCTCTTCAAGTTGGTAGCCTATTGTAAGACATTTTTTGGTTCACACTGGTCATTATAATATGAGTTTTTTAAATGTAATGTTGCCCTCTGTAACTTGCCATTTTTTAATAACAAAAAATAACATTTTCTCCATGGGAAAAAATAAGAGCCTGAAAAAGGAAAGGAAAATGGATTTATTATAAAGGTTATTTATTCAGATGTCTAATGATGCATTTTGAACTGTGGTTACCTGTAAACTCATTGTTTATGAACTCATTAAAACTCCAAACTATTATAATAAGTAAAAATATATATGGAGCTGTTTAGCTTTAGAATCCTTTCCCTCATATCTGTGAAGTCCCTTAAAGATAGGCGTAACCCATTAAAAGATGTTTTGTAGTTAGTCTTTGTTAATGTAATGCACTACATGCTAATCACAACCATTCACAAATTTTAGAGGGGTTGCTATGTTAGTCTGTATCAGCAAAAACAACAGGGAGTCCTTGTGGCACCTTAGAGACTAACACATGTATTTGGGCATAAGCTCTTGTGGGCTAGAACTCACTTAATCAGATGCATGGAGTAGAAAATTCAGGAGCAGGTATAAATACATGAAAAGATGTGAAATGCCTTACGAAGTGTGAGGTTAGTCTAAGGAGACAATTCAATTGACAGCAGGATACCAAGGGAGGAAAAATAACTTTTAAAGTGTTATGAGGATGGCCCATTTCAGACAGTTGACAAGAAGATGTGAGTAACAGTAGGGGAAAATTAGTATTTGGGAAATTAGGTTTAGGTTTTGTAATGACCCAACCGCTTCCAGTCTTTATTCAGGCCTAATCTGATGGTGTCCAGTCTGCAAATTAATTCCAGTTCTGCAGTTTCACACTGAAGTTTTTTTTGTTGAAGAATTGCCACTTTTAGGTCTGTTGTTGAGTGACCAGGGAGATTTAAGTGTTCTCCTACTGGTTTTTGAATGTTATGATTCCTGATGTCAGATTTGTGTCCATTTATTCTTTTGTGTAGAGACTGTCCGGTTTGGCCAATGTATATGGCAGATGGGTATTGCTGGCACATGATGGCATATATCACATTGGTAGATGTGCAGATGAATGAGCCTCTGATGATGTTGCTGATGTGGTTAGGTCCTATGATGGTGTCCCTTGAATAGATATGTGGACAGAGTTGGCATCAGGGTTTGGTTCCTGGGTTGGTGTTTTTGTTGTGTGGTGTGTAGTTGCTGGTGAGTATTTGCTTCAGGTTGGGGGGCTGTCTGTAAGTGATGACTGGTCTGCCTCCCAAGGTCTGTGAGAGTGAGGGATCGTCCTCCAGGATAGGTTGTAGATCCTTTATGATGTGCTGGAGAGACTTGTGCTGGAGGCCAGTGGTGTTCTGTTACTTTTCTTTTTGGACCCGTCCTGTGGGTAGGTGAATTCTAGGTAGCCGTCTGGTTCCGTCAATGTATTTCTTCACTTCCCCAGGTAGGTATTATAGAATGCTTGATAGAGATCCCGTAGGTGTTTGTCTCTGTCTGAGGGATTGGAGCAAATGTGGTTGTATCTTAGAGCTTGGCTGTAGATATCGTGTGATGTGGTCTGGATGAAAGCTGGAGGCATGTAGGTAAGTATAGTGGTCAGTAGATTTTTGGTATAGGGTGTTGTTTTTATGACCATCACTTATTAGCACTGTAATGTCTAGGAAGTGGACCTCTTGTGTGGACTGATCCAGGCTGAGGTTTATGGTGGAGTGGAAATTGTTGAAATCTTGGTGGAATTCCTCAAGGGCCTCCTTCCCATGAGTCTAGATGATGAAGATGTCATCAATGTATCACAAGTAGAGTAGGAGCGTTAGGGGATGAGAGCTGAGGAAGCATTGTTCTAAGTCAGCCATAAAAATGTTGGCATACTGTGGGGCCATGCGAGTACCCATAGCAGTCCCACTGACTTGAAGGTATAAATTGTCTCCAAATCTGAAATAGTTGTGGGTGAGGACAAAGTCACAAAGTTCAGCCACCAGGTTTGCCGTGATGGTATCAGGGCTGCTATTCCTGATGGCTTGTAGTACATCTTTGTGTGGAATGTTCATGTAGAGAGCATCTACATCCATAGTGGCTAGGATGGTGTTTTCTGGAAGATCACCAAAGGATTGTAGTTTCATCAGGAAGTTAGTAGTGTCTCAAAGATAGCTGGGAGTGCTGGTAGCGTAGGGCCTGAGGAGAGAGTCTACATAGCCAAAAAATCCTGCTGTCAAGGTGTCAATGCCTGATATGATGGGGTGTCCAGGATTCCCAGGTTTATGGATTTTGGGTAGCATTCACAAAAGACTTTCCTGCCCCTCATTCATGTGTAATACAACATGCAATACCTTACTGAGTGTTCTTGTAAACTTTTTTCTAAATAGTGTTTTCCTCTTTAGTATCGTTATGGTAGTTTATTTCTAAATTTCATTTTGTGAGCAATTTAATGGCTTAACTGTTATCACTTCTCAGAGAGAAATTCTGTCTCAGAAGTACTTTCCAAAAAAACACAGAAATACTTAATAACCTAAGAAGACTGGCTGGTGCAAAGGACTAGTGTTTATTCTTTAGGTCACTGGTTGAAATCTAGCTGAAGTCACTCGTGACTAAACAAGACTGTTTTGTAGCATACGTGAAATGAGTTGATTCTCAGAGAGACATGGTGGGTGAAGTAACATCTTTTTTTGGTCCAACTTCTGTTGGTGAAAGAGACAAACTTTTGAGCTACTCAGAGCTCTTCTTTGGGTCTAGGAAGAGAAGAAGAGTTCTGTGTAACTTGAAAGCTTCTCTCTTTTACCCAGAGAAGTTGGACCAATAAAAGGTTACCTCACTCACCTTGTCTATCTAATATCCTGGGACTAACATGGCTACAACAATGCTGCAAACAACAATTAATGAGTTGGATTCATTTTCTAGTGGGCAGGTGACTGTGTCACCAAAAAGAAATCACCCTGTCTGGCACTGATCTCCCCCATATCTCCTTATATTCTCTTTCTTGACCTCCCACTGGAAAGACTGAAGATTGGATGGTCGTAGAGACTAAGTCACCCTCTTACCTCTGTGGCTGGCTAATTCAACAACGTCATGGTCAGAGTTATGGTACAGTGGCAGCAGAGCATGAGGAAATTTGAATGCCAGTGTACCTATTCTGCGCATAGTGAACTTTACTTCTCCAAGGCTGTCTACAGAGTATTGTTCACATACAAAATTCATTTGGTGAGGAGGGAGAGCACTTGAATAATCATAGCTACACTGCATTCAAAAATAAATGTATATAGGCTGTCTCATATGAATGTGCCGTGAACCAGTCGCAGCCTCCATACTATACTGAACATGCAAATATAAGTAATACAGAAAAGTATGGTATTGCTTAATGAATTGAAAAACTTCACTGAACTTGATTTTTGCATGTCATTGGTGGGATTATATGCAGAATTCAGATTTTATTACATGCACTATAGAATTTTAGTTTGGAAGAGGGGAAACAATATCACCTTATGTTTCCTTTCATAACAAGACTTTTTATATAGCACTTTTCCCCATAAATAGCTAAGACCTTTATAAAAATGGGTGGTGTTATTCTCATTTCAGCACTAAGGAACATTATTACTCTTCATTATCTATATGCCGGGAACATCCACAATATGCTGGGCGGGGTCAGCTCCAGGCATCAGCTCAGCAAGCAAGCGCTTGGGGCAGCCAAGGGGAAGGGGCGGCACGTCAGGCTCTTCGGTAGCAATTCAGTGGCAGGTCCTTGGTCACTTTCAGAGGGAAGGACCAGCCGCCAAATTGCCACCAAAGAAGAAAGCGGCGTGGTGGCGCTGCAGCTGATTGCAATTGCAGCTTTTTTTTTTCTCGTCACTTGGGGTGGCAAAAACCCTGGAGCTAGCCCTGATACTAGGCATTGTCAACAGACACACAAAGATTCAATTCTTGCACTCAGAGAGTGGGGATCTGACATACAAAGGTTTAGGGAAAAGGATACAATAAAAATTTACACCATTATTAATTTATACACATATTTATATAAAATAAGGAATATCAGCTATTCCTTATTTCCCTTCAATCTGTCCTTTTTAGTTTATTACAAAGTCTGTTACCTTGGACACCTTTTCACAAAATGGAGATAACTGAGTTAAAACCCAGAAGCTAATCCTCCACAAAACTCCACTCCGACACAAAAAGCTTTGTATCATTATCACTTATTGGTGGGTTTGTTTTCTGAGGACTTTATAGAAACCTGGTGTCCTGAGGAGCGATTTGAAGGTGTTATGGATCACTTAAGGAAAGGGAGGTGAAGTGCCTTACCCAAGGCCTCTCAGCAGAGAGGAAGAGAACCTATGCTTCTGCCCTAACATTAAATCATCCTGCCTTACCTAGGATGTTCTTCAAGTGACTTTATTTACATTTTATGTTTAACAAGAAAAGCCTTTCAGCTTATTTCCCCGTGACTTTTGCAGTTAAAGTAAATGTCTGGACCTTTTTCTTACAAATAAATCCCGCATATAATGTTATCAGAAGACTTTTCTAAAGGGAGCAATATAGTTTGAATGTTTTGGTTTTTTTCATCAATTTAACTAAGCCTAAATGTTCCTTCATATCTTATGAAACTGTGGGAAACCTATCATTTGTTTGTTGCCTACAGCCTGGAAAAATTATACAGACTGCATTCCTTTCACTCATATTCTTGATATCTTAGTGCAGGTCTGAGCCCATCTCTCTCTGATTTTTCAGGAAAAAGCAACTGTTTCCAAAATTACAATCAGAGGGAGATGGACTCAGACCAGCTCTAGGATTTTGAGAATATGGATGAAGACACTGCAGTCTGTATACATTTTTCCTTTCTGAAGGCAACAAAGCAAATTAATGTCTATAAAAATACAACTAATTAAAACAATTAAGATAAAGAATAAAAGCAATACTTAGAGGAGGGTTATAGAGGTGGGGAGGGAAGGAAGTTGGTAGAGAGGAGGTGTTGGGAGAACGCACTAAATAGGATCATTCAGATACTTCCAGGACAGCATCCTACATCTCTGAAAGTGTTTTTTCCTGGGTATTTCTTTTACCATAGTCAATTCTTTCCATGGTGACCAAGCTTACAATGTGTATGCTCCAGTATTCAGTTGCTGGTTGCTGTTTGGCTTTTCACTTTTTGTAGTGCTAGTCTTTTAATAATTATTAGTACTCTGCTAAGCCAAAGTTTTTCAGACTTATTCAGCTTCCAGTGAACATCCATTAGGTTTAAAATTACTTGTTTAGTTTGCAACACCGTTTTGATAGGAAATAATTAATTCTGCAATTAAGTTCTGCCCAAAATATATAGATATAGGAGCAATCCCAAAACATATGGGTTAAGTTAGCACCTGCTGAGCCACAGAGCCAACATTTTTCTGACTTAATCCCTCTATGATTCAGCTCCCCATCTATAAAAAGCAGGTAATATCCCCCTCCTCATCTCCCAGGGATGTTGTGAAGATAGATTAATGTTTGCAAAGCGCTCAGATACTATTGTGATGAATACCATAGACAAGTCCATTTGAAACTAATAATTCTGCCTTTGGAGCAGGGTATGGATAGTGTGCAGCAAATAAGACTATGAGGAACACACTAAATAATGAGGAGAAAACAAAATATTGAATAGCTGCTCATTTAAGTGAGCACTGTCCATCCAGTATACTGAATGAAATAGGACTCCTATGGGGAAAACGTAGTATGTGATCATGTAATTAAAAACTATATAGTAATGTGTATGCAGAAGGGGGCTAAATGAAGGCATTTTCTAACTTTTGAGTGCTTGACATTGCAATGTTAATATTCTTTTAGTGTACTTTTTGTGTGTACTTCCCTAGGTTTTTAAGAAAGCAAACTAGAACCCCCCCCCCCCCAACAGATTTAATCATCTGGCATCATATTGACACACATGGTTCGTCAGCAGGTTTTGATCTCTCACACAGACCTCTGCTACTGAACTAACGAGTAACTGATAGAAGTAATAGGTTATCATCCTGTGTGTGGACCAGCCCTACAGGAGGATGGCACACTTTGCCAGTGGGTTTCCCAGATATTTGCTTATAGCAGAAGATTGGTGAGATGCCAGAATCGTGGGTTCCATTCCAGGCTCTGGGGGAGGGTGTGCTCTAGTGGGGATACAGACTCTTCTGGCTGTTTTGCCTATACTTGATCCCTTCTGCTCTATCCTCTCTAACCTGCCCCTGTTCCAGTCCTGTCTTATCCACATCCCTGGGTCCTCTGCCCAGTTCTGCTCTCCTTGCCTATCCAGCCCCAGTGTCTCCTCAGGAGTCTTATCCAAGTCTCATTCTCTTTGTCCGTCCAGTCCTAGTCTCCACATCCAGGCTGTCTGTCAGAGTCTCAATCTTTCTTTTAAATGTCAGCCAGTGCCAGTTACTCCCTTCCAGCTCCTCATCCAGTCTCTCTGGCTACCAGGCCTAGTCTTCTTCCCCAGGCACCTCATCCAAAATGTCTCACCCCTCACATCTTAAACAACTGCAGCAACTAATCATTTTCAATGTCATATTTAAATGGCAAAACTATTTGCCTCAAATATTTGTGTAGACCAAAAAGCATATAGGGAATTTTACTAATTCTGTGCGATACTCAGTGTGTGCTGTCTTACTCAGATACAAGGTGATGAAATAACTTGGTCTGGGATTTTATTTTCTATCCAATTTCTTAGGCTCTCGCAAAGAAAGCAAGAGATGGAAAACTGTTACCTGAAGAATACCAAGGAGGATCTTTTAGGTAATTTTTTTACCAATTTAATAGATACAATATGAGCTTAGAACTACGACTGGCTCTCAGGTATTCAGATGTGCATTAACACGTCATCTTATACAATCAGCCAATGTATCTGTGAAAGCAATTACGTGATTTTTGAAAAGAGATGCAGCAATTTACGCCTGCAAATTAGCAAGGATAATCTAGGCCTGAGATTCCTGTATCAAGAGAAGAATCCTCACAATTTTCAGACAGGTTCATCTTGATACAGCCAAGTCTGTTGAGAGTTGAAAATAGGGAGAAAAAGGGTTTTGGCTTTTATTTTGCATGTAAGTCCATCTGCAGGAGATTGTTTATTATATTTAGTAGTTAGGAAAACATAAAGTCAAATATTTACTTTATAAGGTAAAAAAATAAAAATATCTTTCTATTGCAAAGGCACGACTATTACAGTGTAAACCAATGTACTCTCGCCTCATTTAACCCAGCCTTGCAGGAAAAGGTCTCCAGCCAAACAAAAGCTGTTCTATAGCTGGGACATAACCTTCCTTAGTCCACTCTGATATTTGAGATGTAAACTTCAAAACTTAAATGGGACAATTTACATGTATTTAGCAGTCCTCCCACTCCCCTTTTTTTTTTTTTAATGTACAAGAAGAAATGAAATGGTTTGTGCTAAATAAAATGTTAATATTTAAATGCAAGGCAATACAGAAATTAAGTTTCTAACAAATTTTATATTGGCTTCTTTGACCATGTGCTGATTCAGTTTTTTGTGGTTTAATATGTATCTTAATATATTACATTTATGAGAAACATAACACTTTTAAACAGAGAGTGGCTAACATTGCTGTGGAAACCTGAACTTCATGACTTTTTTAAGTGATTTAAGTGTGTTGTTTTTTTTTTAACTGTGCGTGGTATTAACACAAATCTTTGCATTTACAATGGATAATTGGTGACTATAAAAATGTCCTGGGATGCACTAGTAATAAAACTCTTTTACCGAGAGAGATTTGTTAATATGAGTAGGGTAATTGGACTGCACCAGCCTTGAGCACAGAACTATTTATTTTGCATGGTGTTTTCAGGCTGAAGCAGTTGTCAAAAGAAAATATCTCCTAGATGAGCATAAGCATTTCGGCAGAAAAGCTTATGAGAATCCAGCGGTGCAGGGATGGATGTTCTCATTAACAGAAATGGCTTTAGTGAGGGGAGAAGAAAAAACTAGCACCTCACTGGTTTCAGAAGAAGGATGATAAATTGAAAAATAAATGGAGGCATTGAGCTAGTTCCTTTCTGTAGCTAGTCATAAAGGGGTAACTCCATCCTGGGGTGGTAGAGAGTCACCGTAATGACTTGTATGCCACCTCCAGTGAGTGACATAGGGGCATGCCCTTGAGAAACAGAGTAGGGCTTTACCTGTTTAAAGGGTTTACCTGTGCCCCAGTGATACCCAGCTGCTGTACTGGTACATTGGCATTATCAGTATAGCCTTTGTAAATTGAAGCACCTCTCGGTTACATCTGGGGGCCAACCTGGGACACACCTGGCCCAGGATCAAAGAGGATTAAAGCTGCCTCTTTCATCTTTGCTCTCTTTTCTTTATCATACTTTTGTGAAATATTAGATCATAGGTATTTTGTGAATCATTAGAACTTAGCTATGGTACAGGAGCTGAATTCAAATACTAGACATAGTTTTGCATCATATCTTTTATGCACTTCCCTGCATCAGGCAAACCTTACCCACAGATAGGATTCATTCATAGGAGACAGCAGGCAGAGATTTGACTGCTGCTATCCCATTGGATTCATTCCAGGGTGAGGGTCACTGTACATATAAGGCGCTGGTGAGACCCCACCTGGAATATTGTGTGCAGTTCTGGTGTCCCATGTTTAAGAAGGATGAATTCAAACTGGAACAGGTTCAGAGATGGGCTACTAGGATGATCCGAGGAATGGAAAACCTGCCTTATGAAAGGAGACTCAAAGAGCTTGGCTTGTTTAGCCTGGCCAAAAGAAGGCTCCGGGGGGATATGCTTGCTCTATATAAATATATCAGGGGGATTAACGTTAGGGAGGGAGAGGAATTATTTAAGTTTAGTACTAATGTAGGCACGAGGACGAATGGGTACAAACTGGATATTAGGAAGTTTAGACTTGAAATTAGACGAAGGTTTCTAACCATTAGGGGAGTGAAGTTCTGGAACAGCCTTCCGAGGGAAGTAGTGGGGGCAAAAGACTTATCGGGCTTTAAGAGTAAGCTTGATAAGTATATGGAGGGGATGTTATGATGGGATAGTTTAATTTGGGCAATTGATTTTGGATTATCGGCAGATAAGTCTGCTCGATGGTCTGTGAGGGGATGTTGGATGGGATGGGAACTGAGTTACTGCAGAGAATTCTTTCTTGGGTGCTGGCTGGTGAGTCTTGCCCACATGCTCAGGGTTTAGCTGATCGCCATATTTGGGGTCGGGAAGGAATTTTCCTCCAGGGCGGATTGGCAGGGGCCCTGGAGGTTTTTCGCCTTCCTCTGCAGCGTGGGGCATGGGTCGCTTGCTGGTGGATTCTCTGCAGCTTGAGGTCTTCAAACCACAATTTTGAGGATTTCAATAACTCAGTCATGGGTTAGGGGTTGTTATAAAAGTGGATGGGTAGGGTTCTGTGGCCTGCCTTGTGCAGGAGATCAGACTAGATGATCATATTGGTCCCTTCTGACCTATGAGTCTCTGAGTCTAAATCAGACTTCCATTGTTAGAGGCTGCAGTTGTGATGTGCTGAATGGGCCTTTTCAAATATGCCTGGAACTACGCCTCCTGTTTAGCCCATACCACTCATTTTTTGGGCAGCGCTAATCTGACTGGAGGAAGATGAGGCTGCCACTGCAAATTCCCTTCGTAGTGACTTTTCCACAGCTGGGTGTATCTCGGTTGTGTGACAATGCAATGATATCTTCCTATAACACGGAAAATATGTACATAAACTTTTCCCCCTTCCTTTAGCATTTCCAATCTGGGCATGTTTGGCATCAGTGGCTTCATTGCTGTCATAAACCCTCCTCAAGCCTGCATCCTAGCCGTGGGACAAGCTCGACCCGAACTCAAGATTGTGGAAGATGAAGAAGGGAACGAGAAACTTCTGCAGCATCAGCTTATGACAGTGACACTGTCAAGCGACAGTCGGATGGTGGATGATAAACTGGCTTCAGTGTTTCTGGAGACCTTGAAAGCAAACCTAGAGAATCCAATACGACTTGCCTTATGTTAAACTGATCAAGGATTGGCTCCTGCTTTGGCAAAATATGGAACAAGGTTAAAAACTGTTCCCCTCTCCTCCCCCACTGCCCCAGAGAAATAACGAATACTAAGCATGAGGGGGACAATTAAAATATTTAATTTATTTGAATTAACTTGAAAGACTCTTCAGATCCATCTTTGTGACCATTTGTAGCTCTCAAGTTTTATACTGTAAAAGTACTGAAATACTTTAAAGAAATATTAAAATAGAATTAATGCATTATAGTTCTTTCACTGCTTAATAGCAACTGCACCAAATTTAAACATATATGTTACTGTTTAGTTAGAGAGAGAAGTTCAGAAAAACCTTGGGAAATTTGAGTGTGAAACGTGGAATGAAAAAGGGAATGAGACAATGCTTTCAAGAGAGGAAAGCAAGCAGCATGACTGAGCAAGATGGCCCTATAAATCCCAGTCATCAAGAGAATCAGGCCAGCTATGGGTTCAAGCAATATATTTTAGCTATTTAATATGTGAAGAGGGTTCCAGCTAAAATTTTCTGTTGGAGTTGGGTGATCTAAACTGTGAGAGCTCTGAGATTTTTGACAAGGATTTTGCTAGGGTTTCTACTTGACGCTAGATAAGTTACTTTGGTTGGTGACACATGACCCTTTATAAGTTGCTTTAGTTTGGTTCATGTCACAAACTCAACCATTCTTGACCTTCTACTTTATTATGATCTTTTCCAGATGAAAATAACAGAGGGTGGAAAAATTCTAGTGCACAAAAACCAAATTACATAATGGATGTAATTGGAAAAATTCAAATAGAATAAAATATTAAATAGCCTATTAGCATCTAAAGCTGGATTTGAAAATTCACTTAGCATTAGATTAATTAAAAACCCATTTAAAGTGTGTGTGGGTATGCACTTCAGCATTTTAAGTTCTCTACTTAATGTAGTGTCCCACAAAGGAGACAAATAATTTTAATAAATGTGTCAGTAGCAGTTTTGTCATTTACTTCAATAGAGCCAGGATTTCACCCTAGATATTTTTATCATTACAAACTTTAAACCTGCAATAAATTGTGAAAGTGATACTTTCCTTTTTAACCCAATACATTATTACAATAGTAATGAGTTCCATTAAATTTAAATGTTGCCCTGTATCAAAATCTAATTGGTGTGTCATTGTTTGACTATTGCAAATTGCAATAGTGCTTTTGCAATTGTTCCATGGTATGTTATCTGATGGGTAATGGAAAACTGAAGTATGTTTGCAGACTGAATATCATGATGATCTCTCTGTCACACAGTGGTACCAACTTCTTCATCAGACCTGAGTGGCAAAGGTCAGATTTTGCATACTGAACATTTGCTCAGTAAATCCCTTCTTTGAATGGAAGGAATGAATGTATCATTACAAAGTGCATATCATAAGTAGATGGATACTGAATTGTAATTCAGTTTGAGTAGCTTTTTATTTGGAATCCCTATTATGATAGTTTACTGTATATATCATATGGAAACAATGGGAATTTCCAGTTAAATAATTCCATTGAGGGTATCTGATGACAACATAAGCCACTAGTGCCCCATTCAAGTCCTGGAGTCTGTCACCATTAGAGCCACCGTATTTTGTTGTATGTAATTCACTGCACCAATTTGTTCTTTAAGATCCAAACTTCTTAAGTATTTATTTACTCACCAAGTTGTTCCAATACTTACAATAGTAAGTGTATGTCTAAAATTTATGTCAGTGTTCAGGTTGGAGTTTTCACAAAACTAATTTGCTTCTTTAACTGATGTGTGTGAATGATAACAACATGAGAAATTCATAAGCTTTCAGTCTGACATTGTATTTCTGATTACTTACTGTGGCAAATTGCCAGCTTTCTCTTCTTTGGCGGGGGAGGGTTCAGGGGACCATTTCTTGCTTCTAAATTGGAATATTAATTGCCCCACTAGTGTCCTAGAGGA
>NC_133772.1:70396453-70419914 GCF_003597395.2 Chelonoidis abingdonii
CAGGGAATAAGGCTCCCTTCTAACCCTCTCCTGCTGCCCTCTGGCCATGCTGTATTACATTACATCGAGTTTATTATGCTATTATTCATATACCCTTTTTGTATTGGCAGGATTTTGTTCTTGATAACTGAGATTTTCAAACTTGTATGCTTTTTAGGTTTTTAATTTTTAGACATCTAGACACATGTGGTCTGATTTTTTTTCAGAGGTGATGAGCAGCTCCAGGTCCCACTGAAGACAAAACATCCACATATATATAGTGCCTTTGGTAATAATGAAGTTTAATAGTTTCTAACATGTTTGGATAGCTAAATCTAGTCTGCCTAGTAAAATTTCCCTTATGTTTTTAAATCTGGTATCTATTCTTCTTTTCCTGTCCTAAAGGGAAAGTGGGGTTCATCTGTACTCAATAGTTATATGTTCCACCCCACAGGAGGCCACAGTGGGCAAAGTGATTCCTACTTAAAATGTATGCGGTCAGCATAGTTTGCACATTGCTTTGGGAGCCACTGGAAGGTGCTGTTGTGTATAAACATAATCATAATGTTAACTGCACAAGGGGCACATTATATAACAAATTCCTCTCTGCTGCTTGTACAAACAGATGCAGTGCAATTTTTTTCATGCTAATGTGAGATTTTTATTTGATCTGTGCTTCTATCATAGCCATGCAGATTAACTTCAGCGTGTGACCTGTAGCTAACCCCTTCACAGCATGCAGAATAGTTACTTGTAAGTATCCCAACATTGTCACTGGATTGAAACATAGTTGGTGACGCATGATGTGTGGTGCCCATCCAACTGAAGAAAGTCTGAACAAGAGAAAATGTCTTGTAGCTTCAACCTAGTCCCAGTGAGATGAGTGTCCATATTACAGAGTAACCACACCATTTAGCACAGCAAATGATTGCTACAAGAGAAATGGAACAGCAAAAGTGGTGCTATTAAATATAGGATTAAATATACAGAAAATATTTCATTCTGGAAAACTTAGATTTAAAAGTATTGTGGATAAGATGTTTCAGAAGTGTCTTAATGGTTAAGTATGAAACAGTTTTACTTTAAATAAAAATCTTCAAAAGTATCAAATACCTCATGCATTGTTCTTTGTGAATTTACCATTGTCAATATCTTTGGCATGTCTAAGCAAGAGACTGATGAAGAAGTGATCCGATTTCCTAGAAAGGAGGAGTCAGAAAATTGAAGATAGAGATCTATGAACAGTGTACTAACATTTTCTACTGGGAACATGCTCCCTGGGAACAGGGATATGCTTGAATGTTGGGGTGGGGGAAGAGTTCTATATAGCTTTACTTTGAAAAGAGAAATTGAGAAAATATATTTGGCTTCAAATGCATCCTGTGCTTGACAGCATGTCAAAAACAGTATGTACCCTCCCTCTACTAATTATGTTATCAGTGTAGATGACTTTCTTTCTAAGCTCTGTTTTAATCTATTGTCTCTGGAATCATCCCAGATGTGAATCTCTAAAACAACGTAGGTACTGCAAAGTGATTGGATAACACTGAACCTCTTGTCTCGTGTTGATTTATTCCTACACATAATACAGTAGAACCTTTTTAGATCTCACTAATGACAAGTCCTATTGAACATTACAAAATTTAGCAATTTAGCAGGCAAGCCAAAAATTAGATGAAAAGGCTTCTGTATCAACACTGCTTTTGTGGACATGGACCCGTGTATTTTCTGTGTACATTGTTATAGTGGGTAAAAATTGCAGTGTATTAGGTAGAGACAGGAATGTGTGCGGTATATTAATGAGAGGGAAATAGTTATATAATTCTGAGCCATTGGAGCAAAGTGTCATACAGGCCTTTGTCTCAATGTGAAGTAGTCAGTGCATTAGATGAGGGAAAGTATGGAAATGGGTGTCTCCAGGGATTGATAATCTGATACAAAGCCTTACTTTGCTCAATTGTTTGAAACTGACTCATGTTGTTACTGAGAGAGAATTACTATTTGGTGGCTGCATGGTGACCTGTGGGAAATGATTTGATGGCTTCAGGTCAGATGCCCATAATGCAAAACACACCAATACAACTGAGCTCACGCAGACAGTCTCAGTGAAGCAGTAAAGGATTGAGTAGAGAGAAATTCCCTCCTCACCCCCACATGTTATCCAGAAATGGTCCATGATGGGGAGCAATGTGTGGGAAGCTTGCATAGCTGCTCCCTTTGCTGTAGCTGTTCTATGAACGAGGACCTTGCCCTCCAGGATTGACAATCCAGCATCTTTCACAAGTACGATATTCACTAACCTTCAAAGAGATTGAAGAGTTCCATTGGACTAGATATGACTTAGTGTATGTCTACACTACGAAATTAGGTCAGTTTTTGAGAAGTCAGTTTTTTAGAAATTGATTGTATACAGTCGATTGTGTGTGTCCCCACTAAGTGCATTAAGTCGGCAGAGGGCATCCACAGTATCGAGGCTAGCATCGACTCTTGAAGTGTTGCACTGTGGGTAGCTATCCTGCAGTCTCCACCACACATTGGAATTCTGGGTTGAGCTCCCAATGCCTGATGGGGCAAAAACATTGTTGTGGGTGGTTTTAGGTACATACTGTCAGGCCCCCATCACTCCCTCCCTCCCTCTGTGAAAGCAATAGTAAACTATCATTTCTTGCCTTTTTTCCTGGGTTACCCATGCAGACTACATGCCACAGCAAGCATGAAGCCCACTCAGCTCACAGGCACAATATGTCTTCTTGGTGCTGCTGGCAGACGTGGTGCTGCATTGCTACACAGCAGCAGCTCCTTGCCTTCATGGCAGCAGATGGTGCAGTACGACTGCTAGCCATCATCGTCGTCTCCTGGGCGCTCCTGGCCGACCTCGGTGAGGTCAGTCGGGGCACCTGGGCAGACATGGGTGCTCCTGGCAGACCTCAATGAGGTCTGTCAGGGGTGCCTGGACATAAATGAGAATGACTCCAGGTCATTCTCTTTTAAGTTTTGTCTCATGGAGGTTCAGTACTGCCTGGAAAATCATGTGAGCTGGAGGCTTCTGCCTCAGGCTGCTGTCCCAACCGGCAGCACCACACGGTCGCACCTACCCCAGCCTACCGCTTGCTCCCATGGCTCTTGAAGCCTGGACAGTAGTAAGTAGTAGTTCAACTATAAGCTGAGCAAATGCAGAACGGTGGTAGAATGTGCATTTGAACATTTAAATGCGCACTGGTGCAGTTCAGCGATACCAGTATTCCCATTGTTATTACTGCTTTCCCTGTGCTCCACAGTATCTGTGAGAGTAAGGGGGAGATGTTTATGGCAGGGTGGGAGGTGAGGCAAATCGCCTGGCCACTGATTATGTGCAGCCAGACACCAGGCAGTTAGAAGAGGACAGCAGGGTGTGCTGCGCATCAGAGAAGCTTTGAAAACCAGCTTCATGACTGGCCATGATACGGTGTGAAAGTTCTGTTTGTTTTTCCGTAATGAAAACCTACCACCTTGGTTCATTCTACTTCCCTGTAAGCCAACTGTCCTCCCCTCCCCGCTTTGATCACCGCTTGCACAGGCAATAAAGTCGTTTCAAATTCATTCATTCTTTATTAATTTGTCACACAAATGGGGGGATAACTGCCAAGGTAGCCCAGGAGGGGTGAGGGAGGAAGGACGCACCAGGTGGGGTGGTGGAGGAGGGAAGGACAAGGTCACTGCATTTCAAAACTTATTGAATGCCAGCTTTCTATTGCTTGGGCAGTCCTCTAGGGTGGAGTGGAGTTCTGATAGCACAGATTCCTCTCCCCATACAGTGATCAGATCCAGTACTTCCCGTTTGGTCCATGCTGGAGCTCTTTTGTGATCACCTCTGCTGATGAGAGCTGCATGGTCACCTCTGAGCCTGTTATACTGGCCAAACAGGAAATGAAATTCAAAAGTTTGTGGGGCTTTTTCTGTCTACCTGGTCAGTGCATCTGAGTTGACAGTGCTGTCCAGAGCGGTCACAATGGAGCACTCTGGGATAGATCCTGGAGGCCAATATCGCTGAATTGCATCCACACTACCCCAAATTGGACCCAGCAAGGTCGATTTCAGCCCTAATCTTCTCGTCGGGGAGGAGTACAGAAATCGATTTTAAGAGCCCTTTAAGTCAACAAAAATGGCTTTGTCATGTGGACGGGTTAAACTGATCTAACGCTGCTAAATTCGGCCTAAACTCGTAGTGTAGATCAGGGCTTACACTGTGGTAAACATGGCAGCAAAGCTGCAGTGATGGAAAGAGGGCAAAGTCTTCCACTGCTTGTCCCACAAAGAAAATAAGGCACGTTATTGACATCTCTCTTGCCAGGCCAGACAGGCCTTTAGGCAAACAGTTTGTCCTGTACTCCAAGATGTCTGGGCAAGTGACATGACAGCTCATACTTCCTTTATTCGCTTGGCTTCTCTCCCAAGAGTTCACTCTCCCAAGAGTTCACTAGACCATTTTGTTCTGGCCCATTATAAGCTGCGACAGGTTTGTGGGGTTTTTTTCCCCTCTCCTCTAAATTCCTTGGAAAGTACTGTGCATTGTGATTTTCCTTGTAAAGCACCTCATGGACATGTACATAAAGGGAGTGCTTTCTGTATGCGTGGACAGAAACCCTCTTTGGCTTATTCTGGGACCATATACAGGCCCCACAGCTGTGGAAGACAGAAAATTATGCTGGAGATTGATACCCAAAAGCAGAAGAGAGAGACTTTGTTTTTGGTATTCAACCAGGCTAGTCCCCTACTACAACTGTTTGTAGAAGCAGTCCTAGATCAATAAAAACATTCTTGGAAGCAAAGTAGCAATGTAGTGTGGTCATTTGCATACCAATACCCCCAATGCTTGCTTATCTCACACAGCTGCATGATGGCTGTATAGATTTGAATGCATGATTATGTGTGGCATTCAAAGTTACTTCAAATTAGGTACTGTATTTTTTTCCCTTTTATTAGAACACAAACTGCACAGAGAAGCTGAAACGAACTATTCTGAGGTTGCAAGCAAAAGCATGGGTTAGTGGCAGAATGCCTCTATAAAATCAGGCTGCATAAAGTGTACTCATCTATCTAGCAATTTGTAAGTGAACACCAACAGGCGTTCATATGCCTTGTGATGAGCATGGTAAAGTCTAGAAACCCATGTGACACTATTAATAAATGATTTTATTACAGAATCTGTTTTTGGAACGAATTCGTAGATTTCCGAGGCACTGTTCTTTATTCTGTTAGCCTCTCCAAGGTTTAATATTTGAGCTCACACAGAGACCATTTCCATGCCATTGGAAAACTGTTTCTCCCAACTTCCATGCATAAATGATGTACATTATGTGCTCTAATTTACACTATGCAGGCCTAGTGAGAGAGAGATTTCAAAACTGCAAAATTCGCCTTCACTTCTCAGTTTGAAGACATTGCAAGAGACTAAAAAATGTAACTAGCCAGCTTGTATACTTATATCATTGTCCTAAACTACTCAGCTCAGGGTAGTGCTTATCTGGTATGAATATGTGGCTGACTGAATGCAAAAACCAATAATTCTATTGAACTCCAACCTCTCAGAAGTTACAGATATACAATCAAACAGTCACATATGCTCAGTATATTAGAACATAAAGAGACATAGTATCTAATTTCCTTTCCTCCTATAGCTGTTCTTTCTATCTTAGCTATCATTTCCTTCGCCCCTAATCTCTCTCTTTTTTAAGAATTTGTGTGAAAAGAGAATTTGATATGTGTAGAAAAAATCCATTTGTGCAGCACAGGTTGTGTGTTTATCCTCAAGATAGACATGTTATTACACCTCAATTCCCAAGTGTTACCATATACTGTGATTTGTGTTAATATCATTTAGCTATAAAAACAAGCTTTCTGGAGTTTTTGATAGCCAGTTACCAGCAATACAAAAAAGATCTAGTTCATTACTCCTACTTTTTGAAAGATGAGATATTGAGAGACAAGGTGGGTGTGGTAGTATCTTTTTATTGGACCAATTTCTATTGGTTAAAGAGACGTCTAAGCTTTCAAGCTTACACAGAGTTCTTCAGGTGTGGGAATGGTACTCAGTGTCACAGCTAAATACTAGGTGGAATTGTTAGAAAATCCTAATTTATATATTAGTAAGTCATCCAACCAACTGAATTCTGTTGAGGCTGATCTTACTCCTATTGAAATTCTCCTTGACTTCAATGAAACAAAGTCAAGCTGTCATAAACAGATAGTTAAGGGTTAATGTCTCTTTTACCTGTAAAGGGTTAAGAAGCTCAGTGAACCTGGCTGACATCTGACCAGAGGACCAATGAGGGGACAAGATACTTTCAAATCTTGATGGAGGGAAGTCTTTGTTTGTGCTGTTTGTTTTAGTTTTTGTTCGCTCTTGGGGCTAAGAGGGACCAGACGTGCACCCCAGGTTTCTCCAATCTTTCTGAAACTGTCTCTCATGTTCAAAATAGTAAGTACTAGCTAGAAAAGGCGGATTAGTCTTATGTTTGTTTTCTTAACTTGTGAATGTGTATTTTGCTGGAAGGATTTTACCTCTGTTTGCTGTAACTTTGAATTTCAGGCTAGCGAGAAGGGAGTCCCTCTAGGCTATATGAATTTGAATACCCTGTAAACATTTTCCATCCTAATTTTACAGAGAGAATTTTTACCTTTTCTTTCTTTAATTAAAAGCTTTCTTTTTTAAGAACCTGATTGATTTTTTCCCCTTGTTTAAGACCCAAGGGGATTGAGTCTGAACTCACCAGGGATTGGTGGGGGGAAAGGAAGGGGAGGAAAAGGTTAATTCCTCTCTGTTTTTAAGGTCCAAGGAGTTTGGATCAGTGTAGTCTCTCAGGGTAGCCCAGGGAGGGGAAGATCTGGGAGGGGGAAAGGAGGGGGGATGGTTTATTTCTCCTTGTTTTAAGACCCAAGGGGTTTGGGTCTTGGGTTCCCCAGGGAAGATTTTGAGGGAATAGAAAGTGTGCCAAACACTATATTTTGGCTGGTGGCAGTGCTATCAAATCTAAGCTAGGAATTAAGCTTAGAAGGATACATGCAGGTCCCCACTTTTTGGACGCTAAAGTTCAAAGTGGGAAAAATACCTTGACACAAGCCCTTTAAGTAGTAATGTTGTCTGAATTAAGCAGTAGGGAAACACTCCATCTGAACAGTGTTCTTGCAGAAGGAGGGCAGGATATTTGAGAGAGAAATATGAAGTTGTTCTCAAGATTGCATTACAGATAAGCGTGTTTTTTTTCTTCTAATCAAAGGAGAAAAATCCCACACTGTGGATGAATGTCCATGTGCTCTATCACTGATTTCCTTTGTGACTTTAATGAAATATCAGAAAGTTGTGGAGCATGAGCAACCAGAATGGATGGCTTGCAACATGCATAGTTACCAAAAACTCCCTTCCTCATTATTTTCTCTGGAACGCTCTAAGTGTTTGTCTACACAGGGTGGTAGTGTACATCAGTGGCATGTGAATTCTAATGCGCACCAGCGTGTCATGTGCTAACTGGCCCACATGGATCCTGCTGACACTCTCTAAATGTTCGCCAGGACATGGTAACAGGACTATGTTAATATGTGCTGGGGAACTTTTAGTGCTCACCAGTCGGGTCCATATGGGCCAGTTACTATGCAACACACTAGTGCAGATTACAATTCACACCTCACTGATGAGCACTACTGCAGCATATAAACAAGCCCTAACTTGCAGGATTTATACTTTCCTCTTGCTAAACAGAGATGGGCAGATCTTCCTTCAGCTGGTAAGAACTGCTAGAGCTCCACTGAAGTCCCATTTCTTTCCATTGCTTTGTGATTTACTGTAACTGAGAATCACATGTGGAATATTTTATTATAAGTATGTATGTGAAGTGTGACAGTTGTTTTCTCTTCATGCACTTTGTAATTGCTGGTCAGATGTGAGTGAGTATATTTATGCAAATACAGCATCCAAGAAATAGTAATTAGCTAATATCCTCTTGGTTCATTTGCTAAGAGCTGATCACAGCATCATTCTTCAAAAAGTACTTTAATGAAGCTGATTTATTCTTCTAATCTTCCAGCGCATGTACTTGTTTACTGTAGACTTTGATAGTTACTGATTTCTGCCTTGCCAGTCAGGGCTAGCAGTTGCTTTAACTAAAAGTGCTGATCTACAGAAAGGTCAGCAGAGGGCAATCTGAGCAGCCTGGTTATCTTTCAGCTCAGTTGTGTCTTTTGTAGGCGTGTGTGGCTAAGCATTGTTGAAGGCTGTTGGTGTTTAAGTATGTGCTGGAACTGATGCTGTATATCGGTAATTTTAGTATTTCTGATTTGAAGTGTGCTGAAGACATGTGATGTAGAAAAAAGGAATGATCGTTGATCAGGGCTGTCGAGCAGTTTCCTCCATGCTAGCATGACCAGATGTCCTGATTTTATAGGGACAGTCCCGATATTTGGGGCTTTGTCTTATAAAGGCTCCTATTACCCCCAACCCCGTCTTATATAGGCTCCTATTACCCCTACCACACGTGCTGTCTGGTCACCCTACTCCATGCTGATGTCAGTTCCACAGCTTTCTTTGTAATTGGTTAAACAGATGGGGAGCCAAGCACTTCATGCAGTTGAAAGTTCACTTGAGAGAATGTAATTACTGTGCTCCCCCTTCCCCATTACTATATGTGAGATGCAATATGTCCATTATAATCCCCTTCTACAGGAGGTTGCCTCAATGATACTAACCATGAGAAAAGTGATGGGACATCAGGAAATCCTGCTGGAAGATTGTATTCACCAACAAAAAGCTGAAAATGAGGGAGTGGTAAAATACATATAAAATGATTAAACTGCAGTGGAAATACTTTACTGACACTTCTAGGCTAGGTAAACTATCATAATGTGGTGCTCACAACCTGCCTCATTTAAAGCAGTTGCCTAGCCCAGCTAGGGGAGACTAATGACTGTTCATTTGAACGCAGTGTATCCTCAGTCATCTTTTCCTACTCCAAATTCACCTCTAATCCAAGATAATGCAGTTGATAATGATGTTAAAATAATGCACTTATTGACATCCCTACTTTCTGTAGTCATCCTATCTGGCAGCTAAATATTTAGTTACCAGGACAAAGTGACTGGAAAATGGTTTCCATTTTGGCATTCCAAATGGCAATACCTTCCGTTTGTTCATTAATTGTTCTATGGAAGTTGCACAAATCATTTGAACTGTGTCAATCAATAGAGGTCATTGGTTTATTTCTTCAAGGATTAGAGTCCACAAGAAATTCCCTTTGTTGTACTTTATACTTGAAACTGCTCCAGGGATGTAGCTGTACAACTTGGAGGTGGAGAGAGGACAGCTAAGGACATTTTCCTCTCTTTGTTCCTTTGCATACAAAATTTTGAATACATTGCTGCCACAGTTCAGAATAATTGCACCTGTTTTTCCCCTTAGTGGTCTTGCAAGTGCACTCCAGCCCCCCATCTGTTTCCTCTCTTGGATGACCTGTGATCTCTCCTTTCTGACCAGGGTATTTCCAGTTATCTACTTTCACTTTGTTATACCTACAGAAGACAGGCTGCCCAAGTATACCTGCTTTATTTCTCTTCAGTGGCTGAAAATTGTTACCACACAGTTCTTTTTACACAAGCCTATTTTATTCTTAAGCAAAAGCACTGCAGAAAAAACATATTCAAAGCAATAAAAGGACCTACATGCAAACTAATAAGACTACTAGACATCACCCCAACTCTACTGTGGGCTCTGACAGGAGCAGTCCCTCAGCAACCCTTCATACAGTTCAGGGGTCTGTGATTTGGAGTCTCCCAGGAGCAGGTAGGTATAGCTTCAAAAGAGTGGATTTGAAATGGGTCATTTGCATTCCCTTTACCCTCAGGTACTTCCTAGGAAGTTCACTTCACATGTATTGTTCCAAAAAGCCCTTTGAAATTCCTTATAACTTCCAGAGACTGGATTAGTCAGTCTCCTCGAGAAGGTACGTACATACAATTCCACAATAACACATACACAATTGCATTTTTAATACAATGGACCCCAAAGGCATTCAAACTAATTCAGTGAGGTTTAACTTCATTCAATTAAGTTTATATAGGATTGTATAAGTCTGTCACAACTGCATTTTTAGTGAGAAAATTCTAATCTCTGTTTTTGATGATTTTGCATTAGCATGTACTGAACATATTACAATATATTCCTCACTTTAGCTACAGGTGCCTAGCCTGTGGAATTTTACAAATAAATCACCATTCGTGCTCCCACCTCTATGAAGTGTACTAACTGAGGCATATCAGTGATTTAACAATATCAGATAATTTCTCACTGGGCCAGATCCTCAGCTGGTAAAAAACAGAATAGTACCACTGATGTTCATGGAGTTGTGCTGATTTATGTCTCATAAGGATATGACCCTTTATTTTTAAAATATATTAGAGAAGGCAGAGCACCAAACACTTTTGTCATTCTTTGCAAAATAGATTTCTTGCAGCTTGCAAACATATGAGCTGAAATAATAACATTGTACTATATACATTTCTCAGAACATTTCAATATTCATAATTGTCAAGCATACTGAATAAATTTTTTATTCTAATCAAGACTGCCAAATGCTGCAGTGTCCTAATGGAAAGTGATAATGGCAAACACTTTTGACTATCTGTGAAAGCTGATTTCAGCAAGTGAAATGGCTTCCTGGTATTCTGACACTACAATCTTTGTTGTTTGCAGTGTTATTGTTGCTGTTTTGGTATGGGATATTACAGACACAAGATGGGTGAGGTAATATCTTTTATTGAACCAACTTCTGTTGGTGAGAGAGACAAGCTTCAGGTTGGAAAAAGAGCTCTGTATAGGTTGAAAGCTTATCTCTTTCACCAACAGAAGTTGGTCCAATAAAAGAATACCTCATCCACTTTGTCTTACTACAATCTCTGTCATGTAGTCAGAAAATATATATCAGGAATCATTAGTCTGTACCTACCCTACCGGAGGCCCCATAGCTTCTGACCACCTACCAGAAATGGTTGTTTGTTGATAGGATGTTGTTCTAATAACATCTTTAATTTTCTATAGAATGTTTCACTCCTAAGAATCTCAAAGCACTGCACAAACTGACATACAAAAACTTCACCCTTCACTGAAATACAGGCATCTCTGGTGTGACATATAGCATCTGTTCAGCAGCATATAGTATCAATGAACTGGTGAGGCGACCATTCTATCCATGTGAAACTGCTAAGGGAAACCAGGCTAACAGAATGTAATTACTTCTGTTGGAACAGGCCCTGGCCCATGCCCAGGCCTGTTCTCTTTGGAATGGTGCCATTTGTTCTTTAATGACCACAGGTGGGCAGGACCTCTGAGTGTATCTCATCCAAAAGAAAATATTCCCTCTATATTGATGCTTTGTACTTCCCTCCTTTTTTGTTGTCAATGAAAGATATGCCTTGCCAGAAGGCTGAGCTCAACTTCTTCTCATATACTTTTAAGCTCAAAGACCTAAATCACTTTCCATCATCCTAGTAGTAATGTTCTTGGGTCCTTCTTGCTGAATATTTTAGGCATGCCATACTAAAACAGCTCTTTCTACTTCTACTATCATCACACAATTCTCCCACATCCACTTGCAGAGCAATAGTTGCTAAGGATGCCAAGGAGAAGTTATAGCCTAGTTCATAAGAGCAACTAAAGTTCTTGAGCCAGATCCACAGCTGGTTTATATAAATGTAGCTCCACTGAAGTCAAAGGGAAGATGCAGGTTTGCACCAGCTAAGGTTCTCCTCCCTTATGTCCAGCTTCAGTAGTCTGGGTACTGATGTTCTTCCAGGCTTCCATCTTTATCACATTCTTATTCTTACAGGTATTCCCAAACCTCAGGCAAAGGCCTGCAAGCTTTTTACATTTTCCTACACCACACACACACTGCTTGTTGAAACACGAATGCCACTTTCATATGACCACTCACTCTATTCAAATTCTGAGGCTGATGCATCCTAACAAGTTGCAGGCAATAAATATATGGAAACCATCCTCTAGAAGGCAGTCTGCTCTTTCACATCACTGATGTATTTTTAAGGGCTGTTGTGGATCAAGCCATGGCAACCCTCTCCCTTAAAATGATCTGCTCCCAGTTCTAAATGTGTTGACCTGTTCTTTACCCAACAATGTCTCTCTTTTTTCTACAGTTTGTATTATCATTTACCTAAATTCGTTATGATGTGCTCTTTGCTCTGCAGCCTTGATGCATTTTATAGAATCATAGAAATGTAGGACTGGAAGGGACCTTGATAGGTCACCTAGTCCAGTCCCCACTAGGTGGTCCTCTACACCATCCCTGACAGAGGTTTGTCTAACCTGCTCTTAAAACCTCTAAAGACAGAGATTCCATAGTCTCCCTAGGTAATTTATTCCAGTGCTTAACTACCCTGACAGGACTTTTTTCCTAATATCAAACCTAAATTCTCCTTGCTACAATTTAAATGCATTCATTCTTATCCTATCCTCCAGTGGTTATGGAGAACATTTTATCACTCTCCCCTTTACAACAACCTTCACATACTTGAAGACTATTATGTCCTTCAGTCTTCTCTTCTCCAAACAAAACACACCCATTTTTTTCAAATTTTCCTCATAGGTTGTGTTTTCTAAACCTTTTATCATTTTCATTCCTTTCCTCTGGACTTTCTCCAATTTGCCCACATCTTTCCCAAAGTCTGGTGGCCAGAACCTGAAGAGTACTCTGGCTGAGGCCTTATCGGTGCTGAATAGAGTGGAAGAATTACTTCATGTCTTGCTTACAACACTCCTGGTAATATAGCTCAGAATGTTGTTTGCTTTTTTTGCAACAGTATTACCTTGTTTCCTTATATTTAGTTTGTGATCCACTATCATCCCACATCCTTCTCTGCAGTACTCCTTCCTAGGCAGCCATTTCCCATTTTGTATTTGTGCAATTTTGCATGTCTTTCCTCTGCCTTCTGGCCATTTCACAAATAAATAAATCACAGCTTTAGGTAAAGGTGAAGGATTTGAAGATGGTGGGGGGGGGGGGGCAGGGCGATAATGCATTGGTAGTCAGGTATAGTACTACATAGAAGCATATCAGTTGCCACCTGCCTTTTATGCTACTTCAGAAACGTGCAAAATAATTTTCATCCTTTCCATCCAAGAATAAAATACAAGGGAATGACAGTCTTCTCCTCTTTGCTTTCACTTGTAGATAATAAGGTCTAATAGATTGCAGAGGGGTTCATTTAACATGTTCTCCATATGGGAAATCACTAACAAAGTGCAGTCATTTAGTAGGATGAAGAAACTTTGGAAGACTTCAGGAAAGACTGTCATACCGTAACTGGAGTAGCGGATGCAGTCTAATCTACTAGACTATTTCCTTTCAGACTAGGGTAGCAGAGATGTACATTCTGCAAAGGAACCCTAGGATTCAAATGCTCTAGCTATGTCCCATGCTCAGTGTTTTAGGTCATAAATATAGCCTGTGAAATTACTCATCTGGAGATTACTTTTGAACCCACCTTTTAGCTAAAGGAATTTATCTTTGGATAAATATACTCAAATGTATACACATGGCATATCTTATAGGCAAAAAGTTATAATAGATAATCTATTCTGTGACAATAGAAATCAGAATACACACCCACACTCAGAAAGCTAACACATGATATGAAAGCTATTAAATATCCTTTTGAAAGATCTTTCCAGAAATACAGTGCCATTCTCTGATTTTACATGACCAACATATTTTGTCTATATAACTCCAGGGACCTAAAGTATAGATCAAGAATAAGGAAATCTACACTATATACAGTTTTAGTCCCTTAACCAACTTCCATTAGTAAATGGGAATCTTTCCATAGTTTCTAATACACCCATATGCAAGGTCATACAACTAGGAACAACGACTGTAGGTCACATTTACAAGACTGTATCCTGGAATGTAGTGAAATGGAAAAGGACTTTAGAAATCATGGTAGATAGCCATTTGAACATAAGGTCCCAAGGGCTGCTATTGCTAAAAGGACTAACACAATTCTTGGATGTATAAGTAGTGGAGTAGGGAGGTGGTATTACCTCTGTATATGGCATTAATAAGCCCATTACTAGACTACTGTACCCAGCTAGAGTGCCAATACTTTAAAAAAGGATGTTGAAAAATTGGAAAGGGCTCTGAAAAAACTACAAGAATGATTCAAGATCTGGGAAAATGGCCTTACAGTGAGAGTCTCAAGAAGCTTAATACATTCTGCTTTTCTAGAGAAAGTTAAAAGGTGATTTGATCAGTCTACAGGAACCTACATGAGAGATTTCTGCTAATAGAAGGCTCTTAAATCTGGCAGAAAAAACCATAAGGAGATCCAGTGGTTGCACACTGAAGAGACAAATTCAGACTAGAAATAAGATGCAAATTTTTAAAAATGAGGGTAATTAGCCATTAGAATAAATTACCTACAGGCACAGTGGATTCACCATCACTTTGTCTTACAATCAAGATTGGATGTCTTTCTAAAAGATATGTTGATAGCTGAACCAGAAGTTATAGGATTGATGCAGAAATCACTGGGTTAGGTCATGTAGAAGTCAGACGAGTTGATCAAAATGGTCCCATGTGGACTTAATGTCTGTTACGATAATGAAAGATAGATTGGATCCTTAGTTCAGTTGTCTATGGATGTGTCTCCCACTTAAGGTATAATAGCGGAAAACCTCTTCTTTGTTAATACAGACTGGAACAATATTTTTCAAACTATCAATAGTTTGATTGTGATTGATCAGTGTTCTTCACCTGCTATCTCCTAATGAGCGCATATTCTCTAACTCTCAGATATTACATTGATGGGCACCCAAGAAATAGCTTCAGCTCTGACATTTGTACAATTTCAGCTGTATGTAATTAAACTTATTATCAGTCATAGTAGGAGTATTGTTATCACAGCTGCCATTTTGTATGGTCCTCTATACCAGTAAAATATATGTATATTTGTGTGTGTGTGGTGGGGGCAGGGGGAATTCAGTATAAAGATATTTTGAAAGAGGATAGAATTTCTCTGGTTTGGAGTTCATCCACATTGTGTCCATTTCTACTTAGAATCTCACCTACATTGTAAGATCTTCAGGACAAGAACCGTCTCTTGCTATGCCTAAGATTTTTTTAAGTGACTAGTGAGCCTGGGTACCTCAAATCAGCTGTAACTAAGGGTATGGTTTTCAGAAAATGCTGTGCGTCCCCTTTAAGGTATCTCAAATTGTGTTCCCCCAAAACCAAGTCCTTCAAAGTCACCAACCACTTGAAAATCTTTGCCTGTATGTTTGTACAATAGCCAATGTTGGCCTCATTCCCGGGTGCTCCCCTAATAGGAATAATTAATAACGGGGATGGAAGGAAGGTAATCTTTGGCTGCTTTGGCGCTATCCATACTTGTATGCCATAAGAGCCCTGGTACTGGTTTGAGGCAGTGGCATTGACTTCAGTGGGACAGGATTTCACCCATGTCATTAGCACTCACTGAAACAAATGGGCTGCATTGTCACTACAGTTGAACTATTGTTACATTAATACATTGTTTTTCAAACACTAAGGCTGCTTAAATATAAACTGACATAAAAGTCTGAAAGAGCGCTAGCCCTAGCATGCGTGACTACATTGTAAGTAAGGTGTATCACACACTAAGATCAACATTGGCAGTGCCTGTTTACTTAATGATTACATCACTAGCATGTTCAATAGGACAGATTCTCATTCAGATGCAGCACCTGTGCTGCTGCTGGCTTATAAGACTAGTAGATAGGAAGTAAAATTAGTACTTCGGGTGACTTTTATGAGATGTAAAAAGGATTAGGTGACTTCTTCATCTGAACCCAAAGTTTTTTGTTGAAGAATTCACGAGTATAATTGCAAAAGGAAGTCCAGTGCATTAGAAGAGGTCTTATAATCAGACATGCCTAACACATGAAAAAAATGCAGAAGTTGGGCTTGTTTTTGGCTTAATTAGCTTGTGAATTGCTTGTTGGCTAGTTTTTTGGCTTGTAGCTTGTTGCTACTTTTTTTTGATTGGCTCCCAGCAGCGGGGGTTAAGGGGAGGCAAGGGGGAAGCAAGGGTGGGGGAGAGAGCCATGAGGGCACAGCAGGCCGACCACAGTCCCAGACTGCATGCTGGGGGATCTAGTCACATAGAGTGTTGAGGTCCTTAAGGGTTGGTTTGTTTTGGCCTTGTTTTGAAATGGGATTAGCTTGATTTTTGGCTTATTGTGAAAGTCGAAGTGCTTATTTATTGCGTGAAAGTTGGCAACTGTATTCATAATCTGTGTGGGAATGAGGTGAGGGGGACAAGCAAACCATGAGAAAAATGGGAATAAACATCTGTTTGTTCTATGGTTCTTGATTGTTTGTTTTGTTGTCTACAAAGGTTTTATTTAATAGATTCAACTGGCAATCCTGATTTTGCTAAATATAGAGTGAAAATGACCCGTCAACCTAAGACACTCGTATAGCGCAGCTGAAGTCAGCGTATCTTAGGTCGACCCCTCTCCTAGTGTAGACCAGACTAACACGGCTACCCCTCTGAAACTTGACACCATGCAAGGCACTGCATTAAGCCGTATGGAGCGGAAATCCATCAACCTCATGAAAAAACTTGCACAAATACAGACAGATATCATCTTCCTTGCCAAATGCAAATGGATGGACATCATACCAAATGGACTAAAGGTAAAAAATCCACTGCTATCTACATACTACACAGAACAAGCAGAATGCCACAGTGACAGAGCTTATGCCAATACTATCCTATGCAAAGAAAACTGAGTGAAACCACCTATCCATCCTAACAGCAAACAGGAAAACATGCGAAAAAGAGCTCTCCAACCTCGGAGAATTCTCATCTAAACCAAACGCTCCAATACAAAGCGGACTTCAACCTATAAGTAAGACAGGAGATCTACACTACTCACCATGACCTGCTCTACAAAGGAAAAGGACTGAGCCTGTCGCTAAAACTCCTACCCTGCCAACTGGGGCCACAAGCCGTGGTACCCCGTAACCAACCAGCAGATATCACAGCTATCAACTATCATCACTCAGGCCCAAGAAGGAAAAGTCTCCTAGGTCTCGGGACTCTTTCTGCCCTGCGCACCCGGGCCCCCAGACAACATGCATCCATGTCTGCCAGCGATCTGAAGCCACTGTTCCGGCCGTCGTCCCGAAGTGCAAGAGAGTACATTCAGACAACGACGGAACGCACTGATATAAGACCCCACAGCACAAGAAGAACATACTCCACCATGGAGCCTCTTCCTGAAGGGCCGAAAGTGAACTCGGGAAACTATGACCCATTGGATCACTTCTGCCCGACAGTGCACAGGCAGCACATCTGTGGAAAACACGTACATCGCTTGTGCGCTCAAAACTAAGTCCATGCCGAACGAATTGCCTCTCCAAACAGCCCAAAACCACCTCACGGACATTAATCATCAAAGAGGCCTGATAAAGGAGGTTGCTGGTCATCATGCAACACGTCTGCTACAAGGAGCCGCCGCAGACAACTCCCAATGACCGAAATGCTACAGCCACATGCCCCTCACGATCCCACTCGAGGCAATACACGTCAAGCCAACTGCGACCATCTACTCGGACACAGCTCCCCTACACAACCCTGCAACAAATCAACATACCCTTTAGACCGCGACCAAGGTTACCTCTCATCTATACCCCCAAAATGCCGCAAACTCGAAAATCCTGGCCCCCCATCGATCTGGGGGCATGGCACCTCTCACTGAGAAGGGCTGTCGGATATCGTGGAGCTCATCTAGCTCAGACCGCTACGCCACCCAGCACTCCCAGCTATCTCGCGGAACCACGGATTTCCTGCAGGAAACTACAATGCCATTAGGGTGACACTTCCTCAGAAAAACACCGATCCTAGGCACGCATGGATGTTAGAGGTCTCTACAACAGAAGATCTCACCCACCGCTGGATCAGCTGTCAGGCAATGGATCCTGATCATGTCACAGCCACACTGCGGCTAAGCCTCTGTCCTTTAATCCCTCTACACACAACTATTTCAAAATTTGATGACAACATGAATCTCCCAGGATCAGTGGCACCGGCTATGGGCAACCCGCATGGGCCCGACAGCATAATGCCAATATTTGGTGGCCGGACCTGAACAAGGGCTTCCCTCAGCTCTCCATCCACTCACCCCTTCTCTGCCTGTTACATTGTGACATCTTCTATCAGTCTTGGAACCAGTGGGAGGAGACCGTCTGGAAAATTCCACCACGATTTCAATCGCTTTCCACCCACTATCAACCGTCAGCCTGACCAATCCGACATGGGGAGGTCCCACTTCCTAACACCACGGTGGCGAGAAATAAGTGATGGTACATTAACACACCTACCGAAGAAACTACCGCCACTAGTGCTACCTTCATGGCTCCAGCCTTCCGTCCGGGCAACATCACACAATCGATTGCTCAGCCAAGCACTGGGTACCGACGGCAGTCTGCTTGCTATACGTCCCTCACGACAAAGACCAACCACCTATAAGATATCCGCACCAAGCAATTCTCAAAACTAAAATACGCACACAATGGATACAAGGAAACAGATCAACAGAGCCGACGGTACCCAGAAGCCTCCACTTGCAAGCCCATAACCGCAAGAAAGAAAACCACCGGACTCCACGTGGCCAGCACCATACAGTGCCAGCGAAACCCCTCCCAACGCATCATCAGGGAGTCACAACCCATCCGGCAATACTCCCAGCACGTTCAACCAGGCTTGGGTGGCCAGGCCCAGTGCCAGCCACAGGGACAACCTGACAACCTGAAGAACATATTCCTCACAGTAAGTGCACACCGACCATATGTAAACTCTAGCTCAGGAAACCACAGCAACAAACCTCGATTGCCAATCTGCCCACATACCACACCTAGCGACAGCATGAGCCATCACGACCTAAGCAGATCAGCCACAAGCCGAAGTGCACTGTTCAGTTTCACCTGCACGTCCACGCAATGATAATAGATGCCCATCATTGCCAGCAATAGCCCCCTCTGCTACTGTACATGGATCGGCCAACTGGAACACGTCCCTCTTACGGAAAGGAAATGGACCAGCAAATCAGGATATTGGAATGCGAATCATACAAACCTGTAGGAGAACACTTCAACCCTCCTGGCCGCACTATACGCAAACGTTAGGTGAGCCATCCTGCGCCAAAAATACAGACTTCCAGGAACAACTTCAAAGAGAGACACTATGAGCTGTGCAGTTGTCATCCAAAGTTGAACAGCATGCAGCTCAGGATTAAACAGAGACTGTGAAATGGCTTGCCAACTACCTGCGCACTGCTTGTTGGGAGAGGTCTCAAAATCACAACCTGTTTAAAATCAAGCTTAAAATCATGCAAGCAGAACGGGGAATGTTAGGATAGTGTGATGAGGCGTTTCAGTTTTCCTGGCCTGCGTTTCCTCTAAGAGCAACAGAACCGAATCAAGTCCTGAATGTCAACGATCCTCTGGACCTAAAATGGCTGTTTTTTGCAGATGTTGTTTGCTTGGTGACCAAAAGGCAATCTCCTAGGCACCAGGAGGGAGTGTGAAGATTCAGAGACTGATTTGTTCTGTTTGCCTCCTTGAGGAATCCCAGGCAGAACGTACTGAAAAAAGCCTACATGTAACTGATCAAATATCCCGGTTTGCTTGGCAGTGATTTAGAGTTGATATGGTAAAGACAGGCTTGTGATTTTGAGAGTGCTGCACTTCAAACAGAGCAAGTGGGTTAGGGCAGAGCCATTCAAGTCTCTGTGTTTGAATCCTGAAGCGTGATGGTGTCAATTTGCAGATGACTGAACTCATAGTCCCTCTCTTTGAAGTTGTGGTCCGAAGTTTTTTTTGCTCGCAGGATTGGCCACTTAAGTTTTGCTGATAGTGCGGCCAGGGAGGTTGAAGTGTTCTCCTACACGGTTTTGTACTATTGCCATTCCTAATATCTGATTGTGTGTCCATTTTCTCTTTCCGTCTAGACTGTCGCAGTTTGGCGCGACGTGTACATAGCAGAAGGGGCATTGCTGGCAATGATGGCAATTACATTGGTGGAACGGTGCAGGTGATGCAACAGTGATGGTGGCTGATTCTGGTTAGTCGCTGTAGGGGTGTCGCGGTGTAGGATGTGGCAGAGTTGGCATCGAGGTTGGGTTGCATGGATTGTTCCTAGAGCTAGAGTTACTATGGTGCGGTGGCAGTTACGCGTGAGGAATTGTTTCAGGTTGTCAGGTTGTCTGGTGGGTGAGAGCTGGCCTGCCGACCCAAGGCCTGTGACACGTGTGGGATCATTGTCCAGGATGGGTTGGAATCCCTCGATGATGCGTTGGAGGGTCGCTGGAGTGGCACTTGTTAGTGAGCCAGTTGGAGCCTGTTGGTTTCTTCTTGGGTGGGTTCACTTGCAATAGGAGCTTCTGGGTACACGTCTGGCTCGTTGATTGTTTCCTTATTGCCTTTGTTGGGTATTGTGTAGTTTTGAGAATGCTTGGTGCCAGATTCTATAGGTGTGGTCTTTGTCTGAGGGTTAGAGCAGCGATGCGGTGACCTCCAGTGCTGGGCTGTAGACAATGGATTGTGTGATGTGCCCGAGACGAAGCTGGAGCCATGAAGGTAGGCATGTGGTCAGCAGTTTTCGGTAAGGGGGTGTTAATGTGGACCATCACTTATTTGCACCGTGCGGTCTAGGAAGTGGACCTCCAGTAGATGGCCACGGCTGAGGTTAGATGTGGGGTGAAGCGTTGAACGTCGGTGGAATTTTTTCCAGATGGTCTCCTTCCCCATGGTGTCAGATGCAAAAGATTCGAATTTCAGTGAATGTAACCAGTCAGAGAAGGGGCGTGAAGGTGATGGAGCTGAGAAGCATTGTTTCAGGTCGGGCCCCGAACAATATTGGCATTAGTTGTGGGTCCATGCGGGTGCACATAGCGGTCCACTGATCTGGAGAATATATGTTGGTCATCAATTTGAAAATAGTTGTGTGAGATAAAGGCAGCAAGAGCTAAAGCAGCCAGTTGGTGCCTGGCAATTGATCAGGGATACATCCTGACAGCTTGTATTCCATCTGGTGTGTGAATGGTTTTGTGTAGAGAGCCTTCTACATCCATTGGTGGCTAGGATAGTGTGTTTTCTGAATGAGTCACCAATGCATTGAGAGTTCCTCAGGAATCAGTGGTGTCACGGAGATAGCTGGAGTGCCTGTGGCGTAGGTCTGGAGTAGAGAGTCCACATATCCAGAAGCCCTTCAGTGAGATGCCAATGCCCAGATGATGGGGGTCCAGGATTTCCGAGTTTGCGGATTTGGGAGGTATAGATAGAGTAACCACTGGTCGGGGTTCTAAGGGATTGTTGATTGTGTTCCGGTGTTAGTCTAGGGATGTCCGAGTAGATGGTGCAGTTGCTTAGTGTAGTTCCTCAGTGGGATCTGAGGAAAGTGGCCTGTAAGAATTGGTATCTGAGAGAGTTGTCGGCGGCCTCCTTTGGGTAGTCAGACCTGTTTCATGATGAACACACGCAACCTCCTTTATCAGCCTCTTATGGATAATGTCGGTGGTTTCTGAGGCTGGTGAGGGCATTGCGTTCTGCATGAACTTAGGTTATGCAGGCAAGCGATGTTGTTGTCCACAATGTCTGCCTGTGCGACGTGCAGAAGTATGCCAATGTATAGTGACTGTCATTTCGACGCCTCAGGAGGAGTCCATGTGGAGTTGTTCTTCTTGGGCGTGTGGGATACCTGTATATCAGTGCGCTGTCAGTGGGTGCCTGAATGTATTCTTTTAATCGGAGACGGCGAAAAGTAGGCTTCCAGATCGCAAGACTGTATCATGTTGGTTGGGGTGGCAGGTCAGAAAGGAGTCCCCGAGATAGGACAGACTTTCTTCTGGGCTGAGTGTGTAGTTGGATAGATTGATGATATGCTGGTTTGGGTTAAGGGGTAGCCAGACGGTGTGTGCTCCAGGGCAGGTAGGAGTGTTAGACAGCTTACAGTCCTTTTTCCTTGTAGAGAGGTGAGTGTAAGTTAAGATGTAGAATCTCGCTGTCTTACTAGTTGAAGTCCGTTTGATGGAATTTGGTATTAAGATGAGACATCGCAGGTTGGTAGTAGCTCTTTTTTGAGTGATTTCATCCTGTTTGCTGGTATAGGAATGTTCGATCAAGGGTTCCTCAGTAGCTTTGAATAGAGTATCGGCATAATACTTCACTGTGACTCGTGTGTAAGAGTAGATAGCAGCTGGATTTTTACCTTTAGTGCCATTGGTATGAGTCCATACCATGTTGCTATTGTGCCAAGTGAAGATGAAAATATCTGTTCTGTATTGTGCAAGTTTTTTCAGAGCGTGATGGATTTCCCTGCCCAGATAACGGCTAACTGCAGTGCCCTTGCATGGTGTCAAGTGTCAGGAGGGGTAAGTCCGTGTTAGTCTGGTCTACACTAGAGAAGGGTCGACACTAAGATACGCTGACTTCAGACTGCGCATATGACCGAGTGTCTAAGGTTGACGGGTCATTTTCAACTCTACATATTGCAAAACGGATTGGCCAGTTGAAGTCTATTAAAAAACACCTTTGTAACACACAAAACAAACAATCAAGAACCTAGAACAAAAGGATGTTTATTCCCCCAGATTTTATGTTTCTTGTCCACTGGTGTCAACCTCAACCTCATTCCCTACACAGATTATGAATAACAGTTGCCAACTTCACGCAATACATAACACACTTAGACGTTTCACGAATAAGCCAACATATCAAGCTAATCCGCATTTCAAAAACAAGGCCAACAACAAACCAACCCTTAAGGACCTCAAGCACTGCTATGTGACTAGAGCCCCAGCATAGCACGTCTGGGACTGCTGGTCGGCCTGCTGTGCCCTCATGAGGCTGCTCGCGCCCCAAGCCGCTTGCGTTCCCCCCTTGCCTCCCTTAACCCCCCGCTGCTGGGAGCGCCAATCAAGAAAAAAAGTAGCAACAAGCTACAAGTCCAAATAACAAGCCAACAATGCAATTCACAACGCTAAGTTTAAGCCAAACATAGCACAACTGTCTTGCATTTTTTCAGGTTTGAGGCCATGTCTGATTATAAGACCTTCTTCTGTATGCACTGGACTGCGTTTGCTAATTATACTCGTGAATGTCTTCAACAAAAACTTTGGTTCGAGAGGAAGAATCACCTCAGAATCCTTTACATCTCATAACAGTCACCACCGAAGTAACTATTACTTCCTTCTATCTAGTTAATAAGCCCACACAGCAACAGTCTGGCATCGAATGAGATATTCTGTCCTATTGAACATGCGAGTGATGTAACTCATTAAGGTAAACAAGGCACGCCCGAATTGTTGATCTTACCGCTGTGTGAGTACACTTACCTTACGAATGTAGTCCACGCATGCTAGGGCTCGCGCTCTTCAACTTTGTATGTCAGTTTTATTTTAAGA
>NC_133772.1:70419939-70512424 GCF_003597395.2 Chelonoidis abingdonii
ATCGATTTAAGGAGCCGTTTAACTCGATATTAATGACGACGTCGTGTGAACGGATACAGCGTTAAATCGGTATATCGGCCATTAAACCGATTTAAAGTCGCAGTGTAGACCTGGCCTAACACAGCTACCCCTCTGATACATGCCTAATGTACTTTTATGTGCTGTAAATAAGTGGCTCTCAGCCTTTCCAGACTACTGCACTCCTTTCAGGAGTCTGATTTGTCTTGCATGCCTCCAAGTTATGCCTCACTTAAAAACTATTTACTTACAAAATCAGATACAAAAGTGTCCCAGCACACTACTACTGAAAAATTGCTTACTTTCTCATTTTTACCATATGATTTATAAAATTGATTGGAATATAAATATTGTACTTACATTTCAGTGTGTAGTTAAGGCTAAGATTTTGTCATGGATATTTTTAGTAAAAGTCACAGAACCAGCTAGTCCTGTCCATGCTCTGATAGTGGCTTAACGCCCTGAACCCAGCCCCAGGGATCCTGGCCTGGCTCCAGAGGGTAGCTCAGGAGTTCTTCTGGCCAGAACTGCAATGGGTCTTTGCCGAAGTTCTGAGTCTTCCCCTGGACGAGGGAGGACATGGCCTGGTCTGCCTCTGAAGCCAGGTCCATATCTTCTATCTCCAGGCCCTGCAGAGACTCCTTTACGGTGCGGGTAGTACAGCCTGGAGTATGTTGGCGCACACCTTTCTCCACCACCTCTGATATGACAGGCAACTCTTTTTTCTCCATCCAAGGGGTCTTCCGCAAGATATCTCTAAACTGCCTGTTTTCTGCCAGGGCCTTCTCCAGACTTGGAAGCTGATCTTGGTGATCAGGTCCGTTGTGGCTACCAAGGGGGCAGAACTCCCCGTGGAACCCCTGCTACACAACCCCTACCTTTGTGCACAGGTGGCGGAGTCCCCCTCAGTGCGCTGGAGGCTGGTCCTGGGAGAAACCAACAGAATCGGAGACCACCTCAACTATGACAGCGGGGACTGGGTGGATCCCCAGGTGCTCAGCTGGCGCACGGGGCTCTCCCCTCTGCAGACTCCCCTGCACATACTACAGGAGGTAGGGGCAGCTTTGTCACCCACCTCTCAGGTTTTCCAATAAGGCCTGCAGTTCTGGGAGTCCCGTCACTGCCTCGTTGGGGCCAGGAGCTGTGGGGTTCCCCTGCCTCCTGTGTTAACCGAGAGCTGCGGGTTACTCTCACAGCTCTAGGGGCCTGTGGCAGTTGTGAGCTTGGGGGTTCCCCGATGGACATGGTGGCTGAGAGCTGTGGGGTATCCCTCCACCTGCAGAGGCCAGGAATTGCAGAATACCTCTGCTTCCCACAGCTTGGGGATTTCCCTGCGGTGGCTGAGAGCTCAGGGATTCCCCCACTGCCCGCAGTAGCTGGGAGCTTGGGGGTTCCCCCATCACCAGCAGCTCCAGGAGTACCCACTTCCTGCGGTGGCACGGTAGGGTGACCGGACAGCAAATGTGAAAAATTGGGACGGGGACGGGGGTAATAGGAGCCTATATAAGAAAAAGACCCAAAAATTGGGACTGTCCCTATAAAATCGGGACATCTGGTCACTCTACGGCTTGGAGCTCCGGATGCCACAAGAGGCAACTGAAGTACCCCGCAGCTGCCTGCTCTTGAGGGCAGCGGGGGACCTTGCAGTTCCTGGCTGAAATTACAGAGTTTGCTGGAAGTCACAGATTCGGTGACTTCTGTGACCTCTGTGACTAAATCGTAACCTTATGTATAGTATATAGAATAGCTAAGTTCCCTGTAAACTGCATGGCTGCGTAGCCGCCTATTTAGCACTGTGTAGGCACTCAGGGAACTCACCCAGGGACTTGCCTCAGCTGGGCAGGGACGTCCTCCCCCGGCCCCAACCTAGTCAAGCCCCAACCTGCAATGGCCAGGGCACCCCTACTCTGGTCCGGACCCAGCCAGGGCAGTGCAGCATGGCCTGGACCCAGCTTTGCCAGGGCAGCCTGGCCCAGACCCAGCAGCCCTGCCTGGAGCCAGCCACAGCCAAGTAGCCCAAACCTGAGCAGCCCAGCCTGGACCTGTCACAGTATGCCCCTCCCTGAATCCAGCCTCAGTCCTGGAGCCCGTGGCTGGGGAAGAGGTGCCTATTCCCCCAGCCCAGGTGCTGCTGCGAGGAAAGAGAGATGGGGGGAGTCCTGAAGCACCCTCCTGCATCCCAATCCCTCATCCCTGGCCCCACCCCAGAGCCTGTGCCTGCAGCTGGAGCCCTCCCCCCGTGCCCTAGCCGCCTGCCCCAGGCCTTAGGCCCTCATTCATGGCCTGACCCCAGAACTCGCACTTCCAGTCGGAGCCCTCACACCATAGTCGTCAACTTCCCCTCTGCCCCATGGGTGCTCAACTCCCCCTGCCCCGGCTGTGCCCCAATTCCACCCCCTTTCCCCAAATCCCCACCCATGTCCCACCTCTTTACTGCCTCCTCCCTCGAGCGTGCTGTTAGGTGGTAGGCAAGAAGCGCTGGGAAAGGGAGGAATGAGAATGTGGCCTCCTCAGGAGAGGAGGAGGAGGTGAGGAGGGGATGGGGGCAGAGCACCCGCTAATTTTTCCCTGTGGGTGCTCCAAGCCTGCAGCACCCATGGAGTTGGTGCCTATGCCTCACACACCTGCACCCCAACCATCTGCCCCAGCCCCGAGCCCCCTCAAGCACTGCAAACCCCTTGGCCTCACCCCTACCACATGAATTTTATATGCATTGATATGAAGGTGCTGTGTCACACATCCCTTCCGTATTGGTGCACATAACAAAATTCATTCTGCACATGGGTGGGAAAAATGAGAGGGAACACGGTAGAGCAGTATAAACACGTCATTGTCTGTATGAAATTTTAGTTTATACTGACTTTGCTAGTGCTTTTATGTAGCCTGTTGTAAAACTAGGCAAATATCTAGATGAGCTGATCTACCCTCAGAAGACCACTGCATACCCCCTGGGGTACACATACTCCTGACTGAGAACCACTGCTGTAAATTGTAAGAGTGACCAAATTACAACACAGTGGCTGAGTCAGGTTCATGGCAGCAGATCATCTTATGTAATGTGGAGAACCTTTGAATACAGCAGGGAATGTTCTAAATAAATCTTATGAAATTAGGACTGAGACAGAGGTTGTCTCAGCCATTACTTTCTCCAGAATTTTGTTTCCTAACTAGTTTAAAACTGATTCTGAATGGATTGGTAAACTCTTAAGGCCAGGGATTGTTTTACTCTATGTTACAGTACCTCGAGCAATGTGGCATCTAGATACCCCTGAAATAACTAATAATGGACATCTCCAATGTACTATCAACATTTTGGAACTAACTAGGTTACTATCAACAAAAATAGAAATTGCTTTTTTTTAAATTTAAAGATTAACACATTTAACAATAATAATGGGTAAAATGTATTTCCTTCACAGAGACTTCAATTTTCTTGACTGTTGGCAGAAAGAGAGAGAAATTTGGGTAGGAAGACAGTAATTCTGCACTGAAATCAAGGAGAAAATCACCAGACATCTATTTTTAGGTAAGTTGCAATTGATTATTTAGGTAAATGTAGATTTTATTCTATTCTGACTTGTATCTCTTTCTTACATTGCCAGAGTACACCTTGTTTTTTCAGATTCATATATATAACCCCCTTTCCCAACTTTCCATTCCTGAACAGAATATCTTTGCTTTCTATCCATCTTTCTTGTTTTGTACTCCTGTGCTCCCAGACCAGACTTCACCCACAGACAGTCCCATTTATCACCGTGACATAAGCACTCTGTCCCACACAGGGCCGGCTCTGGCTTTTTTGCTGCCTCAAGCAAAAAAAAAAAGAGGGGGTGCCCACCGGAGCAGCAAAGCAGGGGGGAAAAAAAACGGCATGGCTGGAGTGGCAAATGGGGGGGGGGGGAACACGGTGTGGCTGGAGCGGCAAAGTGCGGGGGCGGGGGGGGACACGGCGTGGCTGGAAAAAGAGGGGGGCCCACTGGAGCAGCAAAGCAGGCGGAAAAAAAACAGCATGGCTGGAGCGGCAAAGCTGGGGGACAGAACAACACAAAACCCGCGCGGCTGGAGCAGCAAAGTGGCAGGGTGGGGAGAGGAAAAACGGCGTGGCCGGCAAAGCAGGAGAAAACCAAAACAAAAAACCCTAAAAGGTGGCCGGAGCCAGGGGACTCCCCGTGCTGCAGAGTGCGCGCCTGGTCTAATGGGGGGGAAGGGGAGGAAGCAGGGGAGGGAGAGAGAGAAGGGGGTGGCCAGTGCTTCAGCGAGGTGCTTGCCACACGGCCCCGACCACCGCCTGCCAGGAGGGCTTCACTCTGCTCCGGTCGGTGGGGAGGGAAGGACGTGGGCTGCTCTGCTGAGTTTGCTGCAGGGCGCTCCCCTCCTCCATGCCGCCGCCCCTTACCGGGCGGCTGGAGCAGCAAAAAAACAAAAAGAAAAAAAAGGGCCGTGCCGCCCTGTAGAATCTGCCGCCCCAAGCACGAGCTTGCTCAGCTGGTGCCTGGAGCCAGCCCTGGTCCCACATACCCTTTGGGGAAGTGGCCTGCTCGGAATGAAAGGGTTGAAGTACAGAAATGGCAACTTCCATGGAATAAGATCAGCTATCTTTAGCCATAATAACATTAATATTTCTTAAGTAAATTAATTTGCTAAATGTTCTTGGATCTTCTTGCTGAATATTGTAGGCATGTCATATTAAAGCATTTCTTTCCACTTCTACTATCCGTCACACAATTCTCCCACATCCACTTGCAGAGCAATAGTTGCTAAATATACCAAAGAGAAGTTATTTTCTAGCTCACAAGGGCACCTAAACTTCTTGAGCCAGATCCTCAGCTGTTTTCTTTTGACTTGTAGTCACATTTCTAATACTTTGAGAAATTGTATGTGACCTGCAGATAAAAGGGACACGCACAGCCTTTCAGATCATTGTGCTCTTGGCTGACAGATGCCTTGTACACACAGATGTCAGGAATCAGCTTCCAAGTCACCATCTCAATATGAGAAGCAATTGATTTGCTGAGACAATCACTCCATTTGATTAGCTTTCCAATAGGTTTTTTGCCATTTAGAGCAGTGAACTTGAGTTCAGCAAAGTAGAAGTTGCAAAATGATAAAGTAGAGATACTTTAATCTCCACTTCTGATTAAATCTGGTTCAATCTGCAGTATCAACCACACTGTAATCATCCCAGATATACAATTACCATGGCTAAAAGTGACTCATCCTGACAAATGGAAAAATATATTTATACATGTCTTTGAAATCAGCAACTAAAGAAAAAGGTAATTGCTGCCATAATTATACATGATCCACCACTAATAATAAATTAAAAGTGTCACGGTCCAGTTTCTGGTTTCAGGTCAAACTCATTAAGCCAAGCAGAATATTGGATCTCACTGAGCCTGCTTTTAGAGATGAAAAATTAAGCAATGATTCATAGTGTAAGCCCATTACATAAGAGGAAAAAAGGTGGTGGTGGGAAGAGGGAAAACCACCAGAAGCATGTGAAAAAATGTAGTTAAATTTTATATGAACAGATCAGTGTCTTTAATAAAAAGGAATATCCTTTAACTACAGTGATCACATGCATATATGGATCTTTTTGCAGTTGATGATGTAGTAATAGCCACCTGTCCTAGACCTGGACTTTAGCGTCCACAATCTGGTCCTGTCCCAAACCTGGACTTTTGCGTCCAAAATCTGGGGGCTTACCTGAAACTCCCCCAAGCTCACTACCAGCTTGGATATTCTCGCTGCCACCAACTAGGACTATTGGGCGTCCTAGTATGCCCCCCGAGTCACCCCAACTTTCCCCTGGGGGACCCCCAAGACCCAGAGCCCTGGGTCTCTCTCTCTTCTCTCCCAGCTTCCCCCCCTTTCCTGGGTTAGCCGGTGCAATGCTATGCTTCACCCCTTGAATACAACCGGAGAAGCAATCTAGCTTCCCCGAGGCTAGGTATTTACCTAGTCAGCTCACACAAGAAATTCCCCCTCCCTTTGTCCTATAGCCTTTCCCGCCCTGGGACAATAGGGAGGTGAGACACCGAGTTTGGGCTTTTCCCTCCCCCCTCTGCCTCACTAGAAAAGAAACTTTCACAAGGTTTAAAAAGAAAACTTTATAGAAAAAAAAGAAAGAAAATATAAAACAATAATCTTGCATTAAGAAACTCAATACAGGCTCTTGCTTATAAGAAAATATGAAGAAACAGTCTGATTTAAAAGATAGCCCGATTAAACCAGTCCAACCAATCCACATACATGTAAATACAATCCAAAGCTCCTCATAGCCGAATTGCTTGGGGGTTCCTTTGTACTCACAGATGTGTAGGAGACACTTGGAGATAAGATGCAGTTAGGAGGAAGCTTGTTAACTCACAGCCGAGAAAACAACAAAAGACACAGCCATCCACATCTATTCGTACAACCCAAAGCTCCTCATAGCCGACTTGCTTTGGGGGTTCCTTTGTACTCACAGACTTTTGGTATAATATTTGAAATAAGAAGGAGTTAGGAGGAAACCTTGTTTACTCACAGCCGAGAAAACAAAAAAGACCCCGAGTATCCAAATTCCCGCCCCTGACTTTAAACAATCCAGTTCTCTGATTGGCCCTCTGGTCAGGTGTTTGGTTACCCTTTCCAGGTAAAAGAAACTTAACCCTTACCTTACCTATCTATTTATGACAGATGATATTAGAAATATCAGTTCAGGGACACTTGTAAATAATTCTCTTGATCACTGTAAAAATCATACTTTTCAAACTCTTCTCCATATAGCCCATAACTGAAGGTTTTGTAAGTGTCTTTTCAAATGATCACAAGGATTGCCATTGTTGTTTATATTGTGATAACATCCAAGAGCCCAGTGAAGGTCATGGCCCCACTGTCCTATGTCCTGAACAGACATTTAGAAATATATGGTCTCTGCCTCTATGGGTCCATATGGGTCCTTTCTTATAACGAAATATTCCATCTGACTACAAACCAAGAAAAATGAGACTTTCCTGTACAGGAATATGGAATTTTACCAGCAAATATTATTGGTAACATCATCTATATAACTCTATATAACTCTCGTTCCAACTCTCAGTTCTATGTCTCTCCCAAATACTGAAGGAGACAAGAATGTTCAGATACCAAATTTGTCTTTAACAAGTAATAGGCCCACCCCACATAGATATGATATCAAAAGAACAATAAGATATGCTGGTACATGTTGATGTTGACTAACACAGTTCAACGACTGTTTATTTCTTCTTAAATCAGAAGCAATAATGTGGCATCATCAAAAGAAGACATTTTTTCTAAAATATTCTAGCAAATGAAATGCCACATATGGGACTTCCTCATGGAATCTCTGTCACAACTGTATATATAAGCTTGGTAGAGTTACAATTTTATTTGTGTATAATTTTGATTGATAATATCAATGTTTATTTTTAAGTATTTTTTATTTTTATTCATTTAAATTTTAACAGTTGCAGGAAATTATGGGGGTCAGACAATAATCAAGTAATGACAGTAGATGCTGAGATTGAGAAAGTTGAAGGTCTCTATAACCATTAAAACATAAATGGTCAACATCACATGTCAAAATGTGCAAAGTAAATAGCCTTAAATCATACCATAATACATTTTCAAGCAGCACTTTTCTTACTTTGCCTATCTGTAAATTTTGACTCTTATAGATGGAAATATAATTTTGTTGGTCTGCGAGTGTATGGTGAAGTAGACGATTATCCACATTTAGCAATAAGAACTTAATCCTTTCAACTAAATGTGTATATGTATAATAATTAATAAATATGTGGTCAAAATGATCCAATGTGGGCACCTAATCCATATTTAGGTACCTATATGAATGGCCTGATTTGTAGAGGTGCTGAGCACCTGAAGTTCATATTAACTTTGGTGGGGTTGCCTGGGGAGCACATGCTGGGGATCAGGGCAGATTTTCAATAGCAGGAGGAGCAGCTGCAGGGGCAGCATATGCCAAGGACTGGGGAAGGTTATCAGAAGGAGCCATGTAGATCACTTGGGTAGCACTTCTCAGGGATCAAGGAGGGTTCTGGCACTGCGATGGGGAAGTGAGTTGACTGATGACTCCAGACAAAAATCTCAGTCAGCCTTGTCTCTCTGTTGTTGGAAACATGCCTTGAGCCCCAGAACAGAATGGTCACCTATTACAGTCAGTCTGTAATCTGGCTCAGTCTGTAAGGGCGAATGTTCCCACAGCAACCTTAACTCTAGCCCTTGTGAGCATGCATCACAATAAGGTCTTAGGAATCTCTTATATGGACTCTATTGACTGCATCTCTACACTGCGATCAACAGGGTAGGAATGAAACTATTCATTGCCATGGCTGACATCATTCAAGTCTCCAGTCAAGAAAATTTATATCTGGGATGCCCGCCAATGTCTTTTCAGTGGCTTGGTGGAAAACAACAATGCCTTGAATACGATTATGTTTTAACAATAAATAAAACACTTTCAGTGCTGAAGAAAATGCCTTTGACTTTGTTCCCCCTTCCCTCCTTGCAAAGTGTCTTCAGTGTATGACTGTTGCAACCCAACATTGTCGTATTGTGCAAGGTTGCTTTGATGTGATTCAAGCAAAAGGAGGCCGTGTGGCTATGGAGTCTAGATTTCCAATCTAGACTGGAGGCCTTGTTACTATAGCTTTACTTTTGTGAACAGTTCATTGCTTTGGTGCCTTGTACACAGTGCATTAGGCACAGATATTGGGCTGGGTGAAGCTGCAGAAAGTTTTCTAAAGCTTTCTTGTTCTCTTAGCCAAGCATGTGCTACTTATTCCAGATTTTGTGGATCTGTCCCTGTAGGAGATTGGGCAGACATAGACTCCTGGGAGTCCCAGGTTCAAATCCCAGGAGAGTCAACTAAAATCTTTGTCTGTGTGAAGCAGTAAAGTATTCCAGGCAGTTGACTTTGGGGTCTTTTGGGTGAAACCATTAAAAACTGAAATCCTGCCTTCTTTTAGGGGACACTAAGGGCCAGATTCTGACAAGGCCCTGCATGGATCCAGCAAGGTGGGAAAGAACACAAAGAACTTTGACTGGTTGGAATCTGGTTGGAGAGTGTAGGGTCTGCCTCTTAGTGCACACATAGATGCTGGGTTTCTGCAGGGTGGCGGGCAAATACAGACTTCAAGGGGTATGGCTCCACCCACCTCCACATAGGCCAGCAGCTGGGGAGAATATACTGCATTCCTTTTAAGAGTAGTGTAATTGCTGTGCTGGTGTGTCTTAGACAGCCAAAATTCTTCTTAGGGATGTTAGATGCTGCGTGGCTTCGTGATGCACTTGATGACACAATCTAGTCTTAATGGCTTTCATAGCTAAAGCTGCTTAAATGAGTAGCTAGCCCACAGTACCATGGATTGACTCTGATGCTACAGCACTATAACTCATCTAAGAACCTCATGCTCTTGATCAAAATGTTCACTACCCACTCTGTTGTTCAGTGTACTATGCACCAGCAGGTTGACAACCATTATCTGGAGGTGGCTGTAATTCAGTAGTTCCATCTAGATGCCAGAGCAATTTCATTCAGTCCTAAACTTAGAAGGTCCAAACCCATTAACCAGTAATCGGGGTCCTGGCCACTACACTGGTTCCATAATAAGATTTCTATGGCTTTTTAGTTGGGAACAGACATATCTCATCATCTCTTTCTTTACACAGGAGTTTGTCTTGTCAGGATTGTTAGAAACAGGATAACTGTGGAGAGAAGGCTTTCTTTACAATAGTTAAATACACAGTATTATACATCATCCTTCAGGGAGCAGTGTTTATGTCCAGTGGTGTATTGGTCACTTGAGATCTGTAAAGACAATTGTGACTGCAGTTAATGTAAACACATTTCTGCAGTTAATGTCATTGTTTATAATCAGTCTGGCAGACTTTTAAGTGGAGTCATTCCCCTGGCATTCAGATGGATTATTCCACTGCTTTTGCTTCAGCCAAACAAATTCAGTTTAATTTACTATACATTAAGCTCAAGTTTCTGAGATATACATAATTTATGGTGGAGACTGTTGTAAAACTGCCTTCCCTGCAAGCAGGAGGGCTATGGGGACAGGAAGAGGAGAGATATAGATTCCCAGGAATCCTGCAGGGCATTTTAAGGAATCTGCAAATCAATTTATTGAGGAGAGATGTGTTACATTTATAACTGAAAATAGAAAATTAAGAGCAATCTCCATTTAACTGCTGGAGTGCTGCCAAATGATATGCCTGAAGAGTGAGGGCAAATCACAATTCAGGCACTGACACAGATATCAGAAAAAACACTCGGGGTGCTTATGTTCCAATACACTGGGAAAGAGGCCTGAGTCAAAACTGTGACTCCAAGTATCCCATATGTTTGGGATTTGTACCAAGAACTGAATTTCACAGCCACCCTTTTTCTCTTCTGTATAAGAGGAGTGAACCAAAACTCTAAATCTTAATTACCCCACACTTTGGGAAAGTCTGACTCTGGATCCAGTCTTTGCACCTCGGGCCCCCTCTGTATCATACTGACATTCCAGTCTGTTGCCTTGAAATCAACACCGTCTCCTTCTTTTGTGGTGCTAAATAAGCTACAGCAGAAAGCAGCAGCAAAGCATTTAACAGAAGGCAAAACTTACCACTGCCATTTGATAAAAGATTACAGTAATGGATGGTCCTCAACTCTACAGCCTACAACAGTATTCCAGGGCCTTACTGGAGTCCTCTTTTTAGTAAAGACAGTTGTTGGTGTTGTGACAGACTTTGTGGCAGAGTCACTGTGAGAGCACTGGTACCAGTCTCCTGGATGTCTGGTCGCATGCTTCTGGGTATACCACACTCTCCGAGGCAAGTGCTATAGGTGCTGTAAGCACTACGCCATTATGGCTCCAGCCTTTAGTGGGTTTCCATGAACACTCACTGAGTGAGATGAAGAACAAAGGATTGCTTTGTTAGGGCTCCAGAAATAAATGCTGCAGTTACCATGGGAACAATGGCTTTAAGCTACAAACTATAGATGAAGCCACAGTTCCTAAGTCAGTCCCTAGGGGCAGTCCAGTACAGCGGTATGAAGGTGTGGCATCTCTGGCCTAGTGCCAGAGCTACTCACTCCAGGTCACCCTTCTCCTGGAGGCAGTCACACACTGACTTGCAGATTCCTTGCCCTGAGATCCTGTCTTGTTCAGACTTATGAACAAGGCCTCCTTGTTTACAGGTTGCTCCCCAGAATCTACCTTGGCTACTGCTGACCACCTTGCCAACCACAGGCTGCTTCCCAGCCCAGCTCTCAGCATTGCAGTCCCAACTCCCAACCTGCCTGGCCTTCTCTTCACAAACTGCTCCCCAGCTGCTCCCTTCAGCTGGCTGTTCCAGCTTTCATGTTGCCTCCTGCTCCCTCCTGAACGAGGTCCCCTCTGATCTTTGGCAGTAATTCCATTTCCTGTGCTCTTCAGACTAAGGCATTTACCTGGCTAGATGTTGTATTGGAGATCAATATAGCAGTCAGACAGGAGCCTGTAGGTTTATTACAGTACAAAACACTTCCGGGCTGATCAATGCAATATTGCTGAAGGCACTGCTGAAGGCTGTCAGCAGAAGGTGTCCTCCTTTTTTGCAGGTATGGGTATGAAAAAACTCTTCAGGAAAAACAGTGCCCTTGTCACTGTGCTCAAGTAAGCATTTGTGAAGATATATATATTCACAAAAAAGACTCCAGATTGACTAGAAGATATGCGGAGAGAGGGGCATGGGGGGGTAAGCCTGATGGGTTGGTTGCATAGGACAAAAAATTCTTTACCTAAAGGACAAAAGTCCAAAATGATGGGGTTAAAAGGACATATACCTTCCATAGCTTTAGCTGGGGCTGAATGCAGAAGATGGTTTGTTAAGGAGCAGTTCTTTCAGGGATCACATTCTGTCTGTGCTCCACCATCTACACTGAGGTCCACTTCCAATGTCAGATGTTGGTTTTAACTTTAAAAGACCTAAATGGTTTGGGTACTGAGTATCATCTCTCTGCTCATGGGAACTTGCAGTAGCTGAGATCTGCTGAGGTAATAATAGCTAGATTTAATCAGGAGTGGTTGGAGGTAGAGAGTTAGGTGAGGGGTGGAGTTTACTTCTCTGATCCACTCTGACCTTCAGTACATGCTCCAGAGTTTATCTGTTCTGACAGCCATTTCCTGGCTGTGGGAAAGCGGACAAAGAGGATGTGTAGAAGGGTGAGACTAATGGGAGATTTTTACAGCCACAGTTACGGAAGTAGATGCTGATGTTTGTTCCCTCAGTTTTTGAGTACCCAGCTTGAGACTCCTGTGGCCTGATTTTCATGCGTTCGTGCACCAGCAGCACCATTAGAGTCATTTGGAGTTGTGAGGGCCCAGCATTGCTCAAAATTAGGCTCTGGGTGTCTCAAACTGGCAACCCAAAACCGGAGGTACCCAAAATGTGGGTCAAATTTGGGCCTTAGTTTTTGGGAGTTTCTTAGACTTGGGGCATGGGGTCTTATTGGTTTTTATGAATTCATTTTTTGTTCTTGGGGAATTGCACTTGGACATTTTTATGACTAGAAAAAGCCAGATAAAATGAATAACCATTTTTCTGAACATTTTTTACAGCTGTACATGTCAGACTTACGCTGCTTCCAACTCTGGAGTTAGCTGAGCTGAAAAGGAGCAGGTGGTTGACGTTAATGTCATAAGTGCGCAACTGCAAAAAAAAAATTTAACTTTTAAGGATTGGGTTGCTCCCAGATCACAGTTCATGTGGCTATTATATACAGTGCCTGTTTAGTCCCCAAAGTGCATTTGTTCTGCTTAAATAAAAACTGCACTTTTTTCCACTCCACTGGCCAAGTACCAGTGTATAACATTGCCATGAACAAATATATCCTGTCCTTTCAAGCCAAGAGTGTATAGACAGCCACATGCCTGTACTCCATGTTGTACAGCATATCCTGATGAGAAGGGCACGTTTGTTTTGTTTGTTCATCTTCTTATTATCACTCTCCTATCTAATTGCATTGGGCTACTGATCACAATTTTTGTCATGGAGGGTCTGCTTTGGGGGATTCTAGGGACAAAGATGACTGAGTGAGAGGGGGGAACAAGGATAGGGACAGGAGGGCTGTTCTGTTTCAGATTCTTATACCTATGAAAAATTTATTGGTATTATGTTCACTCCTTACTGATCCCTCCAGACTTCTAACGGACATGCTATACAGGTGCTCAAAGTATCTGCTGCAAGGCTGAGAACTTTCCTTGTCACTTTCTTTGTCCAGACAGATAAAATAACCTCTGACTTTTTGTTTCTATAGATCTCAAGATACTTTGAAAATCCCATTTTATTTTATGGTTTTCACACTGATTTTTCAGCTGATGCCTCCCATCATTTAACATTGAACTTGGCTGTTATGCCAAATAAGAAACCATCTTCCTGCTCACAAAGCATCCTTCAGCTTTGGGCTTAATGGGCACCTGTGAGCCTAAGAAAGTCCAGACTTGTTCTGTGACATCTCATCTTTTTTAATATAACCTCACTATCTCAGTGTTTATACCATGCCTGTCACTGTGCTCTGTCCCACCAGCCTCACTTCTTCACAGAATAGTTTTCAGTGGACATGACTGATAGATTGATCTGAGCTAAAAAGTCCAAGAGCAGTTTATCTGGTGTTTTGGTTTGACCCATTGTAGAGCTAAGGGCCAGGAGCAAAATTCAGATCTGGACACATCTCTAAGTGACTGACTGATATCAGATCAGAAATGAAGACTTGTGTGTGGTGTCCTACCAACAAGGGGTAACATTTTCAATGGCACCTAAGTGAGTCAGAAGTCTAAAAGTCTTATTGAAAGTCATAAGAGTGAGGCCTGGTATACAATTTTTATTAGATCAACCCAGTTACATCACTCAGGACTGTGAAAAATTTCACACCCTGTGCGATGTAATTAGGTCGACCTAACTCTCGTATTCATGTGGCTAGGCCAATGGAGGAATTCTTCTGTTGACCTAGCTACCAACTCTTGGAGAGATGGATTAACTGTATTGATAGAAAAAACCTTTCCATTGGTGTAGGAAGCATCTACACTATGGTGCCACAGTGGCACAGCCTTAGTATAGACGTAACTCACGTCACTTTTGAAAATGGGACTTAGGTTCCTAAGTCATTTGGGCACTTTTGAAAATTTTGTCATAGGAGCCCTGGATCAATACACTAAAGCTCAGTATTAAAATAATGAACCAGGAGCATTAGTCACTACATTTCTTGCCTGATGGTCTGCATTGATGTGATTAAACGCACCCAGAGAGTCCTGTCCCAGAATAAACTGCCTTATGCCGCAGCTGAATGGAGTCTTTGAAGGCTGTCTCTGCTATGATTGTTTCAAAGTCCTGGTTTGGATCTGAACTAGGATCATTCCAAGACATTACCATAAATAGAGCTTGACTCTTACAGAAAAGCTTTTTTTCCACACAAAAAATTGGTTATTATAACCCCGACAGCATTTGGCACATCACAATGTATTGAAACTATATTGGGCTTACACTGTATTTTGCTCACTAGTCTCCTCTTGTTATAAAGGAGAGACAGGACTCACGTGTAATAAACGGGCACAGCTGGGCACAAATAGATCCTGCAGCTCTCTGGCTTGCAAGCTCCCAGCATATTTACCTACCTTGTCCAGCACAATGTTACCTCACAGGATCTGTCTAAATCCTGGCTCAGACTTTACTGTGTTGGAATGGCTCGCTGACTGCACTGCCCACTGGAAAGAGACTTTCAGGAGATTTAAGTTCACTGGTAGGGAGTAGCGATGTGCAGTATGGCTTTACATGGAACTCTTCCTCAGTGTTCTGGATTTTTGGCTCACCACCCCCTGCCAGTTCCCTTGTACAATTACCATCTCTGTGAGAGCGGAGCTGAAAAGAGCACTAGGCTGGAAATAGGGCAGTGGGACCTGCCTGAACTTGTGTCCATAAGTGTTGGATCAGGACCTAGCAGGTTTTGTTTGTACATTGTTGCAGAAGCCATACCAGGAAGTGAGAAAATACAGACACTGCCTCCCCTGGGCAGGTCACTTCTCAGCAGTCTGTGGAACTGCAGTGGGTTTGGAACTCTAGGGCTGACAAGTCCAAACTAGCTTTTTGGAACCAAGTGAAGTCTTGCAGTGCTGACGCCAGAGTTTTTTTTATTGTATTTATTCACTATGGTATGATTGAGGTAGCACTAGGAAGTGAGGAAACAAGAAAACACCCTGGTTGACAAACGTTCTGCTGAACACACTCCCTTTTCCTGGGATCAGCTCTGAGATGATATTATTTACCCTTGTGCCTTAGGTGTCGATATACACTCCATTAGAATGTACTGTATATACTCACCCTGACCATTCTACCTCACTGGCAGTTTGAAAAATAGCAGTGGGTTAATGCAGTACACAGCAATACCAGCAGCTTGGAAAGCCCACCTGGTGGTGAGCCAGCTAGCTAATTAAACTCCATGCTGGGAAAAATATGAAGGATTTTAATTAGTGCTCACAAAATTTGAAGGCAGCCAGTCAGAAAAATTTCATTACTGAAGATACAGGGTACAGCTCATCAAAATGGCATTGTTTATCCACATTGCTTGTCTTACCCTTTCTCTCCTCCCTGTCTCTCTACTATTTCTTCTTCTCTTGGTCTTTCCCATTCTTTTCTCTCTATTTCCTCTCCTTCTGTCTCATTTCTTTTCTCTTTCTTTGTTTCTACTGTAGCTGTTTTTAAGGCCTGGTCTACACTACAAAAGTAGGTCGACATAAGCTGCATTAAGTTAATCTAATAATGTATATGTCTACACTACCAAGTCCCTTCCACCAACCTAGGTGGCCTGTAAAGTCGACTTCTGTACTCCACCTCCGCGAGAGGCTTAGTGCTTGATTCGACATTCACAAGTTGACATGGGGTAGCGTAGACGCTGCATTGTGTAATTCAAATGAATTGGCCTCCAGGAGATGTCCCACAGTACTCTGCTCTGACTGCTGTGGAAAGCACTGTCAGGTATACAGGAAAAAGCAGCTCCCTGTTAAAGCCCTGGGAACTTCTGAATTTTCATTTCCTGTTTGATCAGCGTGGAGAGCTAGCCAGCACAGCTGATCGTGGAGACTCAAGGCCATAAAGATGCTCCAGCATGGAGTACACAGGAGGTGGTGGATCTTATTGCTATGTGGGGAGAAGACTCTCTGCAGGCAGCGCTCCGAACCAATATAAGAAACAGTGACATCTCATTTTAGTATTGCTGCACTTCAGGGGTTGGTCCTGCGGTCACTTTTGTTCAACATCTTTATTAATGATCTGGATGATGGGATGGATTGCACTCTCAGCAAGTTCACAGATGACACTAAGCTGGAGGGAGAGGTAGATACACTGGAGGACATGGATAGGGTCGAGAGTGACCTAGATAAATTGGAGGATTGGACCAAAAAAAATCTGATGAGGTTCAACAAGGACAAGTGCAAAGTCCTGAACTTAGGATGGAAGAATCCCATGCACTGCTACAGGCTGGGGACCGATTGGGTAAGCAGCAGGTCTGCTGAAAAGGACCTGGGGATTACAGTGGATGAGAAGCTGGATATAATTCAGCAGTGTGCCCTTGTTGCCAAGAAGGCTAACAGCATATTGGGCTGCATTAGTGGGAGCATTGCCAGCAGATCAAGGGAAGTGATTATTCCCCTCTATTTGGCATTGGTGAGGCCACATCTGGAGTACTGCATCCAGTTTTGGGCCCCCCACTACAGAAAGGATGTGGACAAATTGGAAATAGTCCAGCAGAGGGAAATGAAAATGATCAGGGGGCTGGGGCACATGACTTATGAGGAGAGGCTGAGGGAACTGGGCTTGTTTAGTCTGCAGAAGAGAAGAGTGAAGGGGGATTTGGTAGCAGCCTTCAGCTACCTGAAGGGAGGGGTTTCAAAGAGGATGGCGCTAGGCTGTTGTCGGTAGTGACAGATGACAGAACAAGGAGCAATGGTCTCAAGATGCAGTGGGGGAGGTCTAGGTTGGATATTAGGAAACACTATTTCACTAAGAGGGTGGTGAAGCACTGGAATGGGTTACCTAGGGAGGTGTGGAATTTCCATCCTTAGAGGTTTTTAAGGCCTGGCTTGACAAAGTCCCGGCTGGGATGGTTTAGTTGGTGTTGGTCCTGTGGCATCTGCGCAAGTAACTCAGGCTTATGAAAAAAGGCACGAAAAAGGCTTGGTTTGTTTTCCGTTGATTTCAGGGAGGGATGGAGAAAGTTAAGTGCATCATAGGAGGCTAACGCCACCATGTTTCCATTACCAGGGCCGGTGCAACCATTAGGCAAACTAGGCAGCTGCCTAGGGCACCTAGTGGTTGAGGGTACCTAAAAGCCCGCTCAGGCGAGGAGGTGGAGTGGAGGTGAGCTGGGGTGGGAGGGCGTGGGAAGGGCCACCTGCAGTACGGTGGGGGGGAGCAGAGGGGAACCGCTCCCTGCCCCAGATCACCTCCACTCCACCTCCTCTGCTGAGCACACAGCCCCCGCTGTAAGTCTCCTCCCCTCCCAGGCTTGCGGCATCGATTGGAAGAGAATTAGAGTGGGGGAATCGGTGCCGCAAACCTGGGAGGGGAGGAGACTTACAACGGTGCCGGTGTGCTCAGAGGATGAGGAGGAGTGGAGGTGAGCTGGGGCGGGCTCCCCGAGTGGGGTTAGCTGCTGCAGAGTGGGGGGGCCTCCCTGGGTGGGGTTAGCTGCAAGGAGGGGGTAGCTGCTGCAGGGGGGGCTTCCTGGATGGGGGTGGGCTGGGTTAGCTGCCGTGGCAGGTGGGTTTAGCTGCCATGAGGGGGCTCCTCTGGTGGGAGGAGCGAGTGGGCAGCAGGAGGGGTTAGCTGGGTGTGGGGGTGGCGCAAGGTGGAAGTTTCGCCTAGGGCGCAAAACTTCCTTGCACTGGCCCTGCCCATAACCACCTGCACCAATGTTTTGGTCCCATAAGGAATTGCAAGCCCAACTCAACATTCCACTTGGCTATGTGCACTGTGAGATAGCTACCCACAGTGCAATGCTCCATGTGTCGATACGAGCCCCGTTAGGGAGGATGCCATCCACTGACATGAGCATAGTGTGAACACTCAAGATTGACTTGCTTAAATTGGAGGCTCGATGTTGACTTACATGTCAACTTAACTTTGTACTGTAGACATAGCCTTACTCACACATTCACAGTTCTCTGTCTCACTTCCTGCATTTCTCTCATCTTTCACACTTTTCTTTTCTCACTCATTTCTCCACTCCCTCTGTTCTCTCTCTCTCTCCCTCTCTCCTCCCTGCCTTATTTTAGGTTTCACCCAAATGCTCGCTGTCACTTTATAATAAACTGCATGCCTGTTGGTGAAATATGTGAAGGTTTGTATTAAAACTCATGAGCTTTCATTCACAGCAGCTCTAATTATAACTCTCCCTGGCCTTTCTGCACTTTTAATAATGGCATTTTCATGCAGTACTTTCCATGGATGATTAAACCAGGCATACGTCAAATGTTCATTTTAAGCTTTATCCAAGTCAGACATCTGAGCAATATTTCAGCACTGACCCTTCTGAAGGAGAGGATCAGCTCACTCATGTTGCAAAGCTCAAGTAGTAGCCTGAATAGTTTCCACAACTTTGATATAACATTACAAATGGCACTCGGCACTATGCCTGAGGCCCAGCCAGATGAGTCACATTAGAACAGTGGAATAGAGCAGAGGAATTGGGAAAAGGGCTGCACAGTTAACTCAGTGGTGGGAAAACTATCAATTTGATTAACTGCTTTTTGCTGATCAAAAGAATCCCCCCTGCAGTATCAATTTAGATAGCCTCAACTTCTTGTGCATGTGGTTCAACAGCTGTCATGCTCCACACCAGAGTTTGATGCACTTTAGTAAGAGCAAACAGATACTTGCATATTGTCTTTAATATTAATTATAGTTTTGCAGATCAGTTTGTAAAAAGCTTTGTGTAATATAGCAGTGTAAATAATTATGCATTTGTAAAACACACCATCACTGCAGCAGCCAGCTAGCAGAATTTAGTCATCTTCATGATCTGAGTTTATGAGAAGTAAGATTTTACAGTGGCGACTTCTGCTTTTTTTTTACTTGCTCAAGTAAATAACATGATTTCTCCTCCATTACATTAAAAGGCCTTCCCTCCATTGTGGATTCTTGTGTATTTACTGGAACCAGATATAGTGGGCCAGAGCCTAAGCTGGGATTAACTGGCATAACTCCATTGACTCCAGCTGAGAATCTGGCCCTGCATGTTTACACTTAACCACACATTGAAAGAACTCTTATCACAGATTCACCTAAAGAATTGGTCTTATTAATTAGGAGGAACGTGGAAATTTTTAGCCAAAACCACATTTTACATCTTGAATAGTTTAAATGGAAAAAACAAAAACCAAAAAACCCTTTAGAGGACTTTAGGTTAATCATAACCTACAAAAATAGTTTTGGAAAAAGGGAAATCCCTGAAATGTGCCCATTTTGCATGCATGACGCATGTGCCAGCCCATCACATGTCTGTCTGGTGTGTCATCCCTAGAAACTGTTGCTAGTTGTATTGTGTTTTTTCTTTCTTTTTAATGTTCTTTGGGTTCTGTGGTTAGTTCTTAAAAGAAAGCAATGTGTTGTCTGGTTGATATTTTTCACTTACTGATGTTCAGGAAATTGGGAAAGAGAATTTTCTTTAACCACTTTGAATGGGTGACTCATATCTGCCATTAAAAAAGACAACTGTGCTGCCCCAGCCCCAGCCCCAGCCCCAGCCCCAGCCCCAGCCCAGGCATTACTTTATAAGACTACTTAATATAACAGAGGCCTTATATGTTGAGCTGCTTCATGAAGACCCATCAGGTCTGGAATGCACTCCTTCACCCCAGTCCAGCAGGCCTGATTGCTAATCCTGCCGAGAAGTGGTGCAGCTCTCTTTTTTGTGGACATCTGAGGAACAGACTGGGATGAGGATGGGCTTGTCATGAAAGAGATTCGTTAATTGCAGCATAACGGAGTTAGAGTGTGAATTAACTGTGGTTGTATGGGTTGTCATCAATGTAGTGAAATTGTTGATACTGCTTTGTTTAAAATAATGGAACAGGTCCCCAGTGCCTAGAATAGATGTTCTGGATATGGAAGTTTTCTTTAAAAACAAAACAAAACAAGGGTATGTAAAGGGTATGTTTCCCTGTCTCCATTCAGACTTCTGCTTTTAAAGGTGTCCATTCATACAAATTCAGTCTAGGCTGAAATATAGGACCTTTTGAGTGTGAGGCAGTCCTTGTTTTCTTTACATGTAACTGAAATAATTTTGGCAGGTTTTATTAAGGGTGACTGAAGGTTTTTGTTTTTGTTAGAGCCTGACGTTAAATGAACCACATGATAATTGCTAGGATTGTTTTCTTTTTTGAAGATTGGTGCTGCAATTAATATTTTTTTTCAGAAATCCACTGAAAATTTCAAAAATAATAGTCAGAGGTTCAGATATTTTAGAATGCTCATTGATTTCATCCTTGTTTATTTATTAATAGGCTTACATTATTGTGTGTCATTCTCCTTCATACATTGGGAAAATACTTCTTACCTCCCTTACCACCAAAGCAACAACAAGGGCTTTTCTCCATCACCAGAGCTTTGGCTTTGTATAAATATTCATGCACAATACAAGTAATTTAGGATTTTTTTTATCATTAAGGACTTTGTAAATATGAGTACGGTATAGACAAAATTAGGTCAATAGTCTGTCTAGGTACTCTTATGGCTCCCATCCCCATAGTAACTGATCACTTCACAAAGATAGATGAATTTATCCTTACAAAGTCCCCGTGGTCTAGGAAAATATTGTTAACCCCATGTTAAAAATGGGGAAACTGAGGCACTGAAAGACCAGGGTCACACAATAATTCTCCAGAAGAACTAGTAGTTGAACCCAGATCTCCTGTTTCCAGTCTAATGCCTTAGACCATCCTTCATCTCTCTGTCCTGTCTCAGCAAGGGTTTGTGGCTGATGAACCAGAACAGCGGTTCTCAAACTATAGGTTGGGACCCCAAAGTGGGTTGAGACCCCATTTTAATGGGGTCACCAGGGCTGCTGTTAAACTTGCTGGGACCTGGGGCCAAAGCCTGAGCCCCACTGCCCAGGGGCAAAGCCAAAGGCCTTCAGCCCTGGGCAACAGTCCTCAGGTTACAGGCCCCCTAGCCGGGGCTGAAGCCCTTGGCCTTTGGGTTTGGTCCCCCTGGCCGGGGTGGCAGAACTCAGGCTTCGGCTTTGGTCTCCCTCTCCGAGGTGGCAGGGCTCAGGTGGGCTCATCCCCATCCCGGGGTCATTTTAGTTGTCGGAAGGGGTTCACAGCCCAAAGAAGTTTGAGAACCCCTGAACCAGAAGAAGGTGGAAATAAAATACACAGTACATTTAGCAAACTCTTCACAACTATACGTAAGGGTGAATAGGGGTTGGGAATATTCCCATACCTTCCCCACAAGTGATTTCATGCTGACCCTGGAGATTTAACCAACTGGAACATTGTGATCACTAATGTAATCTCTCTGTGTAGCTAAATCCTCAGCTCACTTTTGAGGAGGTATGCTACTTTCTTTCCATTACGGAGCATTTCTAACATCATTGGCTTCATTAGATGACTTACATCTCTGCGTGCAGTTGGTTTTGACAAACAAACGCCATATGTAACAATATTAAGTTTCCTAACTCAGACTTTTCACTAATTGCTCTTGAAGCAGGAGTTTGACTCCTTTCCAATGTCTTCCTCATGCATGTTACCAGCTCACTCTTCAGCCTGTGCTATCATCTATGTATATAATTATCTTCTTAAATGTGCTTATTTATAGGAGAACCATTCAGTGATGACACCTCATACTGTTGCTTGTAGATTTGAATTAATCTTCAGACATGTTGTGAGTAGTGTACCTAGCAATTTGTAACAAGGACAGAAATAGCATAATTCCTAGTTGAAATATATGGCTAAAACTCCCACTTAGACGCTGATGCTTCTTTCCTTGCACAAAAATTATCTGGATGTTTGTTTATAATGTGTCAGTGAACTGAAGGCTGATGAAGAGCACTAAAATGATAGTCCTGACATCTTTAAATTCTCTACGCACACAGAACAGGTTAGTCTCTGTAGGCACCACCTTAGTCTGGAGCCCTATTTAGCTGGCGAACTCTCTGCTAAGACTTGTAACAGGATCTCCTATGGTTAGCATATAGGCGGAAATCCACCACTAACAGTCTATATCGGTCACCAAACAGTCATTAGTCAGCTATCATTCTGCGGTTGATTTGAATTGGCAAAATGAGATCTTTAGCAGATTTTCAGATCTTGGCATCTCTCTTTTGTGCTTACAGATTGTGGGAACAAATAATTTTGCAGACTCGGTTATGCTTACCCCCAGTGTAGGTTACTCACATGTCTAAATCTTTGATACGCAAGCACAGTTAGGGCTTAGACGTCTAGGATGCCTGAAGATGATGGGGGACTGTAGCAGGGTGGTCACCCCGCTCCTGCCCTGAAGGGCATAAAACAGTCCTGGGAGAGGGCTGTGGCAGGGAAAAGCCAGGCTGACTGGGGGAAGCAGCCACAGGTGGGGCCATGCCCCAATCAGGCCACAGTTGGCCTTATAAGAGGGATGAGGGCCAGAGGCTAAGACAGAGTCTCCCTCTGTCTCTAGAGGGAGAAGGGCCTGGCTACTGGGAAGTTGAACAGAGTACCTGAGAGGAGCAGGGCTGGGGAGCTCCTGCCCAGAAAAGGCCCAGGCTCTGGCCTTGTCTAAGGTCAGAAAGGTACTAGGGTGCAAGGGTGCAACCCAGGGTAGGCAGAGGCAGCTGGTTCAACACCCTTTTGCCTGTGGTGATTGGCTTATGCAGACTGCAATAAGCACCAGCGAAAGGGAGCTAGATGGTGATTGGTAGTAGCCACTGAGGTGAGGTGGGGATAGTGGTTGGGGGTTCCTGTGGGTGGGGAGACCCAGAGAGCAGGTGTACTGCCAAGGGGCAGCACCCCAGGACAAGGGACACCGGGTCTGGGATGGACACAGGGGCCAGCAGCAGCGAGGCACCAGCCCGCAGAGGATGCTCTGGGTCAAAAGAGCTAATTCCCAGGATGACCGACAGGAGGCGCCGGAGGGGTGAGTCTCGCCCGGTTACAGGGACACACCCATCCCACGCTGGCAGAAAGGCTAATGAGCATTCCTGCATGCAGGCAGTGCCAGGTAGGTGCAACTGGAGAGCTGAAGCTTAAAATGGTGAAAAGTGGAGCTGGGAGAGTTTCCCCAAGAGTAGGAAAGCTGCCAGGGACTGCTAGTGGACTCTAATAGTAAAGGGACCTCAGCCCTAGGACAGGCTTTCCTTTCCCTTCCCCCACCTTTGGTTGGGGCAGAGTGACACTTCTGAGCTTGATAAGGTCAAGGGGTCCTGGAGGGCTTCTTCCTGCCAGTGACCGGTGGTGGGACCTTGGGACTACAGACAAGTGAACTGCAGTTGGACTCTGACAAGACCCTGAGAGTAAACTGAATGCCTGTTGGGAAAAGTGAGATTGCCCAAGAGTAGAGCCAGTCTTTAATTCTTGCCAGGGCTTACCCCCGGGACCTCTAGGCTTGGCAGTTCATAGTCCTGGCACCTTTGGGCTTGCTGGATCACTTATAAATGTAAACAAATTGCTTGAGTCCCAGTACCTAATTGCTTGATCCCCGGCACTTTGTTCATTACAAATTAAGCACTGAATAGTGCTCCTATATGGGACACAGGGACAAGAGACTCAATGAGACTACAACTGAGCCCAGACTGAGGGTCATCCAATTACACTGAATAGTCAGTGCAAATAATTATAGTTCCAAAATTGTGGCTGCAGAATTGCAGGAACAAAAGATAGAGGAGTGGTGAAGGCTAGGCTAAAAATCAAATTCATAATGTTTACTCTGGCTTCCAAGATCCTCACCTGTTAATGTCTTATCTGAAGACTTGCATGGCTAGTAATAGATTACGTGGAACTTGATTTATTTACCTTGGAAGGATGCAGGCTAAGATGATTCTGCTTAAATCTCTAGCAAGTCTTGGTATTTCAAACATGATGGTGCTGTCACCAAAGAGTTAATAGGAAGAGACTGAGAAAGAAGCCCATGTTTACACACTACTTTCCGGTAGTGAAATCAGGCACCTGCATGGGAACAAACTTAAACAGGAAGGGAAACTCAACAAAAAGCCACAAATCCTGAGGGTCTAGAGCAAAAAGCAAAACTTTAACCATTCCTCAGTTTCCACACATCAAATCTCTTTAATTTAAACTTTAAAAGAAGTATTTGAAATGATAACTGAAACCCAATATTAATACTGGCGCAAAACAGAGAAGGGTTACCCTCTCTACTCGAAAAGCAGCAAAGAGTCCTGTGGCACCTTATAGACTAACAGACGTATTGGAGCATGAGCTTTTGTGGGTGAATACCCACTTCGTCAGACGCATCTCTACTTGATTATCATCATGTGGAAATTGCTGTGCTTAGTCAAACAGGACTCTCCTGTTTTCAGGATGAAATATGTTCCCACAAACTCAGCTGCTGGTTGGCTACAAGCAGTCGTTGTTGAATTAGATGTTGCATGTGTTTCTTTGTTTTGCTGCAGCAGCAGCCTGTCTGTCAGATAACAATCTGTGCGTGATGATCTAATGGTGATATTATTTGTTATTTTTACCTGAGGCTACTGTTGAGTATAAACATGAAGCCAGATGTGGGGTGCCATGTTATAAGAGGTGGGGAACCCTGAGAATTCTCCCATCCTTATTCTCTTCCCAAGGTCACATATATGGCTAATCCAACACTCTTGCTGAGATGAGCAGGATATGGGATTTCTACTCTCCTTGTTTGCTGGGATGTTGATCCCACCCCATTGCCAAAACGGGGTTTCTAATCTTAGGTAAGAGTGTGTGAAGGAAATGTTAAATGTACATATTTTCCATCTCCACTTCCATGGGGCGTGGGTGATCTGACTGGATGAAATCTTCGGTGCCTGAATTCTCATACTGCCATCATCACTTTTTTGGCAGCTGGAATGTAACTATAGTGAGGAGACAAATGAGGCATCTCTTGATACTTGAATACGTAAGTTTTTGGAGAGAGTGTGTGACCAAACAGGGCAATCAATTCAGCATTGCTTGCAGAATGAGAGTAGGGGACAAATTGTGAGAACCAGCACATCACCCTGTTAGGTTCTGTATTTAAAGCATCTCCTCTCTCTGTCATTTATTTTGGATCCTGTTTTGTTAATATGTGGAGTGCTCCAATTCTGGCCCTCTCTGACTTTCACGGGGCTGCCGTTGTTTTCACACAGCAGTGCCAATGCTAGTGTTCTGTGCACTGATTCCAGGAGTGAGGATTTCTAAATGTCTTAGTAAACAAACATGGAGTCTTCTGAAGAGTTTGAAAATGACTGGCCTTAGTTACCATTCATTTGTTTGGCCGTCTCATGAGAAAACAGAATTCAGTCTTTTCACAGTTAAGAGAAGGGAAGTGCTGAATGTTTGTTTATCGTCTGAGACAGACAAAAAGCCTTTTCCACATAACTCTGATGTCCCAGGAGGAAGTAGTGTCTGCTGACAAGTAAAGGTGTAGCAACCTTATTTTCTTTAAAAAACAAACAAAAAAACCCACTAACTTGATATGTCAGAATGTGAAAGTGCTGCCTACAGAATCACTAATAACATTTTTTTCTCCAGTACCTAGTTGTCCCTGAAGAGTTTCCCATCAAGTATGCATAGTCCAGCCCTGCTAAGCTTTGGAGAGTCAACAGGATCACAGCACAAAGCCATATGACAACAGGTCCACCACTGTTTCTCTAGGTGAAATAATCATGGATAGAGAACAGGGTGCAACCTTAGTCAAGGAGTCTCCCATCAGGTAGCTAGACTCACTCAGGGTTATTACCAGCAGTGCACCTCAAGCCAGGTCCTTTGTGGTCCATAAAGGGAGCCTTGCACCCGCATGAGCTAGGCTGAACTTAGTCCATGTCTTCAATGTAAGTATTGCTATTGAGTTCAGGGAGTCTAAATGCATAAGTAACATGAGTAAGATTTGTCCTCTTGGTATTCTGTTTTCCCTGCTAAAATTTTAATAACTTTCGAATAGTGCATAGTTATGGTATGTGCAACAGCTGCCCTGCCTTAGTAACAAGACTCATTTGTTGTCTAGAAGGCATTTTGATACCTTTTAGAATGCTGATCGTTTTAATTAAGTCAGTTAAGCAGGCAACTCCTTGGAGGAAAAGTGTTATCTTCTCAATAAGCTCACAGAATGTGAGGTTAATTACCATTCAGAGGTGTATCAGTTTACCAAGGAAAAATATCCTGGCTAACGGTAGGGTATATGTGTGCTGCAAAATTATTTATACACATGATACCTGATGGTGAACAACTTAGGAAATCAATATATATATATATATATATATATATCTAGTGATAATAAATCAAAGAATTTACATCACCTGAGGAACAGACCTTCTATCTTAAGGGCACTTTAAAAATTAATGTATTCACAAAACTCACCCTAACATCATGCCAGAATGGGTTTAATTAAAACCAAACAAACCCCAAACACCTCTTTGAGGTACACAGACTGTATCAAACTAAGCAGTTTGACTGACGATTATAAATCATAAATAGTACTTTTAATTGTTGATTGTGCTGCAGAAGATACGACATAGTAACATGTCAACCTCTATATTTCATGGTTTACTGGAGTTTTTAAAATCATGTTTCAGGGTCTAATCATACCATTTCTGACCATTCTGTGACTGGAATCTGTCTAACGTGATAGGAAGAAAACAAACAGGGTTATATTGTGCATTATGTTTTATTGAAAGTGACCAAGATCATGGTTCGAAAGGTGAAGGTAAGAGTGCATACATGTGCATGCTGTCAAAAGGGAAGAGACAGAACTTCTTGCATATTGCACCTTGGGCTTGTACCAATCATTTAAAAACTGATATAATCCAGAAAAAAAATCTAAAGGGTTTTAAAACTAAGAAGGTTAAAATGGAGTGTTGACTACATATCATCTATATCAGGGGTTGGCAACCTTTCAGAAGTGATTATCTTCATTTATTCACTCTAATTTAAAGTTTCACGTGCCGGTAATACATTTTAACATTTTTAGAAGGTCTCTTTCTATAAATCTATAATATATAACGAAACTATTGTTATATGTAAAGTAAATAAGGTTTTTAAAATGTTTAAGAAGCTTCATTTAAAATTAAATTAAAATGCAGAGCCCCCTGGACTGGTGGCCAGGACCCTGGCAGTGTGAGTGCCACGGAAAATCAGCTCGCGTGCCAAAGGTGGCCTACCCCTGGTCTGTATCATTTAATGACGAATGATGATGATGTTTATCATTTGAGGATATGAAAACTAGAAACAAGTTGAGTTGGGATAAAACCTCCCCCCAGAAATCAGATGGTAATATCACAACAGAAAATGTGGGGGAGGGTTATTAGAGGTAAGTATGCAGATATCACTGCATCTGTTACAGCACTGAAATAACTGCCCTATGAAAAACTGATGGTTTGACAATCGATCTTTCTTTCTTTCAGTCTGCTAACGGTGAAGCTCAGCCCTGTACACAGGGCTAGCTAAAGGCCAACCCATCACGTAGGACCTTCTCTTAAACCCCGTTTTGAGCATTTAAGAAGGACTTAAAGGGTGCATAAGCCTTTTTCTGGCCCTCTGCAGAGGCGTGAATTTCACCCTAAGTGCTAATGCAATCCTGATCCTATTGAAGTCAATAGGAGTTGTCTATTGAAAAGCAGACCTGGGGTTCTTACCTTTGTTGTTTATTAGCTAAGAATCACTAATTTTCAATTAAAAACCCTCAGACAAACAAAAATTCCAGTGAGTTTTCCCCTAATCCCCAAATAACTAAATTCTGAAGCTTTAACCCTTTTGGTGGTGGTCTGTCACTGCCCTGCTCTGCTCTGTTGCCAGCATCTATTAATATTATTTTGACATGAGTGGAATGTTAAGAGGCAGGTGGTATATTCAGCATCACAGCAGGTAGGCTCACTTTCCTTGGATGGTTCTGTAAAATTCAGCTAAGCTGAGAGATTATTAATTATATTATTACAGGGCTGCTGTAACCAACCTTTACGAACTGGACAAGCTCAGCTAGTTCTCCTTTCCTTGCCTGGAAGGGCAGTCATTCCCAAAGCTGAAAGGAGCAGTCTTGGCTTTTTACCTGTGTATTAAAGAATCACAAAGCATTCTGATGAATTTCATTACAAAATGGTTCCTGTGAATTTGACATAGAAAAAGAACTCCAAAGAAATGAAAGAAGAAATCAGCTAGACACTGTCCTAGGTAGCTTCTCTCTGTCTTCTGTCAGTACAGGTCTCTGTTTTTCTGCAGACAAAACAAGGCTGAATAAGCACCTGCGCAAGCTAGAACACTAGTTGCACAGTGTATGATGATTTTTCTCTTTGCAGGCACTTCAGATATAAAAATACACTGACGCTGGTGTTCTAATTAATCCACATTCAATACATTGAGATAATTACCATGATCAATACCTGTTGGAGCCAGTGAGTTTAAGGGAATCAAGCCATCAGTTGCCAAATTCAGTGCCTCTCTGCCTCCACCTTTGTATGGGGCAAAGTCTCCCCATCTACTAATCTGCCCTTGACTCTTTTTGCATTATTCTCTCATCCACTCCTTTCTCTATTAGTATTGGCAGATTTGTCTGCTTTATCCACAAGAATCTCTTGTTTTTTTCCATACCATGCTCTGTGCATGTAACATGCTCATTAAGCTAGTCTGCGAGGCCATTCCTTCTCTGCTTTCAGCTCCTGCTCAGAGGCTCACTTTTACTGTGACATGAAGAAGAAACTATCTGGAAGATTGTGACTGGGTTGTGATTTAAATATTATATTACAAAACATGGCCAGCTGGCACTTAACCACTTGAGTTATACAGTAGATTTCTCCCTTTCTCTCTATCCTTAGACTGTTTTTCTTCTACATGATAAATCCTACAAGGTAGGGACCTTTCTTCTTTTATGGAAGCAGAGTGGGATTCAGCACCCCTGTGCTCTACAGAGATGCTGCCTGGTGGCCTATTTCATTGGTGTGGTGGAAGGGACAGGCCAAAGACATGACAAGTGGGTTGGTGGCAATGCACATGCACTTACTGTAACTCATGAGTAGGGTTGAACTCGCAAATCAGGCTTGGGGGCCGTTAAAGCCAATGGACTAATAGTAGCTGTCGAGCAGGCCCTGCTGGTGCTCCACTTAGGGCCGGTGCAGCCATTTAGATGACCTAGGTGGTCGCCTAGGGTGTTGGCATTTGGGGGGTTCCATTTTCTTTGGCAGCGACCATGGAGGCCGGATCTTCGGCTGCCCTGGTTGCCGCCGGCATTTAGGTGGAGATAGCTGGGGCAGGGGAGTGTGGGGAGGGCCGCCTGCAGCAAGTAAAGGGGGGTGGTGGCACGCAGGGGAACTCCCCGCCCCAGCTCACCCCTGCCCTGCCTCCCCGAGCATGCCATGGCTGCTTCACTTCTCCCGTCTCCCAGGCTTGTGGCACCTAAGCTGATTGGCACCTCAAGCCTGGGAGATGGGAGAAGTGAAGCAGCCATGGCGTGCTCAGGGAGGAGGCGGGGCAGGGGTGAGCTGCTTCACTTCTCCCACCTCCCAGACCGGCGGTGCCAATTAGCTTAGCCGCCGCAAGCCTGGGAGGCAGGAGAAGTGAAGCAGCGATGGCAAGCTCGGGGTGCTCGTGCACGGAGCATGGGTGAGCTGGGGCAGGGAGGTGGTGCCTCGGGGCAGGGAGGTGGTGCCTCAGGGCAGAAGGTGGGGGTTGGGGAGCTACCTCAAGGGGGGCACCTCAGGGCGGAGGGGGGGAGCTGCCGTGAGGGGAGTGCCTCAGGGCAGGGGCACGGGGGGGGAGGGTGCAAGGTGGAAGTTTTGCCTAGGACACGAAACATCCTTGCACCGGCCCTGGCTCCACATGCTACTGCTGGTTGGGAGACTGTTCTTTATCTCTTTCACAACCTCCACCTGTTTACTCAACCTGTTTATCAGTAAACTAGATTTGGTCTTAGTTAGAATTGAACAATCTCCCAGAATGGTGCTAGGGACTATCTGCTGGTAGAGTGCTCACAAATACTCCTGTGCACTATTTGTAAGAACAGAGATGTTAGCCCCAGTGTGCACCAGCCAAATTCCAGGTAATTACATTCTTTCCTTCCTGTATTCAGTGCCATGTGCTTTCAAGCAGTTGCTGCATTTCAGTAATGAACAAAATAATAGTCTGTATCCAGAATCCTTCAGAATAAAGATGCTAAAGAAATGGTCATTATTGTCAATTACAAATATCTATAGGGATGAACGTTCATTAAAAAGTTGCCAGGGCAAAAAGAGTGGAATATTCCGTTCAGTAAATTACTCTGTGGTTTTGCTATTCAGGTGTAAAATGTATAGTACATCATGATCTACTACCAGACACATCACAAGCTCATTTGGTCTAGTGCCAGCCAAGAAACCTAATAAGATTATGTGAATCCCCAATAGCTATCAGACTTGCAGAGGACTGACATGCTCTTTCTGTCCTGTGAATATGCAAACATTCTGATGCTTGGAACATTGTTATCTGGAAATAAAAGTAGGATATGTAATGGACTGAACTGTAGTGCAAAAAAATTAACTTTCACTAAAAAATTAGGTTTCTGATGAATAGTGCTGGATTGAGAGCACAGGAACTGGAAGTCCTTTATTCAAAGAATATCAAAAGCAGCCATACACATTTGAAATGAACATTAGAAATACCATAGATGCATTCCTTCCACACTCTCTCTTCAACCAGGGTAAGAGGGTAGTTTAGACTCTGGGCCTAATCAATCCCTGGACTTCCAACGATTGTCTGTTATGGGCTTTTCTTGCTCTTTCTTCTGAAAGCATCTAGTGTTGGTCACTCTCAGAGACAGGACATTGGATTAGATGGACCACTGGCCTGGCTGGCAATTCCTATAGTTGTATATTCCTTCCTGCTGAAACACCCAACAAAGCCCCAAATTACTATAATATGTTGTCCCTGGGGATGCCATTCAAATACTCTCAAGCTTGAGTCACTGCATGCTTCACTAGCTCATTTTTTGAGTGGGCTGAGCTGTTACAAATATACAAAACTACTGTTCTGTTCTGCTCTGGCTTCATGTGATGGACACTAATTAAGGAAAAAACATACAATGTGTTTAAAATTTCCCCATCTTTGAGTAATTTCCCATTCTAAATAGAGGGAGTTTCTTCATTAGCATCAAATAACACTGTGTAGTAAAGTACTAATTGCCTCTCCATCCAAATACAGTCTACAAAGCTCTCCAGATACGGTCTCTCTCCTCATGTTCTGTCCTATCACCTGTGATCTGCTATTTCACTCTAGCTGTGACTTTCTGGGAGTTTCAGGAGCTGTCTCAGGGCATTTTCAAGGGAGAGACACATCTATGGAAATTGCTCTCTTTTATACTCTCTCATGCCTTAAGCTTGGCGAGCTTGTAAGCACAAAGAACAAGAGTACTTGTGGCACACTGTTCTTTTTGCAGATACAGACTAACACGGCTGCTACTCTGAAACTTGTAAGCACAGCTTCTCTCTTTGATCAGGAGTTAGTTCAATATCAGCTATCTTTGCAGCAGGGTCTGAAGAGCTTCTATACTGGCTCTTAATTTTAATAGGCTTATACTTTGTTTATGTTATAGTTTTGTTGAGGTGGATAGGTTATTTTCTACTGCCTAGAAGGGGTCCCATGTCTCTGCCTCATCTTGACTCCCATACTCTATGAGTAGGCACCACCATAACAGAAGGTAGCATAGGTGTTTTGGGGGTTAAACCCTAGCTGAAGTGTCTGAGCCCAAGCCGAGACAATCCAGTGCTGAGCCTAGATAGACTTAGATCCTTAAAATAGGACTAGGCTACTCCAAAGGAAGGAGGGAGGGAAAGTCAGGTAGGTGGTGGTTGGCCACAAGCTGGGCAGGAGAAGCTCTGGATATAGAAGTGCCATCAAAGGCTTATTTTGGCAGATTTGGGCAGATTTTCATGGAGGTGGCAAAAGGCACATCCCTGACACAAAGGCCTCCCCCCACCAAAGTTCAAGTCCCTAGCATGAGGTCACTAGAGTTTCTGAAAGAAAAGGTCATCAGATTTTTTTTTTTAATAAACAATATATTTCCCCCTTGACTTGTTTTCAGAAACAGCTGAACCATTTTGGCAGAAATTATATATAAAATCAGCTGGAGGCATACTCCCTGTAAGCAAAATTTCAGCCCAGTTGATTTAAATTTGTTAAAGTTATAAGTATCTGACTTGTTAAAGTTAGAAGTACCTATAATAAACTCCTCTTGAGTCAGCAGATGGGAATGACTTTCTAGTAGAGCTGTACAAATAGTTGATTTTTGAAATTGCTGAATGAGCCAAAACATTTTTTTAGAAGAATTGATGTGGATGAATCTTAAAAATGTTTTGAACTTTTCACCAACAAAATAAAAAATAAAAAGAAAGAAAAACAATTAATTTCTGGGTGAATGAAACACTTTGTCAACCTGAAATGAAACAATTTATTTCATCTTTTATCTTTTTTTAAAATGAAATTATAACAAAACCTGAAATGAAAAGTCATTTTGTATCAGAAATATTTTGTTTTGAAAATATCAAAATGAAATATTTTGGTGTTTTTTCTTTTCTCCCCTCTCTTCCCCCCTCCCCCCGAACAATCTGGTGAATTGACAGAAATTTGCAAAATGTTTCAGCCTAAATCTTCCTTCCCTCCACCAATCTGCCCTTCCTGCCATAGGGTAAATTCTTTTGTTTCATGATTTAGAGTATTGGACATGAATCAAGCCAATTTTGCATCCTTTCAAAAGGACAGATATATTATTTGACATATGCAAGGAACATATTTTAACTATTAGCTGAAGACTGTTCATAAAAATTTTTCCATTCCCCTTTAAAAACTCTTCAGAGTTCTCTGGCTTTTTCTTCCCCCCCTTTTTTTCCCCTTTCTTTCTTTTTTTTAAATCATCTAGAAATACTGGGGTGGAGTTTCTGGTTGAAGAGAGGATAAAAGACTCTTATAGCGGGCTGGAACATTCAGAGAGGGGAGCTGAGCCAGAGTTTCTCTCTCCTGCTGTAGATGCTGTTTCTAAATGGCAGGCAAAAACAAACAAACAAAAAAACAAATCCCTTGAAACTATTCCAGATTTCTTAGTATTTCTGTTAGCTGCCAATGTTCCCTTTGAATTGTGTGAAGTAATTTCAAGGGGGGAGCTGCACAATCTTAAAACTAGGAAAGTCAAATAGCAGCACCAGAAAGCTGGGGTTTATTGCACAGTTGCTTTAATTCCCCTCTCTCCTGTACTCGTGTGGAAATCTTTTGCTTCTTTCCCCCATCCCTTTCACTTTTGCTGTCTCCTTCTCACCCACTTATTCCTCTTTCCTTTTCTCTCTCCTCCTCCTTCCTATCTCCTCTATTTTATTGTTCACATTAAACAGTAAATTGGGATGTGGCGTGACTGTGCCATAATTTGCAAGCCAGGAGGCTGCCTCTTTAAAAACCCATTAAGGCCCTATATAGAATTTTCAGGGGGTTATATTCCATTCCATCACATCCACACAAAGATGTATGCCAAATTTATATTTTCATACCCAGGAGTTAAAAAATCAGACTGGGGGGTGGGAGGAATGAACAATGCTCTATTTGTGTTTTCACAGCTGAGGACCACACACTTCATGGCGGGTATGTCAGGATCTGCTTCTCCAGGATTGGGTGCACAATAATAAAACTGTAAGAAATTCAGAAGCTCGAGTGCTGCATGAGAAATGGAAGGACAAAGAAGCCCTTTTAATGCTATCGTTCCCAGCATCCCTGAGAAAGAAAATAAATTACTATCTGTAACCTACTCTCTGAGGCTGAGAAATGGGGAATGTTTTCTTTGTAACCCAATGCCACATGCTAAGGTAAATGGAAGTCCACAACCCCTCTGTCTCTGCTCCCTATTTTCCTTGTCAGGTTCTGCTGGAATTAGTGAATCCTTAGACAGCAATGAAGTGCTCTTCAGAGGAATTCACAATATGGATATTTGAAACATCTTGCTGAGAGAGATCCATCATTTCATTGCAAGAATTTATTAGGGCAAAATCTTCAAATTTATCATACCTTAGAATTCTAAAAGACATAGTTTCATAGACGTTAGGTTATCCATGAACACAGAAGCTATTCAGAAATGGTTTAAAATACCTGATTTCTGCATACACAAAATTCTCTCTTCTACATGGTTTTGGTCTGGTTGCTTGAAAAAAAAATGATTTTTTGTTTTGATCTAGGGTATAGCTACCACACATTGTAGTGGTGTTATTTATTTGCATTGCAAGTCTGTGTTTGTGAAGCGGCTAGCAAAATGGGGTTCTGAACTATGACCAGGGCCCCTAAGCCCTATATTGGTACAAATAATAATTATAATCAAGGCCCCAGTCATGGATCAGGAAGCTGTTTTACTGAGTGCTGTGCAGAAAAAGGTATTTCCTGTCCCATCTATGTATAAAACAAGAGACAACTTGTGACTGCAACAGACAGAAAGGGAGGAACACAAGGCAACAATGAGACAGTAATGGTCGGGATGAAAAACATGGTAATTGTATATCTTGATTTAACTGTAGTACAATGATGCTGTTAAATTGTGAATCTGGCAGTGGACAAAATACCTATGTTGCCTTTAGGTAATGCAGTTTGTTTCATTTATGTTTATTTTGATCTGAATACTTTGTTCAATTCTGAGAATCCCATACCAGGTATTGATAAACTGGAAAACCAGAGAACGACAACAAAATGATTAAGGGGCTGGAAGGATTGACTTAGGCAGAAAGATTAAAAGAGAGAACTATATATAGCTTGAGGAAGTGATGATTAAGAAGGAGTCATGATAACAGCCTGCAAATATTTGAAGGGTGTAAACGCCAAGAAGGAAGAGGAATTATTTAGTGTGGTGCACTGAGGTAATAGGATGAAATTAATTAAGGAAAATTTTCCCAAGAGTTAGATCCATCAGGTTGTGAAATGGTGTTCAAAGGGATATTCCATTGCTTTGGACTTTAAAAAAGTAGACTGGATAAGTGACTAAGGAAGGCATTGCTAGGACCAATGGGATGGATAATCTACTGGCATATTCTGTTCTATTTAGGTTCCTACATCACACCCGTTACCTTGGTACCTAAGTGTCAGGTCTTTCTGTTTCTTACTTCTGTGTTAATGCTCTCAAGCGGTGCAACAACTGTACATATGAGATGAAGACCTCTTGGAGGGACTGCTTCTAAAGATGAATGTAATTCAGCCTTTATGATCTTTCAGTCCTGGATGTCTCTGTCAAACACACTTACTTTACACTGCATGAATTTACCATATCACCCAAGGGACACACACAAATACTTTTAAAAGAAAAGTCTTCAATTCTCACTAAACACTTCCCAAGCTTCATCTTCCTGGAAAAGGCAGAGTTTGCAGGGTGAAGAAAGTGGAGAAAGTTTAACTACAAATTATTGGGCTCAATAGTATTTACTACAGTCGTAGGGATGGAAAAAACCCCACTACTGCAGGAATCACCAGCTGAACTCCTGTGATTTGTATTTTCCAGGGCGTATACATAGATAATAATTGTGATTCCTTCCTACCTTAAACCCTCTGAACTAGTGAAATGCTGGCTCTTTTAGAAAACATCTGGCTTGCAATACCCAAATTACTGCACTATCAAAAGCTGAGGAAATCAGTTGATGAGCTGACAGTGTGATGCTCTTGCTGCTGTGAATTATTTAAATCACAAGCAGAAAGGTGTCTGTTCTAAGATGTTAACTGATGTATTGGTCTAATAATTTATAAACTCATTTAATACCTTTCCCCCTTCTTGTCTGATTTTACCCATCATCTCCCTCATTTTAAGAAAGTCACCCTGAGGCACCTTGTCACAAATACACATGGATAATGGAATGGCTGCCTCTTCTATCCCAGTGTGTATGACTTCTATAGGAGGTGTCTGCAGAGGACCACCCCAGACCAAGCTATCTATCACAGCTTTGATGTACTTCTCTTGCCTTGTGCAGGCACCTGCATTAGAATTTGGAGACTGCCCATGCCTTAATTTCAGAGTGAATGATGTATCTGGGATGGCCAGGTATGCCTGGAATTTTGATGTGTGAACTGGTATCTAAGAATGCAAAACATTTTTAAAAAGTTAGAATGCAAAGATTGTTGCTCTCTCTCTATATATATAAAAAACATCTTCTGTGGATTATTTCCATGCAATCCATGTAAGAAAAAGCTTTGGGACCACACCAGATGGTTAGTGCATCAGATTGCCAGGAACGGGACCTGCATTATTAGCTATATTTGAGCTTTGCTTTTGGGGCCACTGAGACTGTACAAAGGAAAGTAATGATCAGAATATGCGGGAGGGAGTGGGCTAGGTAGAGAGAATTGACATGGTCACTTTGAGTGGGAGATGCAAGTGGGAGCATAGAAGAAGGGCATTCACCCTCATGTGGAAGATATTGCCATTGCAATACCTTAATGCAGGCAGAGATGAAGAGGCTTGTTTTGTTCCAGGCTATTGACAGGGATGCATTTAATCTTGGTGGCAATGTAAATAACTAGCAGCCCTACTGAGACTATCTAGTTTGATTTCAAGTTTTACAGAAAAAAAGCCACCAAAAGCCACTAGAACAATTTTCATTTTGTGATTATTTCGTGGTCCAGAAATGTAGTTTGTCACGAAATTTTCATGACAAGTCTATAGTCTCCATGATGAGATGAGAAATTCTGAAATTTCTTGTGTTTTTAAATACAAATTGATAATCCACAGCAAAGAAATCTCTCTCTCTCTCTCTCTCTCTCTCTCTCTCTATATATATATATCTCAAAATCTCTCTCTTTCTCTATATAATCTCAAAACTCTAATGAAAAAGTATTTATTTACACTCAAAAATTCAAAATTTTATAAGAAGTGGGTAGTGACTGTTGATTTGGAAAATTAGACCATTTTGACCAGTATCAAATAGGAAACCCCAAATACATAAAACTTATGAATACATGAGGAACTCCAATAGTTTTACACTTACAAATCATGCCTGCTCTCTTAGCCTACATGTACACAGCAGAAGGATTCAGTCATACCCACAGCTCTAGCAATCCAGTATTGTGTGGTACAATTGAAAAGTTCATCTTTTATCTCCTCCAAACTTCTCAGATGGGGAAGAGCCCCCTGTTTCATAGGACCTTTTGTTGCTCTCCACTCCCACATCTCTCCCCACCCAGTGCCCAGATTCAACTCATCTGACTGTACATTTCCAATGAAATGCAATTTTATACTCTCAATCCATCTCCACACTAAGTAGATCCATGTTACATGCATCTGCTTTTAAACACTGCTTCAGCTAATATGGATTAAACACTCTTTGCTTTGTCTGTGTTTATCAGGTGGGACCATGTAACATGAGATTTAGAAAAAAACAATGTTAGATTCTTCTGTCAGCTACACTGATGTCAATCTGGAATAAATCTTTGGACTTCAATAAAGTTACTCTGGATTTACACTAGAGAGAAGAATTTGGCCTCCAGTCTCCAGTCTAGGTTCTTACATATCTGTTAAACTAAGCCTACGTCTGCACTACAATCTTAAGTCGACCTATGTTAGGTTGACTTACAGCCATTACCTTAATTACTGTGGTGGCTGGTGACCACACTGCCCTCCTTCTGTCGGCAGTGTGCGTTCTCACCAGGAGCTCTTCCACCGACTGAAGAAGGGAAGTGTGGGGAACTGAGAGCCAGGATTCAGCTCTGTGCAGCTCCCCATGGGGAGCCCAGTTCCCTCCTTCCCATGAGCTTCTCACTTCTGCACTCCCAGCTGGGAGCAGGTGGGAAGCCACCAAAGGCTTCTTGCCTTTTAGTTCCCCACTGGGAACAGGGAGGCAGCCACAAAGGTCTTCCTGTCTCCAGAGTTCGGTTGGCTGCCGTGCTCCAGAAAGGAGCAAGGAGCCTGTGGGGCAGCAGGGCTTCCAGTGAGGACTGGGGAGCCTGGGCAGCTGCCCAAGCTGGCAGCCTGGCTTGGAGTGGAGACCTGGCTGCAGCCTGGCTTCTGAGCCATGAAATTGACAAGAATGACAGACAACAGCTGATGCATCTACACAGACACTGCATCACCCTAACTACACCGATATAAGCCCCACCACTCTCTTTGAGGTGGTTTTATTATGTCAGCATAGCATGGGAGTTACACTGGTGGGAAGAGCATTTCAGCGTGTACACCATCACTGTTCTGTCGACCAAAACTAGCAAAGTAGGGAAGGCCTAGCTTAAGTAAAACAGCTTCTAGTCTAGATCCATGCACAGAACAGGATTTACATGTTCTTAAACATCCTTACCAGGCTAGGCACACTTCACCTGTGTTAGCTGAAATCATTTTAAACAGAAACGTTGGGGAACTGGGGTACTCAGAACCTATAACCAGATCTGAATTTCAGAACTTGTCCCATCTCACTAATGGGCTGAACTACCCATCACATGCAAACATTCCCCATATCTGAACAACCCTGATTATTATTTTGGGGGTGGGGGGTGAGGAGGGGTGTCACAGGGATGGCCAATTGCAGCAGCTGAATTTTGCACATCATCCCTGTCTCTAGTGGATACTGAGTAATTCTTATTATTTTGGATACATATTAATAGCAGTATAATATTGGAATTCCAGCTAGGATAATACATTAAATATAAGAAGCAGAATGGCCTTCAGGTACTGCCAAGGTAGACTGCACTGCAACAAGGGAACAAGAGACATAAAGCTTTATTTTCCCTTGTGAACTCCTTGAGTCACCTAGTTCCATGTAGCCGGTGCTGCGTGCTGTTTTCACTGGCTATTTTCAGCTGGGAACCATTTCTTCAGCCTGCCTCTTTGATGAGAGAGACTGAAAATAAATTGAACTGGTATTAGATAGTATGAGCTCCCTCTGAATAAAATTAGACCACCTGGCCTGCACAAGCAAGGGAAATGAATGCTACCTGTGGCTCAAGAAATAGTTAAGATTCAAAGCTTTCAAGAAGGAAAAAAATATATATTGCTGGGGTTAGGGGCCCTAATCCTGTGGAGGTTGAAAGGATTGTACAGTTGTCTCAGCACCTTATACAGCTGGCAACTCATTTGCTCATACACAGAAATAAAACTAGGTTTTACTTGATACAAAGAATATGGAAAGCAGCAGAGCTCAGAAGAAGGGAAAGAGAGAGCCTGGAGCACCCTTTGTCTCATAATCCATGTGTGACTCCCTTGGTGTCTGCTCTTGAGACGGGGAGTATCAATTCTTTGGTACTATCCAAGATTTATTTGACATCCTTCCACCAGTGCTTCATGTGGAAGGGGCTCAATGGGCTCTTTGGGGGGGGCGGGGGTGGGGGGGAAGAAGTAGGAGAGTTGCTGTATTGTGTGGCACTGTCCTCTGTGGAGCCACTGGATTGCTGTGTGGGAATCTGGGAGAGAGTTAATACAACTCAGGTGCATCAACTGAGCAGCTGCAGGAGGATCCAGCCTACGGTGGCATGATGCCTGCTGGGGTGCAGGTGCAGTGGATGGAGACCCATTCATATATGGTGAGATATCCTTCCCTGCTCATTCCAGTGATTTGGTAGGCCTTACCTTCTGGAAATTCTACAGGGCCCCAAGTTCCTGTCTCTAAATAATATTCTGAGAGGGTGCGTTTCTCCCCTCCTGTGGGTTTCTTTATGGTGGAGGCAGGGTAGGAGCAGTGTGGTTCCAAATAATTTCCTTTCCTCTCCCTTGATCCTCTCTCACCTTGCAGTATTACTAGGGCCCTACTAAATTCATAGTCCATTTTGGTCAACATCACGGCCATAGGATTTTAAAAATCATAAATTTCATTATTTCAGCTATTTAAATCTGAAGTTTCACGGTGGTGTAATTGTAAGAGTCCTGACCCAAAAAAGAGTTGGGGGATGTGACGCTCTGTACCTTGGGGGAACACCCAGCACCCCCGTGTTCATCCTTGTGAAATGACTGTGTGGTATCCAGTGCAAAGTTTGTCATGTTGGGGATCTTTGGAAGGCTCATGATGCACTGATCATTATTGTTATAGTGATGTTATAGTAATTGTTACAGTAATGTTATAGATTATAATTTCATGTATATCATTATGAGGCTGAAAAAGTATCCTCATGACTTAAAATGAGTTCAGGCAAAAACTCTCCAAGAGCAGAGAGGCAGTTCACACCTCATCAGGGCAGGCACTAGACAAACCCAACCCAGCCTCACAACAACAAAAGAATCTGTTGGACTCTTGAGTGAGTCACCCCTCCTTCCTTTGGCCAGTTTGAGAATGCGAGGAAGTAAGGCTCACCTGACTCTGAAGGGCGGAGGGCAAAGCCAAGAGGGAAGAAAGGACATGATAAAAGAAAGAGACGTTTGCCGTGCTCTCTCACTCTCTCTCTTCCACCTACATCTACAGGCACCACCACACTAAGTGATTGAAGCGCTGATCAAAGGGGAGAGCCTGGCTGAAGAGCAACCAGGCAGCCTGTGGTGAGAAGCATCTAGGTTTGTAAGGGCATTGACAGTGTTAAGATCAATTTAGAATTAGTTTTGCTTTTATGTCATTTGACCAAATCTGACTTTTTATGCTTTGATTTATAATCACTTAAAATCTATCTTTATAGTTAATAAATCTGTTTGTTTATTCTACCTGAAGCAGTGCATTTGGTTTGAAGCATGACAGAGACTTCCCTTGGGATAACAAGCCTGGTGCATATCAATTTCTTTGTTAAATTGATTAGCTTGTATAAGCTTGCAGTATCCAGTGGGCATAACTGGACAATGCAAGATGGAGGTTCCTAGGGTTGTGTCTGGGACGGGAGATATTAGTTAGTGTAAATCGGTTGCACAATCCAAAGAGCTTACATGTCAGATGCTGTGCATGAACAGCCCAGGAGTGGGGGTTCTCACAGAAGACCAGGGTAAGGCTGGCTCCCAGAGTCAAGGATTGGAGTGATCTAGCAGATCACCGGTCCGGATAACACCAGAAGGGAACGTCATGCGGGGGACGGGTCACAAGGTTATTGTATGGATGGGGTTGTGGTGCTGCTACCCTTACTTCTGCACTGCTCTGGAGGAAGCGCTGCCTTTAGAGCTGGGCAACTGGAGACTGGCGGCTGCTGGCTGGGATCCCAGCTCTGAAGGCAGAGCCACCACCAGCACCAGCACAGAAGTAAGGATGGCATGGTATGGTATTGTCACCCTTACTTCTGTGCTGCTGCCTGCAGAGCTGGGCCCTCAGTCAGCACCCAGCACTCTCCAGCCACCCAGCTCTGAATGCAGCAGCACAAAAATAAAGGTGATATGGTATAGTATTGCCACCCTAATTCCACAGTACTGCTGGCAGGGTAGGTGCCTGGCCAACTGCTGCTGCTCTCTGGCCTCCCAGCTCTGAAGGGAGTGTAAAAGTAAGGGTGGCAATATCATGCCCCCCTAAAATAACCTTGCAACCCCCACAACCCATTTTTGGGTCAGGACCCCCACTTTGAGAAACACTGGTCTCCCTCATGAAATCTGTATAGTATAGGGTAAAAGCACAAAAGGCCAGATTTCACGATCTGTGATGTGTTTTTCATGGCAGTGAATTTGGTAGGGCCCTAAGTATTACAAACCACAAAGACCCTTAGCCATGCAAACAGGAAGTCCAAACCATGAAAGCTGTTTGTCCAAGATATGAGACCTCTTTGTGAGATCCCACAAAACATACACACACAGAGTAAAACAAACCATCAGAATTTTCTCCTCAAATGCGTAATGCATATGTTCAACATTTCTTGCAAGAAATTTTGAGTGGATTCAACAATAGAAGAGAACAAGCAAGAAAAGGACTAAAGAAGAGAGAAGGGAGGGAGGGAAATTGGAATTGAATGGAAATGAGTCAATGAGGAAATGTTTTGGTTAAAAAGATCCCTGTTAGGGCTGAATGGCTGAATTATGTGCGTCACAAGTGGCTCATTGTATGGGTTCACTTTAATAGCAGGCAGACCACTGCGGATCTATATTACCTTCATCTAAACACATGTGCCTTGGAGCACTTGGCAAAGGGACAAAAGATTAAGAGCTGTTGTTAGGCTAGTCTGCTCCAGTGATGTTTTAATAAGATGTTAGCATTTGGTTTAAAGTTGCTTTCTCCAATCCCGTGGGTAAATTGTGATAAAATCTGCCCTAATCTATTTAATAGCAAACAACATTGAATTGTAGGGGAGAAGGATAAGCTAGTTAAACATTTGTATTTTAAAGGCTCTTTATTTTATAGTATAATCTACCATTTACTAGGACAGCTAAACACTGAACTGTTTGTGTATTAGAGCAGGGCCCCAATCACAAAAGCACTACAGAAATGACTAGAACCCAATCCCACTTAGGGCTTGTATGCATGGTGGGGTAATGCACTCTACAGGGGGGTGATTTTTTTAAAGGGCACTAATGTGTTACACATGAATTGGTCCATATAGACCCTGCTGGTGCACTTAGAAACAGCACTATATTAAAGTGCACTAGAGAACCTTTAGTGCACAGCAGCAGGGTCTACAAGGACCAATTTATGTGCAACACATTATTGCACGTTAGAAATCACATACCCATAGACACATTATGCCATCTTTAATATGTAGCTCCTCTAAAGAGTCTAGACCTGGAGGAGATTCTGAAAAGATAAACATCAGTAGTGATAGTCTGGAACTAACACTCCAGATTCAAATTAAATAATAAACAAGAGTTTTGAAAGGAATATAAATTTCAGGGATTAGGCCAACTTCTATGTGGTTAGAGGAAACATTCTCTGGGGACAGGTTATCATTATAACTGTGACTTGAAGGCTTTTTTGCACCTTTCTGTCAAGCAGCTGATATTCGCCATTGCTGGAGAAGGGACGCTGTACTAGATGGATTTTGAATCTGATACAATCTGGATATTCCCATGTTCCTAACCTCTAAGAAATTTGGAGAAATGTCATGAGAGGAGTGTACACTGCAGCTCCCCCTAGCTGGAGCATAAACTGTAGTAATAATTTTGATGCAAAATGTCTATACGTGAGTCTGGCAGTCACAGCTTTATCTCTAGTTTGACTTTTTCTTCATCTTTATGGGATATTTGCAGGGCATGAAAATAATATGGCAAATCTGTACTATTAAGAAACTGTCTGCCAATTTTTCTTCTGTTATATCAGTGCAAGAACAATAGAAATATTCCATTAAATTTAATTTAAAAAATCCGATAGTAAGATAAAACAAAATCAATTAAACCAGAAAACAAAAAAATTGTTCTGTGTTGTTAGCAATGCAAACATTGCACCATTGGGCTAGTGCAGGAGAATCAGGAACTGAAACTGACTGGAAATGGAAAGTTGACTTCAATAGACTTTCAGTGGGGTTTCTGAAACGAGAAGTGGACCCAGGTGTTAATTGTAGCCTACTGGATTCTTGAGCAACCACTGGCAGTTGTTAAATAAGATGCTACAATAATGCTACACTTTGAAATCTGCTAATGGAGAGTTTATGGGCATCACTTTAGCTGAAGATGTGAACATAAGATTGTTCATAAAAATGATACAATAGGCATTGTATAGGCATTTCTTATATACACAGACATTGTGGTCAGAAAATTAACACTGAACAAAATCCGTCAGTGTGACACATTAAATAGATTAAAAACTGGCTAATTGATAGATCTCCAAGGAACTATAAATGGAGAATCATCAACTAATAAGGATGTTTGTAGTGGGGACTTGTCTTGATGCTGTTCAAGATCTTTATCAGTGATCTGTTGGTAAAGTTTACCGGTGATTCAAAGTTTGATGGAGTGGTAAATAGTGATAAGTATATGTCAGTTTTGCATAACAACCTGTATCACATGGTAAACTCAGCTCATTTAATCAATGTGTTTTAATATAGCCACTTACTGGATGGGGAATATGTTCTGGAAAGAGCAGTCTCTGAAATGGGCTAGGTGTTATGGTGTATAAACAAGAACTTAGTTCCCAATATGGAGCTGATATTACCGCTATATTAGAGCTGATTGATGATTTTTCATTAAAATGTTTGGAGTTTTTTGCATGCAGTTACATCAAACTATGGGAAAATTTAGATTCTGCTATTTTTGTTTTGTTTTATTTTTCCTTCAGATCAACTCACAGTAAAACATTCTGGGTTTGCAAACCAAATTGAACGTTTCCTTTTGGGTCAGTTCAACATTAATCTGTGTCCATCTGAGCTGCCATGGTGTTTTGTGGGTGTTGTAGTTCTGGTGCCTTATACCCCCATTCTCCTCTCTAGGCCAGCTCTCTGGTTGTACTACATCCCCCATGATGCACCATGTTTTTTCCCTCTTGCGGAGTCACGGTGATTGTATCATGGGATGATGCACTCCACCTTTGAGATGGCTGAGAAACATTTTTGCAACTATACTGACTAATGGGATCTAATGTTTGATTTGCCTGGTAGATTCTGAGATTGAATGACATATACAACTTGGAAGTATTATCATAACTACTGTGTTATAATGTCAGTATTTGCACGAAGAGGGTATAATTTGCAATTCAGGCTTTGCCCTGCATCATTAGTCATGAAAGTTTTCCCATTGGCTCGAATAGAAACAGGATCAAGCTCTTGGTGTTTTTTTAGGATTTGGCTAATTTAAACTGCTGCTAACATGTAATGCACCAGATACCAGCTTGGACAGTGTTCAACTGAACTTTATATCCAAGACATATTTCCTTTAGAAATCAAAAGACACAGGAGAGAAAGTGACTGGAGTTTTGAAACCAAATGATGAATAGACTACACCAGTGGAGATTGTTCCCTACATATTCTGGCTAGACATGCAGTTGTGGTGGACCTCATGCTTTGTTTTCAGGAGCTGTATGAAGCAAGGAAGTTTCTTGCTTAAGCAATTGACAGGAGCTATATTGAACTTTCTCCTAAAAGGTGCGGTTTAATGGTTAGAGCAAGGAGTCTGTGTGGCGGGGAAGCACTCCTCTGTTCTGTTCCTATTTCTGCTGCTGACTAATTCTATACCTTGTGCAAGCCAATTCATGTCTCTGTGTCTCAGTTTTCCCAGCTGTAATATGGGAATAATATCATATACTGCAAAGGGGTATTGTAAGGCTAAATGCTTTAGTATTTGCCCAGTGCTTTGAGATCTTCAGTTGAAAGTTTCTGTGGCACTGTAAGGTAGTATTCTTTGTTAGAAGTCACTCTCAGGTTTTATGCACAGCAACTGCTGGTTTTTCTACTTTACATTGTAGCTAAGGTAGAGAAAATATAATCTTATAAATAACATAGTTGATTTTCTAGTTGAGTACCTTAGAGACTCACTTAAGCAGACATGATCGCAAACACAAGGTCTGCACCATGTTTTCATACTAAATTGTGGCAAGGAAACACACCACTTTTCTCCCAAATCTTGTACAGGAACCGACCCTGTAACATGCCAACAACCTGCTTTTTGAATTATTGAGCATACACAAGTCTATGTGTACCTTATGCAGCCACAGTTCCCTATTGTAACTTTCACAAAGCAACCTCATTTCATTATTTCCTTATTTCATTTCATTCTCAAGGTTCAATTGTCTATAATAAACCCAGACTTTCATCTGACCATCTTTGATTTTCACTTTTGCTGACCTATAGTGATTAAACACGTCTCTATGAATTTATTCTTACCACATATCTCTCAGCAAAACAGGTGGGAGTAGTTGATAGAGTTGAAATATGATCTATTCATCTTTACATCCCTAAATGCATAGGAGAGGGAGATAATTGATTGGTTACACTGGTCTACAGTTTTTGAGAAGTCGTCTGCTTCAGAGATAAAATGTGGTATTTATCATGTATTTTGATGTGCTGAATTCAAATATGACAATTAAAACAACTGATTGGCTACTGTTTCTAAGATATTTAAGTTTTTACATTTTATGTCTATGTATATTGTGTAGATAGTAGAGTTTTAATCATAAATTGTAAACCTAGGTCTTTTCATGTGTTTATGGTTGCTTTACATGATAATATTTCACCTGTCCTGTTTATGTAACACTTTAAAAATCAGCAAAAGGGTTATATAAATAAAATTTATTATGAAACAAAAGGCAAAAAACTATTATGTACATAGTTTAGTCCTATTCAGTGTCTACTCGGCGCTTCTTGGCTTGTCTCTTGTATTCATTAAATGGAGCATCTCTTGTCACTGTCCAGCAATAGTCTGCAAGCATTGATGGGCTCCATTTGCCCTGATAGCGTTTCTCCATTGTTGCAATGTCCTGGTGAAATCGCTCACCGTGCTCGTCGCTCACTGCTCCGCAGTTCGGTAAAAAAAAAATCTAGATGAGAGTGCAAAAAATGTATCTTTAGTGACATGTTGCAACCAAGGCTTTTGTATGCCTTGAGGAGGTTTTCCACCAACAACCTGTAGTTGTCTGCCTTGTTGTTTCCGAGAAAATTTATTGCCACTAACTGGAAGGCTTTCCATGCCGTCTTTTCCTTGCCACGCAGTGCATGGTCAAATGCATCATCTCGAAGAAGTTCACGAATCTGAGGACCAACAAAGACACCTTCCTTTATCTTAGCTTCACTTAACCTTGGAAATTTTCCACGGAGGTACTTGAAAGCTGCTTGTGTTTTGTCAATGGCCTTGACAAAGTTCTTCATCAGACCCAGCTTGATGTGTAAGGGTGGTAACAAAATCTTCCTTGATTCAACAAGTGGTGGATGCTGAACACTTTTCCTCCCAGGCTCCAATGACTGTCGGAGTGGCCAATCTTTCTTGATGTAGTGGGAATCTCTTGCACGACTATCCCATTCGCAGAGAAAACAGCAGTACTTTGTGTATCCAGTCTGCAGACCAAGCAAGAGAGCAACAACCTTCAAATCGCCACAAAGCTGCCACTGATGTTGGTCATAGTTTATGCACCTCAAAAGTTGTTTCATGTTGTCATAGGTTTCCTTCATATGGACTGCATGACCAACTGGAATTGATGGCAAAACATTGCCATTATGCAGCAAAACAGCTTTAAGACTCGTCTTCGATGAATCAATGAACAGTCTCCACTCATCTGGATCGTGAACGATGTTGAGGGCTGCCATCACACCATCGATGTTGTTGCAGGCTACAAGATCACCTTCCATGAAGAAGAATGGGACAAGATCCTTTTGACGGTCACGGAACATGGAAACCCTAACATCACCTGCCAGGAGATTCCACTGCTGTAGTCTGGAGCCCAACAGCTAGACTAGAGCCAATCAACAATTTTAAGCATCATTTTCGTTCTCAGTGACCCAGAATTAGTAAAGTTTGACTACATTTATTTCAGAAGCATTTTGGCTGTAGAGCAGTGTTATTTTACTGATAACTGCTATAGTAAAATTCAGTAATATAGTAATCCTCCCTCACTGCTTATCTGGAATAGCCTTTCCTTCCAGGTTTTACCATGGAGGCTGTTAGTGCCATGGCATCACTCCATGCATTTTGCTTCTGTTGATATCACCAGTGTGAATTTCAGTTGAGTTAATAATTAATGCCACCCTCAGAGTAAACTCTAAAATATGCATCTAATAATTGATGGAGTTTGTATCCAATAATATGTAAAGGGACACTGTCCAGTTTCTATATATCTATCAAGGTCCCTATGTTACAGATATCACTTTTAATTATTAACAACTGAAAGAATTTGAAAAAAACAAACGAATGATTTTACTTTTCACAGGTGCTTCTGTTTTTTGCTTCTTGGATTCTGCTTAACCTGGACAATAAGAACAGACTTCCTGAGTTCAGTCTTTTTTAGTTGATTTCACTTTCAGTTTCCAGACCACTGAGTTATATCTCAGAGTAGCAGCCATGTTAGTCTATATCTGCAAAAAGAACGACACCTGAGAGACTAACAAATTTATTTGAGCATAAGCCTTTGTGGGCTACAGCCTACTTCATCAGATGCATAGTCTGGAACATACAGCAAGAAGATATTTCTACATACAGAGAACATGAAAAGGTGGAAATAGCCATACCAACTCTAAGAGGCTCATCAATAGAGAGGAGCTATCATCAGCAGGAGTAAAAAACCTTTTGAAGTGATAATCGAGATGACCTATAGAAGATGTGAGGATACTTAACATGGGGAAATAGATTCAATTAGGGTAATGGCCCAACCATTCCCAGTCTCTGTTCAAACCTAAGTTAATTGTATCTAATTTAAATAAATGTGTTAGTCTTTAAGGTGCCACAAGTACTCCTGTTCTTTTTGAGTTACGTCTGGTTTCTACGTGAAGCTAATTGAAACTAGGCTCAAGTATACTCAGAAAATTTAAGAACATTAATGAAGCTTTTGGTGAACCTAGTTGATAATGAGAGGTGAAATCTGACAAGCCTCGTGTGGTTTGAGTTCCAGAGAGATGTGGGCTCAAATTGTACAGTATGGATCAAAGATGAGATCTGAACAAACCCAAACGATCAGTATTCTAAACTGATCAATGCACAATTAAAAGCCAGCTGTGGATCTCATTTCAAACTCCCAGGATTTGAATTCAGTCTCCTCGGCCAGATTAATCTCTAGTTTCAATTTTTCTAATGAAAGATTTCCACAGCTCAATTTGTTGATTTGGATTCTAGCCACAGCAACTTTGTGACCAAAGTTCACTCAAGAGAAGGAGTGGAGCATTAGATAGTGCTGTAAAGCTGTTCTGCTGTCTGCAGAGTGCCTGTCTTAGACATTCTGGACTCCAAAGTTCCATCCTTTCTTCATAAATGATTTGGAAAGATGCACGATGATTACAATGTAAAGATGATCCCAAGGTGGAAAGTCTGAATCTGGACTTTAGGTATGGTCCATTATAAAGATAGGACATATTTGTGAAATCCAGATCTGAATTTGAATGTCAAATACCTCCAAAGTTGATTTTGGATCCAGAGGTGAGGTTTAGGCTTATTTCCAATCCTGAGAATTAGTAACTGCTGTTCTGAGAATTGTTACCTGTTTGGTGTATGTATAGAAAGAGTTAATGAGACTTGTACATAGCAAAAGAGCTTTTGAATGAAAACAGACATCTGCTATAGTAATTCAGGACACAATGCACTTTCTGAAGGAACACAATACTATAAGATCAGCATCTGTTTGAAGCCCACAGCCCTTCAGTATTGTCCTTGTCCCACCATGCTCAGGGACTCGGTACCTCCCTGGCTTTGCTGAGGTGCTCTTACTTGACAATTGCTCTCCATTCCATTAATGTTGTATTCCCCCCCACACACTTCAACCCCTTATTCCCCCCATGTACATTTTTTTTTAATTTGCTATTAGGATTTTTACCAGTCTATTTTTTTAAGTGAACATGAGCAAAGCTCCAAGTGGCATCAGTGGCGCTGAGTCCTGTGTGTGTTACCCAGTGTTTACTTTGTCATTGCTTAGGAAAACTGCCAGTTATGTCAATGGGAGTGTTGACAGAGAAAAGTCAGAGTAAAGGATGTGATCCTGTGTGGATTTTCTTGAATGAATGAGAAATGAATAAGACTTCAGGATCTTGACTGCTGGCATCATTTAGAACTGGGCTCAAATAAGGAAAAAATGAATAAAGATCTGAGGTATGGCTTCACTTTTTTATTTAAATGGGTGGCATTGACTATGTAACTCCCACTTAATATGTTTCCTTTTTGCTGCACACTTTTTGTGTGTGGATGACCAGAGCTCTGAGTGTACAAAAGCCAAGCAAAATTCCAATAAACATATGAGAGCTTCCTCAAATCCTTTTAACAAAGTACAGAACACACTTAAGCAGATGTTTTTAAAGCCATAAAGTGCTATATACAAAGATATGAATTTCCAAAGCAGTGCAGCATAACTATAGGAATGAGTTCATTGACACTGGAAATGCAGAATGGTTCCCTATTCTATTTTCCTCTGTGCTTTGCCTAGTCCAATGTTGTAAGCATTTCAAGCTGTGTATCCTCCACCACTTCCTTGGGGAAGACTATTCCACAGTTTGACAGATCCAACTGTTAGGAAATGTTTCTTGATTTTGAGCAAAAACTAGCCCTCCTTTCTTGTGTGTAGTTCCATTCAGGCTAATGGGACTACACGCATAAGTAAAATGAGCAGGATAGTGCCCACTGAGTCTATAGTTTCTTTTGCCCATCTCATCCTATTAGTTGTTTAGAAGGGGAGAATTAAGGAAGACTTTTCAGCACTAACTGACCTACTTATTCATCTCTGATCTCAGTGGAATACTAATAGGCAGCTGTACTGCTCCAGCCAATTGAGCAAGAAAGAATCAATAATTTTGCATTTTTAATTGAATCTATTCCAACTGGAAATTCCCTTTGGGGAATCATTTTGTTTGCACTACATAGATTAATACCTGGACAGTGTGACTCTTTCCAGGTCAAGCAATTGATTCCTAAGAAACTTTCGCTCATTGATTGGAACCAATATGACTTTCTCTCATAATATGGCTTTCTTTCTGGGAGTTTTTTTCTTACAAAATTAATTTGAATGTTATACAGATAAAAACAATGAGCAAGAAATGTTTTCTTATAATAAAGACACAATTCAGCCTGTAAGTGAGCATTGAAAAGTTATTTAAACACAGCATTCTGAAGAAAGAGGGAGAGAGTGTGAACCTGGCATGACAGATGTGTAATCACATTGCTTAATGTGGTACTGGAAGATGCTGAGATACCGGTAATGAGGATGACATAAGGACCAGCATAGAATAGAATAGCGGGGGAAAGTGTCAAAAGAATTAAAAACAATGTGGGTAAGTGCTGAGGCAATTGAGTGTCTGCTGGGTTACTTGATGTTCCATTAGGCAGGGCTCTGTGGTCCCCTTCTCTCTCAGGCATTGAGAAGAGCAAATAAAAAGAAAAGAAAAAGTCTCAAACGTCACAGAAGTGGGGAATGGAGCCAATGTCCCATGGTACCTCTAAGCCCTTCAGTTCCAATTCTGTGTAGATGTGCAGACATCTTGGCAGAGCTGGCAGATAGCAGCCCAAACAGAACAGCTTTTCTTATAAGCTGGTAGATATCTTGGATGAAACTAATGCTGCACCTGGCAGTACTACGTCTGTCTCTTCACCAGCGCTCCAGTAGGAGGTGGGGTTAATTCGCAGACAGAGATGCCAAAGGATCTCTTAGTAGTAGGGCTGTTAAGGAAGAAGAGGCAACTGGTACACTGCAAGAGTGGGTTGGTCTTTCCCTGTGGATCCATGAGGCATGGAGACAGTATCCCTGTTCCTTCCTACCTCAGGGAGAATTTGTGTAATACAATCCAAGGTTTTGATCACATCAGGGGAAAATGTGACCTACACTGATTTACCTGCATGCAGAATAGATGGGCAGTTGCAACATGCTTTAATCAGGGATATATGAGCAAGATGTTATTATACTCCAATAGCTAGAGCCATAGTCACATTAGATGCCAAAGAAATGGAAAATGCTGATTAAATAGATTGTCATTCTCCAAATAAACCATAAAGCATGCTAAATTAAGGGTAATCCAGTCTCATGCTTCAGGACATAAACTGATACTTGCAGGGGTACCTACTGCCTTGTACAGCACTATCAAACTGGTTAGGTTGTTCTAGCAGGAGAGTTTTGCATTTTTCTGAACTAATAGGCAGGATACCAGACCTGAGGGACAGTTTCTCTCAACTGGTATGGCAATTCTTATACTCTTTTCTTCTCCTTTCACTTAATCCTCTGTAGACCGAAAGGTACAGAGAGATAACTATTTGATATGGCCATAAGTAAAGAATAACACTTCTTGCACTATTTGGTCACTAGCGGGCCAAACATTAGCTCTGATATCTATTTATTCATCTGGGATATGTTCATAATGCCTATCACTATGGTGATTTCTTTTGATACTCAGCACATGGTATTATTCATAATGAACACAGTCATTAATAATGCCTGTGCAGAAACCAAGAATAATTGAAGCTCTGAAATATCCAATATATACTTGATGAGTTGGTGTCATGAGGCATTGCTGACTGTGCAGTGACACAAGCAGAGATGCTTAGCAGATAATCTGATGGAACATAATGTACTCAGCAGTGCCTTTACCCACAAGTTTGTTTGTAACAAACTGTGTAGGCATTGTGAGCATTAGCATACAATAAGCCTAGATTGCTTTGCAGCTGCTAATTCAGCTGAGGGAATGGATAGCTCTGGGCAGCATTAACATAAGAACATAAGAATGGCCATATTAGGTCAGACCAATGGTCCACCCAGCCCAGTATCCTATCTTCGGACAGTGGCCAATGCCAGGTGCTTCAGAGGGAACAAACAGAACAGGGCAATTATTGAGTGATCCATTCCCTGTCATCCACTCCTGGCTTCTGGCAGTAAGAGGCTTAGCGACACCCAGAGGATGGGGTTACATCTCTGATCGTGTTGGCTAACAGCTATTGATAGACCTATCTTCCATGAACTTATCTAATTCGTTTTTGACCTCAGTTATAGTTTTTTGGCAAAGAGTTCTGCAGGGTCACTCTGCTCTGTGTGTTGTATGAAGAAATACTTCCTTTTGTTTGTTTTAAACCTGCTGCCTGCTAATTTCACTCGGTGACCCCTGGTTCTTGTGTTATATGAAGGGGGTAAATAATGTTTCCTTATTGATTTTCTCCAACACATTCATGATTTTATAGACCTCTATGATATACCCCCTCAGTCATCTCTTTTCTAAGCTGAACAGTCTCAGTCTTTTTAATCTCTTTTCATATGGAAGCTGTTCCATGCCCCAGGTAATTTATGTTGCCCTTTTCTGTACTTTTTCCCAATTCTGATGTATCTTTTTTGAGATGGGGTGACCAGAACTGTATGCAGTACTCAAGTACTCAGGGCTTTATTGGGTGGCATTATGATGTCTTATTATCTACTCCTTTCTCAATAGTTCCTAACATTCTGTTAACTGTTTTGACTGCTGCTGCAAATTGAGCGGATGTTTTCAGAGAATTATCCATGACGACTCCAAAATCTCTTTTAGTGGTAATAGCTAATTTAGACCCCATCATTTTGTATGTATAGTTGGGATGATGTTTTCCAAAGTGAATTATTTTGCATTTATAAACACTGAATTTCATCTGCCGTTTTGTTATCCAGTCATCCAGTTTAGTAAGATCCCTTTTTAACTCTTCTCTGTCTGCTTTGGACTTAACTAGCTTGAGTAATTTTGTATCCCCGATAAACTTGGCCACTTCACTATGTACCACTTCTTTCAGATCATTTATGAGTATGCTGACTGGCACAGATGTCAGTACAGATCCTTGGGGGACCCTGCTTTTTACTTCTCTCCATTCTGAAAACTGACCAGTTAGTCCTACCCTTTGTTTCCTATCTTTTAATTGGTTACTGATGCATGAGAGGACCTTCCCTCTTATTCCATGGCTGCTTATGAGCAATTGGTGAGGGATCTTGTCAAAGGATTTCTGAAAGTCCATATATAGCATGTCCACATGGTTGTTAACCCTCCCTCTCAGAAAATTCTAATAGATTGATGAGGCATGATTTCCTTTTACAAAAACTATATTGACCCCTCCCCAACAAATCATGTTCATTATGTGTCTGATAAGTCTGTTATTTATTGTAGTTTCAACCAGTTTGCCTGGTACTGAAGTTGCGCTTACTGGCCTGTAATTGTCAGAATCACTCTGGAGCCTTTTTTAAAGATTGGAGGATAGATAACCTAATGCCAGTCATCTGACACAGAAGCTAATTTAATCGATAGATTACATACCACAGTTAGTAGTTCTGCAATTTCATATTTGAGTTCCTTCAGAACTCTTGGGTGAATGACTTATTACTGCTTCATTTATTGATTCAATTTACTTCAGTAAAAAGTCTTTCAAGTAAAGCATACATGGGCCCTCATATCCCTCAGAAGGAAAATTGGGCCCACATTATTTCTACAAAATCTAATTTCAAAATTAATGAAAGTTTCAAACAGGGGTTTTGAAGATTTCATTAGGAATATTTTCCCTGTTTACATATTTTACATATGGCGTTGATGTGAAATCAATGACCATATGGGAAACATGGCTGTTAAGGGGGCTGTGGGCAGGGCAAAGAATTTGAGACTCAAAAATTTTGTGATATTGAAAGTGTATATTCATCCTCAGTAAAGTGTACTGAGGGAACTGAGAAGAAGTACAATGATCCTGCAAGCGGGCGCAGCTTCTATAGTTTCTCCAGGAAAGCCAAATTCTGCTTCTACTGGAGTCAGTGGCATTTTTATCATAGATTTTAGAGGGACCAGAACCCGGCCAGTTATTTAGCTCTCCACTCTCCACTATACTGTGAGAATTTAATAGGCTAACCCCCCTAGTGGTTTACCTCTCTGTTAATCCTGAAATCATATCAACTTGACTTCCCCCTCTCATTTGCAAATACTCTTGCATTCACTAGTGCCAATTCCCTTCTTCTGCTCCCTCCTGGTGAAGTGCTCTGTCCCACCTCCTAGTTGCTAGGGTCTGCATCTTACTCCACAAAAAAATCCTGATTGACCCCACCTTCCAGACTTCAGAACATTTGGAGCAAAATCCACAAAGTGATTTAGGTGCTTAACTGCCATTTTAGGGGCCTAAGTCCAAAATGTAGATCCTAAAACCCCCACTCAGCAACTGCCTAACCCTGTAGGTACCTAAGGTGCCTAAGTTCCCACTGATAAAGTCTTTTAGGTACCTAAGAATCTGGTGATGGGCATGCGCACAGCCACCTAAGTTCTGATGCCTAGCTCATGCCTAAACTCTGGCAGGATCCTCAGATTCAGCATTACCTCACCTATCCTGACTGAGGAGGCCTGACCCAGTAAGCAGGCTCAGAGGCTGCCTTAGAACTCACCTACTGGACTGGTCCCTGAAGAAAACGTGGTGGCAGTGGTGCACATTTTATATCCTGTAGTCCACTGGTTAGAGCATGCACCCAGGCTGTGGAAGATTTGGCTTATAACCCTACTCTCTCTGTGAGGTGCAAGGACTTGAACCCTTATCTCCCACATGAACCCATCTAACCACTGGCCAGTCGGGTATTCTGGAGTGGATTTCTTGATCTCTTCTGCTGAAACTGTATTTTGAATGAAATACTTAAATATTCATTGGGCTATTAGAGCACAAGTGCATGTAAGACTGACTCTACAGCCCCATTGTTAGGGCATTTTCTGGGGCTGTGGGAGATTCAGGTTCAAGTTCCTGCTCCAATGAATAGTTTATACAAAGTTGAATAGCTTCAAGAGGAGACACTGAGAATGGCTTACCATAGTAGACCTCCTAATACAGTGGTTCAGGTACTCCCCTGTGAAGTGGGAGATATAGGTTCAAGTCCCTGTTCCTCTTACAGTGAAGATTTAAAACTGGGCAAATGCTGTAACCACCAGGCCGTTGGATAGAAGGAGGTTATTATTACTACTTGCTTATTTTTTTTGTGTGAGACAGAGATGACCTGCCTTAGGCAGCTAAATCCAGGAGTGGGCTCTCAGCTATGAACCCCAAATGGAGCTAGGCACCTAACTCCCTTTAAGAAGTGGAGTCTAGGTCACACCCCTCTCCTTAGCATTTCCTACTGGCTAGCTTAGGCTGCTCCCCACTCAGCATGCTGGCTTCTGTGAATCCCATTTGCAGGTGCCTAATTCTCCCCATGCATTGTACAGGGAGCCTGGATGCCTTACTGCATTCCAGCAGGCAGCAGGAAGCTTCAAGTTAGGTGTTGCAGTGTTGAGCCTCAGTCCCCTTTGTGGATCTAGGTTTCTGGGTACCACTGCAGGGAAATGCTAGTGTGTGGTGTTGTAAGAGTGAAGGAACTTCTTGTGTTATGGTTCTGAGTCCAAGTCATGTGTAGGGTTAAAGGGCCTCATTTCTTGGCCACGTTTTCTGAGATACAGTTCTAAAAATGAGTCTATTATGACCAGCTCTAGGATCAACTCTTCATTCCATTTGTAAGATGGTGGGAATCAAGGAATATATTAATGGCCTGATCAAATAACTCTCTGCATCTCAAAACATCAGACAGCAGAAAACCTGAGGGATTATGTAAAGCAAAATGAAATAGACATTAAAGATAATAACAGCTCTAATTTATTTCATTGCTCTTATGCTTCTTGTTGGCTGTTTCTTGTAGTGAAAGTTAATGCCTATTTTGGACATGTATGGGAAAAAAAGAATGGAAGAGTACTCAACTGACCATTAAAGAAATGTTCTTTAACTTGTCATGTTACCATCTTGTGTTTAGTCTCTTCAGTTAAGCATAGTTGAACCTGAAAAGAAAGTGGATGGGAGAACTGAGAGGAATAACTATAGGTTTCTAGTCTCGACAGCCTTGCAGTTTGTGTAGTCATTTACAGTAGTTCAAAGTCACTTAAAATGAGTTTTGTACTCATTTTGCACAGGTGTAAATGGTTACACAAGACTGTAGAAAATTATCAGGCCGGAGCATTGTAAAAAGTGGTACTGGTCATTCAGAAGGCACGAAGCTCCTGTTTCAGTAAAATTCTTAAATGTGTAAACAACTTTAAACACCCCATTGAAATCAATGGGAACTGCTAACACACTTAGCAAAGCATGTGCTTAAGTAACTTGCTAAACTGGGGCCTCAGTCAGTGATGCTGGAGTTTGGTCTCTGGGGCACTGTGCTGCTGGAAGTTCTCTCACAAGACTGAAAAACAAGATCCTGAATGTTTTGGCCCATTAAAGATTTGATGGCACTTTTTGCAAGCATAGACCTGTTAGCCCTAGCGTCCTGGTCAAACTCTGTTTTATTATGGCTAAGGTTTTATAGAACAGATGCCAAAAGTTAGGCTTCTAAATCTTTATTAAGGCATCTAAAGCAATGACCTAATTTTCATAAGTGCTGAACAATCAGCAGCACTCATTGAGATCAATAGGAGCTGCGGGAAGCTCAGCATTTTGGAAAAGCAGGTCACCGATATGTATCCCTCAATAGCTTTGAATGGAGATGGTGTTATTTACTTTTCTGTCTGTCTACCTACCTTAGATACTTGTGTTGTCCCATTTACTGTAGTATCAGAGCACCTCTAACCTTTTAATCATTGAATAATAGAAATGTTTGTCTGGAAGGAACCTTGGGAAGGAATCAAGTCTAGTCCCCTGTGCTGAAGCAGGATGAAGTAAACCTAGACCATCCCTGAGAGGTGTTTGTCCAACTTCGTCTTAAAAACCTCCAGTGGTGGGGATTCTACAACATTTCCTTGGAAGCATATTCCAGAGCTTGACATTTTCCCTAATATCTAAACTAAGTATTCCTTGCTGCAGATTAAGCCCATTCCTTTTTGTCCTTCAGTGGAGAACAATTGATCACCACCCTCTTTATAATAGGTCTTAACATATTTGCAGACTATCAGGTCCCCCCTCAGTCTTCTTTTTTCAAGATAAAACATGCCCAGTTTTTTTTTAACCTTTCCTCAGTGATCGGGTTTTCTGAACCTTTTATCACTTTGGTTGTTCTCCTCCTGACTCTCCCCAGTTTGTCCACATCTTTCCTAAAAGGTGGCACCCAGACCTGGACACATTACGCTAGCTGGGGCTCTCACCAGTACTGGGTGGAGAGGGACAATTACCTTGCATGTCTTGCATACCACACTCCTGTTAATGCACCCAAGAATATTAGCCTTTTCCACAACTGCATCACACTGTTGACTCTCATTCAATTTATGATCCATTAGAACCACCAGATCCTTTTTGGCAGTACTACCACCTGTCAGTTATTACCCATTTTGTAATGTGCATTTGATTTTTCCATCCTGGGTGTAGTACTTTGCATCTGTCTTGATTGAATTTTGTCTTGTTGATTTCAGACCAATTCTGCAATTTATTAAGGTTGTTTTGAATTCTAATCCTGTCCTCCAAAGTGCTAGCAACCCCTCCAAACTTGGTTCCATCTGCAAATTTTATAAGCATATTCAACACTCCAGAGAAACTAAATGACTTGCCCAGGGTTACCCAGGAAGTCTGTGGCAGAGTAGGAAATTGAACTCCAGTGTCCCAAGTCGCAGTCTAGTACCCCATCCTCGCTCTCTGTCACTACATAACACTAACCACTTATTTCATTTTTCCGTAAAGGTGGTTCATTTAACAGCAAACAAAAACATTCTCTCCTTACAGCTTGAAAGGTAAATATGACTTTGTGGGCTTATTAAAGATGCAAGATTTTATAGTAAGCCATTGGATCAAATTCAGAACCAAGTTACCACAGAGCTGTGCCAAGAAGTCATGCCCACTTACAGTAGGTCTGAATTTGGACGATAATGACCGAGTCCTGTTGGAAACCTTCTAAGACTCCCTTGCTCACACATAGTTGGGGTTTTTTTGTTTTTTGTTTTTTTTTTTATAAATGGTAGGTGTTTTGTAAAGTTGCTAGATATAGACATATATATCAGAACTCAAGGCATCTAAATCTTCTTGTGTAGGCTTCATTCTTCCTTTCTTTATACATAAAAATAGAACCAGATGCAGAAAAAGAAACCTGAGATCAGTGACAAAGATTGTTGTCTTTTGTTACTTTTTTGTAATTAGTGGTCTTTATAGAACCTGACTTCATGGTGGTTTAAAACCAAAATGGAAATCATATTTTCAGCATCATCTCTACTCTTTAGGGTACAACAATCATCTAGCACTAATTGGGTGACAATTCCAGGCTGCAGGATAACAATGGAGCAACACTTCCTTTGGAATATTTAAAAACAACTGCCCTAAAAAACAATTTGTCATTTACTCCAAGTCCGTTCAATTTGCTGGGCCTCACATTTCCCTTAAGAGGATGTTCTGGAATTTCTATAAGTTGAAACTAAGTCATGTCTAAACACAAAAACAAAAACAAACAAGCAAAAAAACCACCCTAATAAACTATCTAACTTTGTTTCCTTTTAATTAAGCTCTGCTGCCTCTCATCTGAGGTGCAATTTCTTGACTATAATAGAATGATTGGACTGCCAAATGCTTGGCAAGGTTATTTATTCCTTTCTTTCACTTGTCATGTAGCTACATGCAGAGAAAAGACACGATTGGGCTAGATAGAGGTTGTGAAAATGTGTCTGTTCATCTGGAAACTGGAGGGTTTATTTTTAAACCCTTCATTTGAATTTTGGTTCTATTTCAAAAACTTTTAAAAATATATTTAGGCAAACAGGTTTGTTATTTAAATAACATTTCAAGAAACTAATTCACACTATTTATCCAAATAAGTAGGTGGTGAAATTGTTTGCAAAAGCTTATGGATTGATGTGACTACTCCTAATCATTGGGTTTAAATGTGTGCTACGCCTCATCAAGGCTCATCTGTCAGCCTAGTCTCTGAATTGGGACTGTGACTGAAATCAGGTAATTACATTCTATCTTGATTTACCCTCTCCCTCTTGTTCAGTTTGAGGGGAAACATTTCCTCCCTTATTCGTTACAGTCACAGTAATGGTCGTCCGGGATGCACAAATTGGAGTGTTCTTGATTTAAAAGAGGTGACAGGCTGGGTGTTTTTTGTGAGGGGCCTGAGACTTTGGAATTTGCTCCGAGTCTAAGTCTGTTGATCTTTAGGGCATGCTACAAAACTTTCAGAGAGGAAGGGCATACCTAAGAGCTGGTGTGGGTGGATGGGGGAGTCTGAGAGACTGGGTAGTGGCTGTCATGAAGCGTTTTTTTTCCGTTGCTGAATGAGAAAATTGCTGTGTTAGCATGCTTTCCTTAACTGATGTGTATTTCCTAAGATCTCTCAAAGAGGCCTAAACCTTTTGTATAGGCTTGTTTTAAGTATACAATGAAATAAATAAAATGATGCTAGACAACAATACAGCTATTGAGCAATGAAAGCAAAGAGAGGATTTTGCCCAGTGTAGTATATTGGTTTCTATGTATATTTAATGAAAACCTTGGATTTGTACACTCCCAGTATTTGGGAAAGTTTGGCTCTAAATCTAGATTGGGACAGAAAATATTATATTGCCTCTATATAAATTCATGGTATGCCCACATCTTGAATACTGTGTGCAGATCTGGTTGCCCCATCTCAAAAAAGATATACTGGAGTTGGAAAAGGTACAGGAAAGGGTAAAAAAATGATTAGGGGTATGGAACAGCTTCCATACGAGGAGAGATTAATAAGATTGGGACTTTTTAGCATGGAAAGAGACAACTGAGGAGGTATATGATAGAGGTCTATAAAATCATGAAAAGTGTAGAAAAAATAAATAAGGAAGCATTATTTATCCCCTTCACATAACACAAGAACCAGTGCTGCCCTTACCATGACGCTAACTGAGGTGGCCGCCTCAGGTGCCAGATTGGAGGGAGCGAGGGAGGCGCCACTAGGACCCAGAGTGTAGAAAATTGTGTCTGCTGCTGGTGCATATGTATTCTCTCTGCTCTAGATGCACAGAGATGGTGGAGTGGAGTGCTGTGCTGGAGAAAGGAGGGCACAAGAGACAAAACAGGCAGGCAGGAGAAAAGAGGAGAGGGAATAACAGAAAGCAGCAGGAGCTGCAGGGAGAGAGAGGAGGGGGAGCCTTTTATGTACCTCTCTAGCACCCCCAGGAGCCTGGACTAATTAACACCAGCTTCTCAGGGAGCTTCCTGTTTCCTGCTGCTTCCCTGAACCCATTGAGGAGAGCAGGCAGTCAACTGACGTAGTAGGAGCCAGTTAGATCCTTAAGACGCTGATATCTTCCCTCACTCAGGCCCTGCTATCACCTGCTTATTTGTCCCCTTCAACTGAAGGTTGAGAGCCACTATAGCTGGCATAGAACAGCAGTCATGAGTGAAAAAAAATATGCCCTCTGGGGCAGCATTCAGAAAAAGAAAGAAAGCAAAGGAAGCTTTTCTATCTAACCAGGAAGGAGCTTTCCTGAGATACATAGACACAAATGTTCTCAGTGAGCCCTCCGGCCCCAGTGAGGATGAGAGTGATGAGGAGATGCCTGATCTTCCAGTTAGTCAGAGTGCAGGTGATCTGGCAGCTACTGCAGCATGCATATCTCCATCTTAAATGCATGTAACCATGCACATTCCTGAAGAAAAGTGTAGATCAGAGAAGAGTGTGGTGGAGGCGCAAGAAAAAACTGTTGCTAAGTTTAGTTCCTTAAGTCTAGATGATCCAGGACTGTGGACCCACTTGAGCAGTAGCCTGAGGGACTTCCTTGTACTTCATGAGCCACAGCAAGTGAAAAACTTTGTTCCCCAAAGACAATGAAAATAGAAGTTTCCATCCAACACATTACTGGTGTGAAATCCCCAATGGTGACAAAGTGGAGAGGCCAGGGCTTATTACTCAAAAACCCAGAATGCTGCATACTGTTTTTGTTGCAAATTCTTCCAGTCTAATGTTCCAGCCACATTAGGTTCTACAGGAACAAACGACTGGAAAAACCTGGTTAGAAATCTGGCATGCCCTGAGAAGGCAGCAAATCACTGGAGAGCATTCCATAGGTGGAAAGAGCTTGAGGTGAGACTAAGGTTAAAGGCCACCATAGATGATCAACATCAAGAGAAGACTGCATCAGAGTCTCTTTACTGGCAAAATGTTCTGAAAAGGCTTGTTGCTATTGTGAGAATGCTTGCTACCCAAAACCTAGCACTGCATGGTGCTACAGATCAGGTATGTGCCAAACAATGGAAACATCCTTAAAATTGTGGAGCTGATGACTGAATTTGATGCTGTATTCCAGGAGCGTCTAAGAGTCACCACCCAAGAAATGTACACACACCGCTACCTTGGAAAAACAATTCAAAGTGAGATCTTACAGTTACTGGCAACAAAAGTCAAACAGAAGATTGTGGCAGATCTGAAGTCAGCAAGATATTACTGTTGTTCTGGACTGCACACCTGACATCAGCCATAGGGAACAAATGACTTTAATAGTGCGTTTTGTAGCAACAGAACCTAGTGAAAAAGTCCCTGCAATGGTGACTGTCAGAGAGCATTTTCTAGAATTTATTGATATTGATGATACTACAGGAGCTGGTATGACAAATATGCTTCTTAAAAAGCTGGATAGCTCAGTGGCTTGAGCATTGGCCTGCTAAACCCAGTACAGTGAGTTCAATCCTTGAGGGGGCCGCTTAGGGGTCTAGGGCAAAAATCAGTAGTTACTCCTGCTAGTGAAGGTAGGAGTCTGGAGTCAATGACCTTTCAAGGTTCTTTCCAGTTCTAGGAGATAGGTATATCTCCAATTATTATTACAACACACAGCCAACCTGTGGAACTCCTTGTCAGAGGATGTTGTGAAGGTCAAGATTATAACAGGGTTAAAAAAAGAACAAGATAAGTTCATGGAGGATAGGTCCATCAATGGCTGTTAGCCAGGATGGGAAGGGATGATGTCCCTAGCCTGTTTGCCATAAGCTGGATGGATAACTTGATGATTACCTGTTCTGTTCCCTCTGAAGAACCTGGCATTGGCCGTTGTTGGAAGGCAGGATTCTGGGCTTTGGTCTGACCCAGTATGGCCATTCTTATGTTCTTATTGGATCTGAACATTATGACCATCTCTATAATGGGGCCAAAGCAAAATCCTGGGTTTGTATACCCCAAATGTTGAGTAGGTCCATTTCTAGATTTTAATATTGTAGCTTGAGCTCTCTTGTTCCACTCTGAAACCTGAATTCTTTGCAAAATCAGTCTTAGAGTTGCAGACCTATTATATTCTGACCAGAATTATCCTCAAACCTGGGAGAAAGTTACCCATTTTTGAATGTTTGAATCCATATTTTCTCTTATACAAACACTCACAATTATTCATACATCAAGTGTTATTCATACCCAATCACTCATGTATCAGCCCTTCTAGAAACAGTGGTGTTAGCTAACCTGACTGAAATGCATGCACTGTGTGTGCTTCCGTAGTTCATGTTAGCCATGAATAGTATGTCATTTCCCCTCACTCTTTTTACACTGAGCCCTGCATCAAGAAGTCTATTTTTCTTATCACTGGAAAGGAATATCTCTTCCCAAGGTCAATGGGAATTACTTTTGTCCTGTGAAAGAAGAACAGGGCCCCAAGTTTTCACATTTCAAGGGTGGGAGGCCAAAAAAATGCTATATACAGTGTGGCATGACTAAGCCTTAAAAAGCTGTGAACATAGATTGCCCTTCAAATGAATGCTGAGAATGCCTATCTGCAAAGCACCAGCATTGTAAGGGATTACCCTTGTCTACCTAGAATTAAGTTTTGAGAAGCAGAGAGCAGGCTAGGTATGTCTCCATACACAGCAATCTTCCTTCCTAGACACCAACATTTCTGATGAGGGAGAAAATAGAGGAGGGGGCATTGTATAGTCGATCTGAGTTTGTCAGCATAGGGAGGCACCGAAACATTCTTTGGTCCCATTAAAATACTACCAGCGAGAAAGAAATGTTCATAGTCTTAATATTTGGAAATGGAGGACCACAGCAGTTCTGATGTATTGGATTAAAGTTTTTTAAATCCTGTGGCATGTTCTTCTATGAAATGTTTTAGGAAATATACCATCCCACCCATGTGACTTCAGGCTCCAAAATTATTGTTACCCAGCATATGCATGGCATCAGAAAATTTTGGCCTTTGCTCCCGAAATGTGTTGTCTGCACTGAGAGTAATGAAGAAAATGTGTAGTGTGACAGTGAGATGTACTGAGGCTAGGGACAACTGCATGCCTTTGATTGAACATACTGTGGTATGAGAATCTGTTTTATGCCAGCTTCTGTTCTTTACAAGGCCTGTGGATAAATGGGAGGCTTCAGACAGACTCCAGACCTGCTGCTTTCTCTTAGTCTTATTACAACCAAGCACTGAATCAGCGTATGGCTAGAAAGTGGAAAATGTTTGTCAAAGTGCGTGATCCGGCAAGGTGCTAATTGCATGGCACAGCTCTGCGTATACTGTCACGTAGGTGCTGACTCCGTGGGTACTTCAGGGCTGGAGCACCCATGGAAAAAATCAACAGATTCTTAGCATCCAACAGCAGCCGCCAAGCTCCCCCCCCCAACTCCCTCCCCAGGGTCTCCTGTCTGCTGGTGACCCCGCTGATCAACTCCTCAGGTCAGCAGTTCCGCAGCATGCAGGAGGCACTGGGAAGGAGCGGGAGGAGCTTGAATGGGGTGCACTTGGGCGGGAAGAGGTTGGGTGGAGGGTGGAGCCTTGCGGGAAGGGGTGCAGTGGGGGTGGGCTCTGGTGCTTAGCAGGGGTTGAACACCTTGGGGAAAATTGGAAGCCAGCACCTGTATAGTGTCAGCTCGTTAAGGGAAAAGGATTGGAGAAAGGAGGGTATGGCTCAATTAGCAATTCACTTTCCCATTTCTGAGAACAAAAAAGAAGAAAGAGCATCAATAGCAAATCCAGTAAATGCATGTTTCAAATATTCTTCATTTTTGCCCTAGTACTTAGCCAAATGCCAATAACCCCTTGCTCTTCAGAGACCATAAAACAAAATCTGGAGGAATGTGAAGGATGCCATGTCCATGAAATGGTAAATGGTATGACAGGTGTCCATTTCACAGGCTAGGCAGGATAAAAGCAAAGTCCTCTTTTCCCAAAGACCTATGTGTCCCAACCATCCTTCCAAGGAAAAGAAGCAAACTACAAGTATCAGGGGGTAGCCATGTTAGTCTGCATCCACAAAAACAACAAGGAGTCTGGTGCCACCTTAAAGACTAACAGATTTATTTGGGCATAAGCTTTCGTGGGTAAAAAACATCAGTTCTTCAGATGCATGGTGCAAACTACAGACTGACTTAGTACTTGTCTACATATAATGATGTTCCTGATCAGCTGGTCCTGACCCACTCAATGTGGGAACACTCTTATTCTGGAAAAAAAAGAGTGCCTTGTTCCTATTTAGCTTCACCTACTCTGATTAAATTAAACAGGAGCTTTTTAAATTAAAGAGTGACCACACATAGAGCTGGTCAGCTCTAGCTATTGAACTTTAAATTCATACCCTACCTTAATCTGAATTAACTTTCAACTGTAGACAAGACTTCAGATTCAGCTGGGCTATATTCTAATTGCTTTCATTGTATTTCAGCCTCAGCACTGTGAGACTGGAAATCCTCATTGTCTGTGGTAAGAGCTCTGAAGAGCTGGTGCAATTACTGCTCCGGTTTGACAGGTTTCAGCTCTGGTGGCATTTGAGGTGTGGCATACTCTTAAATGAATCACAGCATCACAGACATTACAGCTGGAAAGACCTATTAGATCATCTTGTCCATACCTCTGTAGGTGTAGCGTTATTCCCTGAAGCATGTTTTCTAGTGCATTGAGAGACTGTCCCACAATTTAATTGATTTCATTGGTAGGAAGATCTTCCTGATGATCAACCTAGATTTTTCCTTTCTCTGAGTCTCTAAAAAATCCCCCCACAGCCTTGGGGGAAGAAACAAAAAAACATTTCTCATTGCTTAGCACATGGCAAAGCCAAAATCCAGTACTGAATAGGCTGAAGTTATACCAACTCAAGCTGTGATCTTGTCAGGTCTTATAAATGAAGCAGAGGCAGGTCTGATCCACACTTCAATGGAAGACCTCCCTGGAAAGGCACCAGTAATTCGGGGAAGGGTATTTGGGACTCAGGACTTGATTCTGCAAGTTGCTGTTCACTTTGCTCCAACTGTGACAAGGTCTGTGGATCCCAGATGGTCTCATTAGTCAGCTGTGGGGCCACCAGAAATAACCAGCTATCATTTTATTGGAAGACCATTATCATTGAATTCTGAGGGATCACCAACAACTCTAACCCCAACCCAGCAAGCCACTTAAGCTTGTATTTGGACTATTCACATACGTAAATGCTCAGGGATGGAATGCTTAGCACTTAGAAAGTGTCTATCTTCCTCCTTCATTAGAACTGATCCAACTGCTCAGCACATTGGAAAAGATAATGTACTAATGGAGGAGAAGTGTTTAAGTGAGAAGTCTAGGCCGTGATCATTAAAAAAGTCCCCTTCCATTTTGCACAAGGGCGGGTGTGTTTGTTAACCTAGAGTCTTGGCCATATTCCAACTCAGGTAATTGGATACAGACTATATAAAACTGTATTGTATAATAATAATAGGAGATATACCTATCTCCTCGAACTAGAAGGTTATTGAGTCCAGCCCCCCTGCCTTCACTAGCAAGGCCAAGTACTGATTTTTGCCCTAGATCCCATAGTGGCCTCTTTAAGGATTGAACTCACAACGCTGGGTTTAGCAGGCTAATGCTCAAACCACTGAACTATCCCTCCCCCCTATAATTATGTGTGAACACTTGCAGAAGTTATTCTTTGCTTCTCCCCCTAACACGGTGTTGTGTCAAGCATCTGCCACACTCCATGCTAGAGGTGGCTCCATGTCAGTAGTAGATGAGTAATCTCTCTTTACACAGAGTCTGGGATCCTTTAGGATGAACAAACCTATATTTTTCTCATTTCTTTAGGTGTATATGGGACTGTAAAATAAGTAAAATGGAAAGAAAATATAGCACAATGGCCACCTGGAATACCTGATAGTAAGAATGGAATTCACTGGCTTGAAACCTGGATAAGCTGGAATAGCCACAGCATAATTGTGTTTCTGGACGCATGTTACAGGCATTTATACCAACAGATGTCCTGAAAGCATTTCTTCCCATCATCTTAAAATTCATCCCACCCTGCTTCTCACCTAAATGACAGCCAAAGGGTTACGGTATGCTATCTGTCATGTGGGAGTTTGTACCCTTGGGGGAGTTCATTCCTGCACTGTCATGCTTTCCATGTGTTCTGCTAAGGCAGTTATAGAATACCACTGGACTCCTGCTAACAGAATTTGCAGCATAATTTCCATATTTTGAAGTTGTGCAGCTAGCTCTGGGCTTCCTGGCTGAGATGAGCTTGTGGGCACTAGGCAGTGCTGCTAACCGTAGCTCACTAGTGCCAAAGAATGACTTGCCTCCTCTCTCAGAAAGGGCCCTATGAATAAGTAGTTTAACCCTATCCTGTTTTGTTCCAGGGGTCCTTAATCCATTTTTTTTGGTCTGTTTTTCATGCTTTTAGAGAGCATCTTCCATTATCTAGACTATGGCATATAGAGTTCATTGTAGCACCAGAACTGATAGATTAAGAGGACTGTTTTTTCCCCTCAGGGAAACTTCATTAAATTCATACAGTAATTACATAAAGCAATCAGGGTGGCAACATGGTTTAAAAAAGCAGTCTGGGTGGAGTATGATATGCCAGCTTAATCTTTTTGTATGTATAAAGGTCTTTATTCTAACATCTTCCTCAGGGTAGAGAGAGAGGTTTTCTAAAAGATAGTAACTGCAGATAAACTTCAGAGATATCCTTGATTACTCTTTTCAACCCCTTTAGTATTTTACAGAGACCACTTGAAGTGGTTCTCACACAATATTTTTGGAAAAGTTGACTCAGACCTGGATCATTTCTTGTACATTCAGCATGGATAGGCTGCAGCTTTAATTTCCTGAGGAGTTTTAATAATACTAGATTTGACATGTTCAAAATGCTTTACAAACCTGAACTATTTAATCCTCCCCACACCTCAATGAAATAGTTACAACAGGTAAGTAGCATTATTCAAGTAGAACAAATAACAGTAACTTATTAATCTCCACGTTCCATCTCTTTTTCTGCAAATGAAACATTCATAAGCAGATTGTAAATTTTTCAGCCACCCATTATTCATCTGTAAATTTATCAGCAAATATTTTCCTCCATACTAATAGCTCACAAGTAGTGGGTTGGAGAGAAAAAAGGATATTCAACCATCTCTGTTCCCCATGTTGTATTGCTTAGCTATCTAGGTCACATGATACTGGTTTTGTTCCCTGCTTGGATGATTTACCTTATTAACCAACAGGTTTTTTTTGTTTTGTTTTTTACAACTCAATAAAAAATGAAATTTACTTGATGGTTGTTGATCATAGTATTTCCTTTTTGTGTGTATATCTGCTGAATGCCTGTAAGCTCAAATGTCTGTAAAAAGCAAACCTAAAGGTTGCATCCACAATTGACTAGAGATGCATTTTCAAATTTAACTTAATAGTCATTGGAAATATTTTCACTTATTGCTCTGCTATAATTATTATCCCTATTTACAGGAGGGGACTTGAGAGTGACTTATCCAAGGCCTCGCAGGGAGTTGGTGCCAAAGCAGAAACTGGAACTCCAGCATTTCTGGCTCCTATTCTTGTGCAGTCCATTGTAGATCAGGAACTTGCCCTTCAAATTCAAACTAAATTTTAAAAGGGTTCTGCTGTCCCAGAGAACTAATAAAATGATAAGACAGGTAAAATATAAGCTTCAGCTTCTATTGGCCCTTGAGAAGGACACTTACTATAATGGTGCGTTGAAAGTGAATGAGGTATAGTATGTGGCTGAACTCTTTCCCATCATGGTATCATATTGCACAATGAGGTGCATTATGAGTGTTTTCTTCTCTCTCTGAAGTATCTGGCACTGGCTATTGTTTAAGGCAGGGCCTTGGACTAGAGAGATCATTGATGTGTTCTGATGTGCAATTCCTGTTTCTAAGATTAGTTCCTCATCTTATGATAGCATTCAGCTCTGCCTGACCCACCACCTATTTTTCTACCCGTCTGCAAAATTATGTGCAAAACTGTGGAAATTCCCTCCACCTGCATAACTGCATGTCCCTTGTTTTTCTGCCCACTCACCCAATTTAACAAAACACTGTCTTTAGAGACATCCACAATTATGCAGTTTTGTCTGGTTACACAGTGAAAACACTTCATTCATCAACCACGTTTATTTTCTTCCAGCAATTTCCGCATCAAATGTGCGCAGGTTACAAATAAAATGATGATTTTCTCACTGTCATCATTGCAATTTGCAAACTCAGACTTGGCTATAAGAATCAGGTTGGGTTCTTTCCATTTTGTGTATCATCTCCAATAATAACGGATGGGCCCCCGGCAACATCTCTATAGGCTCACTGCCTTCTAGCTGGGCTTTTGGAGACACCAGTGCAGTCCCATTGCCCTCAGTGGGTTTACAGAGGTGGAAATGATTAAAGTTTAGTAAACAATCTCTCATTGTTCCACAAGAAGGAATAGAATCCAGCTCACTCAATTTTAGCTGTGTTAACTCTGCAGGGCTAATAGGAACAAAAATCAGGAAAACCCTATTGTCACTAGAGTCAACAGATCTGACTCTGAAAATGCAAACGAAGCTGTTCTGGTGAGGAAGCAGCAGCAATGCACTCTGATAGTGGATAGCAAAATTAATTAGGACTCAGAAGACCCAGTGCTGCTGGCCTGCTGGTGACCACACGCAAATTACTTCATCTCCTTCATCAGTTCCCCTATCTGAAAACAAGGATAATGATGCTGCTCTCTTTTGTCAAGCACTGTAAAATCTCCTGAGGAAAAGTGCTATATAAGAGGTAGGGATTATTATTATTCTCAGAGGAGAACCAGACTTAACACAAGAAGGCAGGCATATTTCCTCACATTAACTTACTTGGTAAAACATAACTCTTCCAAACCGGTAGTCTGTGACTGTGGTTCCCCCATATGCTGTCTGTCACACACAATGCACATGACTGCACCTTCTGTCCCAATTCCCGCATGGAACCAACTATTACCTTAGTCACTGAAAACAAACATGCCTTTAATGGTCTCTATAAATATCATGCTTTTCATTCATATTTACTCTGCACTGGGGTGACATACTGATCGCTAGATACAAGTTGGCAGCCAAACTGCTATTGTGCCTGTTTATATACAGACTATGTATGGTTTAATAGGTTGTTTGTTAATGGAAAGGAAGTACATGAAAATTCATTCTTGCGTGTTTGTGTTTGGTATACAACATAAATGTTGCTGTATCAGTAACAGGGGCAGCACACATCCAGCATGTTACTGTGCAAACAGTAACTGTCACACAGATGAATCCAACATGATTTTGGCTTCTGCTTTTTTAAAGTAGTTACATATTTTGTTTTTATCACTGGTTGTGAATCTGACCATGCAATGCCACCCCTATTCCTACACAGACAAAGAAAAATGTTCATACAACAGATGAGCCATGCACAATGCATGTGACTGGACAAAACCCCACATTTGCCCCAAAACCTGAACGAACATCTGGCCTGATCCAAATCCCATTTAAATCAATGGAAAGACTCCCTTTGGATCAGGCCTATACTGGGCAACTGAGGACAAAAAACACCTATTTGCACATGCAGCTAGCATTTTGCATATGCAAACATAGAGTTTTACTCATGCAGCAGGAATGTGTGCATTTGTTTGGCTCACATGTTGTCCTGGGACTGTGTAAGTTTGGCCCAACCATTCAAATACACAGTGCATAAAGGAGGAAGGGTAGATGAGATGAGAGACAGGACAGAGAGGTCTGGGATCAGGGAAAGAGTATGAGATGCAGGGAATGAGGGGGAGGAAGAAAGAAGGGGAAGTAAATGGGTGAGGGCTGGATAGACTGTGGATGAGGGAGAGAGGAAGGTCTCAGAGGAGAGAAATAGAAGGGAAGTAAAGGCACAGAGGGAAGGAGAGAGAGAAGAGCAACAGAAATAAGACACATTGAGAGAGAGAGAGACCCATATGTGCATGTTCTACCTATTACTAAGCTGGAAAGGAAAGAGAGACAAGAGGATTGTGGCAGCTTATACCCTGAGACATACATTTTCAGGTTCTCATTACTCCACCTCAGGCTTTCCTGAGGTGGCAGGGGGAATGATTCCAACCACCTACAGAGAGAGTTTATTCCTCCCCTCCCCCCAAACTCCACATAATGTTGGCTCAGTTGATAACTAATGCATTCAATATGCCTAGGCACACACATCTGGCTTGTGACTGCATCTCTTGTGTGCTCTGTGTGGATCTCCCACTATGCACCCATGTCTCAAACACACATGTAGGAAACGGTAGATGGTGGGGAGATTATGAAGGGGGATGGGCAATCTGACTACTTCTCTGTGCAGTGCTTCAGGCTATATGGGCTGGCCAGGGACCAAATGCTTTGATTAAACATTAAGCTTAAGGAAACTGGCCGAGGCACGTGTTCTAAAGTAGATGGGCGTTTGTAAAGTGTCCTTGACAATAAATTTGAATATCTGAGACTATTGTGGTCTTTGCTCTGTTCTAACTCGTGGTTGGGAGAACTGAGGCAAAGCAGCAACACCGACTGGGAGCTGAGGAGGCTGAACATGAAGGTACCATTCTAGGTTGCTTTTCTTTTTAGAAGTAAACTAGGGGGAGGGAGGGCATTGTTCATCTTCCTAATTCTGTGCAGGACACGGGCTGTAAATTACATCTGGGAACAAAAGGTTGTTGGGAGTAGAATCGGATGCCCAGCTTCCAAACAGAGTGCTTTACCCTTAGGCCAAAAAAGCAGCTTCTCTAACTCAGCACAGACTCTGTTATCCCCTCCCTGTCAGCTCCTGGAGCCCAAGGAAAGGTATACTCCAGCAGTGTTTGCTACAGTGAAACTTTAGGACCATTTCCATTATAAAACCTTGATTCAGGATTAGCCATGACAATTAAAATTAGGCTGAAATTTAGCAAACAAGATTTCAGAGTGGGAACAGAGGAGCAAAACAGATTAAAAAAATACCCCCCTGTGATTATAGGTAAAGGTAAAAAAGGGTTTTGAAAATGAAACCATCTTACTCTGAATCACAGGACATCTTACTGTAAGCTAAGGTTCAGTTAAAAATTTTGCACTGCAGCCCACTTAAACAATGTTATTATTCTACTTTGAATAAAGTTTCACTGTATTCAGGATTACTCAAAGAGGCTTCTATTGTGCATCTACACTCTGTGTGTGTGTATGTGGTTGGGAAATTATTTTTATTCTTACAAAAATGTTAACAAATATTTTTTCTTAGGTTTTGGTGCTAAGTGGAAAATTTTATGTTAAAACTGAAAAAATTTTGGCTTTCAAAATTTCATTTTTTTCAACAAAATCTCTATTTTTTTTTAACAGCAAGGAATTTTTTTGTTGCAAACATTTGTTTAATGGGGAAATTATTTCCCATAAATAAAGTCCACTTTGACTGATTTTTATTTGACAAACTGTAATATACACATTAAAATATACATCCTTATATGCATATAAACACAAGTACCATGGTAAAATCCTGGCCCCATTGAAGTCAATGGGAGTTTTGCCATTGACTACAATGGGACCAGAATTTCACTCTATCAGAGGATCCCAGTGCACATATCTTTTTTATACTGCTGTAAGTCACATACACAGTTTTACTGGAGGTCAAAAATATATGCAGAATCCATAATAATGGTTTTATCAGCATGAATTGGTGATGGCTACATTACTATGAATGATGAAACAAAAAATGAATTATTCGGGTATTTGAATGAATGGTAAAACTTCTATTGTACTTGGTACCATTTTGCATTCTATACCATATTCCAGATGTTTTACAGAAAAACCATTTTAGAAAAGTTTGAGAGAGTTTAGCATTTTTAGTTGTGTCATTTTTTGATGTTTTTCTGTCTTTGTAGCCAAGTTCTTTTAGTGCCATGAATCCAGCTGTACAGAGGAGAGAGAGAGTAAAAAAATTCTAAGAAATATATTTTAGAAACCTCTAATATTTGCATATAGAAATATCCTTTTGGTACCTAATAATTTCGTGGGACCAAATCCTCAATTCTGGTAAATCAGTGAAGTGCCATCGAAGTCAATGACATTATACTGACTTATATCAGTTGAGGATCTGGCCCAGGGTTTTTATGTGCCTATGTTATGGTGCTGTCTCAGGTTAAACACAAGTGCTGCATGTTCCACTAAAACGGTAGGCAATTCGTTTCGCCGATGTCATAAAGCCCCCTTTTCAAGCCCTCTACCATTATGAATCCTAAATCTGAGCTAATTTGTGATCAACCTATGCCTCAGGCCAACGTATTTTGGGGGGAGAAATTCCACATTTGGGTGAAAAGAAGGAAATAGTTTTGTGCCAGGTATTGTTTTACAGCAACTGTTTGAAGCTGCTTAACAGTTTGGAATGTTAGAATAAGTCCCAGGGAGATGAATTAGTGGGCAGAGGGCAAGTGAGGTGGAAAAAAGTACATACTAAATGCAGTTTATCACCTGGCTCTGCAGTTTATCACATGAGGTGACATCCATGTGATAAATTGCATTTATCATGTACCTCTGACTGCCTCTCTTGAACTATGCACTAATCCATCTATGCACCTGGACTACTTATAACATTCCAAATCCCTGTATAGTCCCATACAACAATCTATCAAAGAAATATTTTCCAACCAAACCCCACCCCAGTGTGGTTTTTTCCCCAAAATTACACTATTCTGAGCTGCAGGATAGAAAATATTCAGTTCTAGATGAGTGACGGGTTTATGATCTGTTGTCTTGGGACCCATAGAGGCTAGAAGTGGAAGCTTTATTCCAATAGAAAGCCAAGAATTCCCATTTCCAGGGGGAAAAGGCTTTTGAGAAAGATCCTCAACCACTGTAAATTGGCATAGTTTCTATGAAGTCAATGGAACTCTCCAATTTACAGCAGTCGAAGAGCTGGCTTTTTGTTTCTAACATGGTTGGGCCTTAAAACAATGATGTTTTATGTATAAAAACAGCTGTTTCATGTAGTTTTTTAGAGTTTTTACAAAATTAGTTATATGTTTTCCTTCCAATGAGTGAAGTCCAATTAGACACACAGGGCCAAATTTTTGAAAATCCCACTAGGTGTCTATATCCTAGAACACCTACACCTTTGATAATCTTGCCCATAGTCCAAAGGCAGTCTAGCTTTGCAAGTGGAGAAATACAGGATAGAATACACTCACAATAGGCTATAAGCCTGTGAACAATACACATTTTCTTTTGAAACAATAAGGAGCAAAGAGGTTATTTTACCTCTGCATTTGATACTAGTGCAACCACGGCTGGAATACTGTGACCAGTTCTGGTGTTCCCATTCAAAAAGGATGTTGATAAATTGGAGAGTGCTCAGAGAAGAGCCATGGGAATGATTAAAAGATAAGAAAACATGCCTAAACAAAGAGAAATCAATATATCCACACAGTGAAATATGTTTAAAGTATAACTTTGAAGTTATAAGATCCATAAGAAACAAAACTCTGCATGATATGAGGAAAGGCTTCCACCATTAGATATTCTAGAGCTGTTGCTAAAATTGGTGCTAGCTGAGAAAGGGGCAGCTAGCCATCTTTTAGTATGTTTTATTAGAAATGTTTATAAAAGCAGTCACTGCTCTCAGTAGTTTCATTATGTCTGCATTGTGAATACTCCCAGAACCTAACTTCACTCTGGATTTTCTGTTTCATATAATGGAATTAGATAATGGAAAGACCTATTAGATGATCCAGTTCATTCATTCTCTCTCACCATTCTGGCCTAATCCAGTGGTTTATAATACATTTCCTAGGGATTTGTCCAATCTAGTTTGAAAGGTGCCCCAAATTGGGACCTTCCATCACTTTCCTTTGGAGGCTATTTAAGAGGGTCCTTGAACCCTCCTCTATTTGCCAATTGAGAACTTGCTGTTCCGCTGTATGTGAAAGCATTGGGTCTCCTGTGTTGTTTCCCAAATCACTTTCAAAAGAGAAAGTCCTGAAATTTCCTTTGTTCTGTAAAGATTTAGTGCCTATGGCTGGGAGAACCTGTACTCTGTACTTTTCCATTGTTTGTCTTATGCAAAACTAAAAATGTATATAAAAGATCTTTAATGTGTGGAACAGATGGTTCAACAGTATCAATAGTAAAATGATATAGGAACTTTAATCTCTAGGTTGCTCACTGAAATCACAGAATCATAGGACAGGAAGGGAGCTCGGGAGGTCTTCTAGTCCAGTCCCCTACACTCAAGGCAGGACTAAATATTATCAATAGTGACTGAAAGCCATTGCCATCTCCTTGCTGTTAAAGGTTGATGTTTAATGGGCATTGTGGTCTCTGCCCAGTGCCGAGTAAAGTGATGTCCAGTTCATGTGAGTCACCACTGTAACACATCAGATGGGAGATGGAGGTATGAATGGACTGTGCAGCATGAACAGGAGAGGGCAGGATGATGGTAGCTTACACGTTCAGTGCCAATGTTGTACCCTCCCTTGCATAAACATTCATTGGCACCTTTCAACTGCATTAAATTAACATAAAACCCCACACTGCAATGAGTATATGCACATGTAGAAAATAGAAAGTGTCATACTTTCACTGACTCTTCCATTGTCTTTTGGTAATAAAGTCCTTCCCCCTTACACCATAAAAATAAGGAATCATTGGTTTCAACCCAGCTCCCAGTGAGTGTCTGATGTCTCTGACACAAAACAACTCACCTTTATAACTGGCACTATTTACCTCTCTTGTTGGCGATGTCTGCAGAGAGGCCACGAATTGAATGGGCCATGGAGAGTGAGCTGTACCCTCATACTTACTGCAGTGGTGGTCTCTCCAGATCAGAACAGAAGCATGTTGGGAGAAGGTAAGTGTTAAGGAAATCTAATCTACCTGTGTTTCATCTGGACACCATATCCCTGTGCTGTCACTCTAGTGCTTTTTCAGCAGTGCTAAATTCACTGGAAAATGAGGGAGAGAAAATGGAAAGAGAAAAATGTCATTTAGAAATGTTCAGAGAGTTGTAGATGTTTTGGTGGGTTTCTAAAACTCAGATGTTTTATGTTCTCCTGCCTCTTGTAATAAAGAGGTTTTTAAACAGGCTAAGGGAGTGGATGCTGATAAGTCAGTCAGCTAACTCGTGAGATGTTGCAGAAACTTTCCAACCAAGAAGCAGTAATATTATACTCATGAGTAAAAGTTTTGGTGCCTCTTTAAAACCCTGCTGGAGCGGCTTACTCAGTAACTTCCCCTCACCCCCTCCCCTTGCTCTGTCTAGTTTTGTTTCGACATGGGTGTGACTTTTGGTTCAGCTCCCCCTCCCTGTTATGTCACTGCTTCAATTTCTTTAGAATCCGAATAAAAACTGCAGCAAACTTCAGAGCTCATTGATTGCAGGCTGAACTAGACTTTTTTCATTCGTGCACCCTTCAAGGATCTCTTTAGTTCTGGCAAAGTAACTCTGAAGAAACAATGAGCAGGTTCTTGTTGTGTGCAACTTTTGGATTATGCTTGCTGCAGCTTTGTCTAGCAGAGATACGTAAGTAGTGTATGAATGAAAAGTCTAATGTTTGCTAATAAGTTATGCTTCAGACAGCAGCTGCTAGCCAACCAGCCAGCTAGCAGCCTGCTTCTCACACTAGCGCATTTTTGAGTAAAGTTTTATTATCTGTAAGTTATTTTCCAGTGAAAATCATACCAAATTATACTTGTGCTGTTTTTCTTTTTACATGCAAGAAAAAAGAGTGTATGTTAAGCGCAGCTACAAAAACTTGAGAAGTTAACTGTAGTTAATCAAAATTAAGTTTAAACTAAGAACTGAAGTACCATAGGCAACTGATCTTCAGCAGAACTGTTCTAAATTAAACTGTAGAAACTGCTGTTATTTATTTATTTTGCTGTACCAATGTTGTAAAGCAGACAGTTGGTGGGGGGGAATCCAACCCTGCTGGCATACAATAGCTGTATTATTAGGTTCACACAAGCTGAACTAAAGGCTAATGAATACCGGGTTGGGATGCAAAAACTAGGACAGGCATGCTGAAAAGAAACTTAACTGCTATGAACTGTGACTGAAATCATGGTGCATTTTTCTGACCTTTCTCTAAAGCTTTCTTTTGGGGTTAACTGGGGAGGGTTTGGAGCAAACAAAGGAGTTTGATGGAGATGAGCAAGCCGCTTTTCTATACTTTTATAGTGTGACTACCAATACCAGAATAAATAACTTCTTTCAGAAATAAAAGCACTCCATTTTTAAAAATCTGAAAATCCGATGCCCAGGAAGACAAAATGACCTTAAAATATGAGGTGGTGCAGGCACAACAGTATTTGGGGGAAATAGCTGTGCCTTTAACAGAGTCCCATTGTAACAGAAATTGCCTTGAGTTGGTTTGGAGGGAAACAATTATCCTTCCACCTTGGTTTTCTACTAGCCAGTTCTTGGTAATCTAACAAAATCCATTTGTCATAGACACTGTCACCTCCGTGCTTTTGTTTACCTCTTGTTTACTGGAACACCAATAAATGGCTCCAGTTGTGCAGATCAGTGAATGGGTGTGTCAGAATGAACAATTCCAGACACATCAGTGATAGCCGGAGAAGCCTTATGCATTGTCTTCTGAAATATTTTTCCTGTTATACTAAGTGTATATTTCATACTAAAATCAAAGACTTGGATAATTCATTTAGGCTCAGGTAGAAGGACTGGAGGCTTGTCTGAGGTGTGGCTAGAACTTCGACTTTGACTTAGCATGTGTATGTACTGTATAATGATTAAGATGATTTGGTTGTCCTTTGCTCAATTAATGTATCCTTTTATGAATTGCCAAAAGTGCCATAAATAAACACAATCTGCACTTACTCTGGGGATAACACTTTTGCTGTGAGAGAGAGAGAGAGAAGAAAACCCCATAATCTAGTCCTCAGTGCAGTTAGGAAACACATGTCAAGCTTCACGTATGCCTCACAGGAAAGTTTCTTTAGCGGCTTAGCAGGGTATTAGTTTATAGCTACAGTATATTTTACTTGGTATGCAGTGCATTCCAACCTGCCTTTGTAGTCATTAATGATTTTAAAACTGCAGCCGATTTTTTTATAGCATCCTTCTTACAGTACATCACAAAATACTAGCAGTTATATTTGGAACATATTTAAAAGAAAGGGCCTGAAGTGCAAAATTCAGATTTGGTCCCAATTTTGAATTCTTCTAAAGTTTGGAAATGTTTGAATCTCAAATTTTGGTTCAAACCGATCTCTGATACTCTAGTTTGCTTACCAGGTCTCAGTTGCAGGCTGGGTAGGTTTCACTCATTCAGTTGGGAAGTGATGATGACGATGATTAATATTTAAGCAGAGTTAGGACTTGTTTAAACAAAGTTGTTCCTGCTTAAGAAATCCCAAATAACTCCGTGAATGGATACTTTTATTCTGGAACAACAGTGTCCGCACGTGGAGTTATTCAGGAAAAACTGTTGCACTTTAAATTACCATAATCTGTGTCAGCTCTTAAGTGTAGACAAGCTCTTAGAGTCAAGGCACGGGGCCTGCAAATATGGTAGCTAATGGAAAGATCAGGATCAAAGGACACCAATTGCTGTCTTCAGATTAGAACCCAATTCTAGAGCCCAGGAGGTAGGTAAGAGGACGTCCTATCTGGAGACTTCCTCCACCTCCACCACAAAACCTATATAAACCAATTGCCTCCAAACTCTTTGCATCTAATTGGGTAGCATAAGTGTGACTGGTGACAGAATATGACCCCAAACTGGAAGAAGATGGAGTGGTACCAGAGATCTAAGTTGCAAAGAAAAAGGAGAGCTGGGAATGTCATTGAGAGAGAGAGAGGCAGAATGCCCATCTGCATAGAAGTGGTGGCCAAAGTTGCACCACAAGAGGAGGTGAAAAGAAAGGGATTCTATAATTTATCAATCAGTCAAAGAGAGAAAGGGATTCTACCTGCCATTTAGGCTATATATATATAACTCTTATGCAAAACTGTACATAAAACAATTCAAACAAGCCCGTTGTGCTAGTTTATTTCAGGAAGGATGTAACGTTGTATACCTTGGCTAGTCTCCCAAAGCTCTCAGTAACTAGATTTTAATAAAGATTGTCTTGAGGTGCCATTGTCGTTTAATGGAAAGGGTACAAATCTGCCCTTAAGCTCGGTGTGCCAAGCCAACAGACCGCAGTTGCGGATATGCCAAGGGAGCAGGAGTGAGGCTTAAATGAGGGCAGCTAGGGGTGGGAGAGGATGGCGTCACAATGCTGAAAACCCTTTAAGCTAAGCTCTCTTACACACATGGTGTGTTGTTGCATGTAGTGTTGTTGAAGCAACTCATCATTTCAGTTAAGATTAAATGAAGGATCAGAACCATATCTGAGATATGTCTTCCCCTGTGGGACTATGCCCTGCACTCTTAAGGACCTGGACTTAAACATTATTATTATTATTTCTGCTGCTATTTATATCGCATCACAAATGGACACAGGGTTCTTCAGTAGTTAGAGTTGCCAGAGAATGCTCATAATCTTTGTTCAGAAGAGCTTAGAGACCATACAGAACGATAAGGTGTAGGCTGTCATGCTGCCATTCCAGCGAGATTGCTTTGTGGAACAGATCAGTTCTCGGGCCTATTTTCAAGGAGAAAAGGGAAGTGGGTTGTTGTCCTTACTTGGATAACTGCAAAAATGTTTCAAATTTAAAGGGAAGCATGGAAGACATCAAGAAGGTGAAAAGGGGATGAAGGGAGTAGTCAAGAGGGACGCTTGGATGACATGTAAGGAGTATTGTAAAAGGTGACTATGGACCGAGAGCTAGGGTGGAGGTATGGAGCTCTTTGAATGAGAAGAGAAGTCTGACATTTATTTATATATGAAGAATAGAGGAAACTAGTGGGGAGGTAGAAGAATTGGGAAGCTGTTGTCAGAAAAGCGGTAAAATAAGATGGATAAGAGGGATGAGAAGTAGAGTCCAGAGAGAAGAGAGGTTTCAGTAATGCAGCTGGGAAATAGCTAGAGCACAGTCTACAGATTTGACAGTAGGGTTAAAGAGAAAAAAATAAATTTTGTAGACACTGTAGAGCAGGGGTGGCCAACCTGTGGCTCTGGAGCCACATGCGGCTCTTCAGAAGTTAATATGCAGCTCCTTGTATAGGCACCAACTCCGGGGCTGGAACTACAGGTGCCAACTTTCCAGTGGGCCAGGGAGTGCTCACTGCTCAACCCCTGGCTCTGCCACAGGCGCTGGGAGGGGAAGGTGTGATCAGTGGGGCTGCCAGTGGGGAGGAGGTGCTGGGAGCAGGGGCAGGGGGGAGCTGATGGAGGGGATCCTGATGTATTATTGTGGCTCTTTGACAATGTACATTGGTAAATTCTGGCTCCTTCTCAGGCACAGTTTCGCCACCCCTGCTGTAGAGGATTTGGTGAAGTTCTGGATATGAGCAGATTCACAGACAAAAATTAGGTAGTAGAAAATGGTAGTGTTGTTGCCAGAGAAGAGATGATTTGATGGAAACATAGTTTAGATTTGAACATATTAAGCTTTAGGAAACATCAGAGAAAGAGGCAGACTAAACAGAGATGGGGAAAAGTAATCGTCATCAGAGAAGTGGTGCCCACGATTTTGAAAAAAATGGAATCTAAAGGGACAAGGACTCTGGGGGATTCTGACAGTTTTTTAGCAGCCCTTTTCCATTCCAACTACTGTACTCTTGTATATTTGGTGTTTCTGGCTGTGAGAGTGCATGATCCTTTCAAAATACAGAGTGTAATCGAATTTTCGTAAGTACCTACTGTGTAATGTAATTTGACAGAGAGGATTATAATGGAACAGGCACTGCCCACTGTAATATTCTTTCCTAAATTTAAAAAGAATGCAACAGTGCATTGGCCCCGACAAATCAATACCAGTCAAAGTTTGGATTGGATACAAGAAACAGTGAAGTTCTCTATTGTAGCTTTGATTAAGCAGTCACATTATCTGTATAGTGCCTTTAATGGCAGCAATAGCCCACAATTTTCAAAGATCAGTGCTGCCGGTCTGAAAAATAGTTCAGATATAAGCGCTACAAATCTCTTAACGCCAGTTAGTAAACAAGAACACACTACTAGCCTTAATCAAATACTCGTGTCAATTTTAACACTGGATTTCATGTAGTAGATCCATTTAGGATGACCAGATGTCCCGTTTTTAAAGGAACAGTCACGCTTCTTGGGGAATTTTTCTTATATAGGCGCCTATTACCCTCCACCCCCCTCCCGTTTTTTCACAGTAGCTATCTGGTCACTCTAGATCCAGTGAAGTTTAAATTTCATCTTGAAAGGCAACAAAAGTCACGGTTGAATTATTAATGGGAATTGGAGAGAGGATATGGAGTTTCTCATCACTAGCTCCCTGTTTTAAAAGGGGCCATCATTAGTACCTGGTATAACTCGTCTCCTGTCCACTAATTTTTTGCCTTTAATCACAAAACCATCCTTCTTCCCTAATACATTTGGTGGTTTTTCAGGCCATTCTTTATGGATTATTGGCGATTGACATCATCAATCTTTTTGGTATAATTGATAATCATTTCTCAGGCAAATCCAGCAGTTCACTGGGCTGTTAAATCACAATTGCCTGTCACTCATAAAGAAGCAGTAATCCCTGCAAAGAAAGCCTTCCTACCTCCATTAAATTGGTATCTAATTCATATTGGCAACCGTGGCTGTTACATTCCTGGTAGCAGAGCAGTGAGTGTCAAATCTAAGTGCTTGTCAGTTCCTTACCCTTCAAACCACAAACCATCTCCCCTGCAGTGGTATCAGCTATAACAGTAGCAGCTAGCTGTGATTTTCCTGTGCTGGAGCTGACCCCACCCCAAAGTACGAAAGGGGAATTTCCGCATATGAATGAATCAGAGAAGAGTAACAAGAAATGACATAGAGAAGGGGGTTTCTTAGAGGAGCTTCTCTCTCAAATTGAAACTCCAGCTAATTCCAATGCATTTGGTCGATGTGTAGTTCCATGACTTGGTTTCCCTTCTAATGATGTCTGCATCAGTATTTAGAGTCTGTGGGTAGTGTTAACAAGGAAATTGAACTCTCTTATGCACCCAAGAGATGCAGATCATATCCCTGGGGTTTTCCAGTCAGCCTGCATTACAACGCCAGTTATGTTGTACAATGCAATGCAACTTATTTGTGTACAACATCTTTTATCTGCTGTGTCACAAAGCAAAAAAGATGAGATTAAAATAAGTTAAAGGGCGGGTCTCATTTAATTATTCACACTGAAGCTGAAGCAATCACACTAATTCAAAGCAAAAATCACAGGGAAGACCTGAATTTTTAATATAGCCACAGCTGGAAAGTATATAGGTTGGCTTTTTTTTTTTTTTTTTTTTTTTACTCATGACAGAACTCATCTCAGTGGGCTTGGAATCTCTGTGATCATTGGAACTTCATGCACTGCCAAACCACTGTTGCACACTGATACACTGTGCTGCGTGTTTGCAAAAATAATATCAAGCTGTGGTAAAACTCCCATATCTGTTGCTGCAAATAAAGCTGTTCGAAAAGCAGCTTACGATGGGTATATCAGAGGATACCACTGTGGTGCACGCTGACAGCTGACTTGGAAAAGAATACTGAACAGTGGTAGTCAACTACATCAGTGGTTCTCAACCAGAGGTGTGTGTACCCTGGTGGGTATGCAGAGGTCTTCCAAGGGGTATGCCAACTCATCTAGATCAGTGTTTCTCAACCTGGGAAGGTTGTGGGATGGTTTTTTTTTTGCGGGGGGTGGCATTGCAAGTGCAGGCTGACGTTAAGGAGTGGAAAGCAGGGCAATTGTCTATGGCCCCATGCTGCAGGGGGGCCTGTTAAGCTAAATTACATGCTTCACCCCGGGTGGCAGGGCTCGGGCTTCAGACTCCTGAAAGGTTTACAGTAGTCTGGAAAGGTTGAGAACCACTGAACTACACCATTAATATCTGGTTTTGTAACTATTAAAATTGCCTCAGATGCAGAATAAATTACTGTCAAGTGCCTGTTTTGGGAGACGGGTATATGTTTCACTTTGGGGAGATGCTGACTGAGTGGACCCCAATGGGAAATGCATTCTTGGTACTAGATTTCCATGGAGTATTTTTGTGTTATTGGATGGGTGCCTTTAAATCAATAGGGTGTGGCAGGTGTGTGTAGATGTGCTAAAGTATGTTCCTTCAGTGTATTCCCATTCAGCAGTGAGATATTTCCAGGCACTTGGGGATGCTTAGAATGTGACCTGTAATTGAATAGAACCCTGATATCCTTTTTGTGAATGTAATGATAATGTTTCATCTGCAGATCTCAAAGCACTTTGCACAGATGGGGAAGCATTAATAGCCATCATTTGCCAATGGGAACATTGTGGTTGCAGAGATGTGAAGTGACATGGCAATTTAGTGTCAGTCAGGAACAGCCCAAGTCTCCTGACTCACATTCCAGGCCTCCACCTACTAGATAAAGTTGCCATATTGGGAATATGAATAGTTAACAGGGTGGGTTCAAGGGAAAATGTCATTATGCAACCTGTAGAGGGAAATAATTCATTAACAGTGAACACAGCTAAGGTGTGGCTTGGTTGCCTTTCCCTTTCATCTTCTTTTCCCATTTCACTTTCACTCACTTTTCTATTCCTCCTCATCCTCTTCCCATTATATAGCTACTGTTAATTTTTCTGTCCCTTCCCTTTCTCGTGATTTACCTGGCCAGTTATGGAATATATAGAGTACTTTAACGTTACTGTGTTTTGCTGAAGCTTCTTCAAATTTTCAATAACTGTTTTTCTTATTCACCATTCATTAATTGTTCTTATGCATGAATTGTAATTATAGGAATAAAGAAAATATTTTAACAGGGAAAGAGACTATATAGATTGTGAAGTCAATTCAGATTAATTTCCTCTGCAGCAAATCTGTAAGCAACCACACTTTGAATGAAGCTTTTGTCCCTTCTGTTGACATTGCTGTCCAATTTCCTGTTTCATTGCATAAATGATACCTGCACATAATCCTATAACCTTTCAGCTATTACCATTTGCTATGATTTGATTTTTCTTAAGCAGAAGTGGACCCAGGTTGCAGTTTCCTAAAAGTGTTCAGATCCAAGGTTTTGATTCAGATTTGTCATTTTTCTTAACTAGGGATGTTCAAAACTATTTGAACAAAGTAAGAGTGGACCCAAACCTTTGCCCCAAATTGATGTTAAAAAAATCAGTCTTAAAATTGATTTAAAATAATATTTTTAATCATTTAAGGTTTTTTATTTTTCATTGTAGTCCAGAGGACAATTCCTAGAATGTTACAATGTAGCAGCTACTTATATTGTTTGCTACTCATGGATTTTCATGGGTAAATGACATTAAAATATCCATGCCTCCCCAAGCAGATTAAAAATTGCAAACCTTGTCCCTCCTAGACTGCAGACCACCATTGCACAGGCCTCATTATCCTCAGTTTGTGGAAACATCTATCTTTAACTTCCATTGCTTCTTCAGAGTAACTTGCAGGTGCAGTTGGTATTTCGTTTAACCAATTGCTCTGTATGTGATCAGGGCCGGCTCTAGCCATTTCGCCGCCCCAAGCACAGCGGCATGCTGCAGGGGGCACTCTGCCACTCGCCGGTCCCGCGGCTCAGGTGGACCTCCCGCAGGCATCCCTGCAGAGGGTCTGCTGGTCCCGTGGCTCCAGTGGACCTCCCGCAGGCGTGCCTGCGGATGCTCCACCGAAGCCGCGAGACCAGTGGACCCTCCGCAGGGATGCCTGCGGGAGGTCCACCAGAGCCGCCTGCCGCCCTCCCGGCAACCGGCAGAGCGCCCCCCGCAGCATACCGCCCCAAGCACGTGCTTGGCGCTCTGGGGCCTGGAGCCAGCCCTGTATCTTCATTAGGTTTTCCTCTTTTGTTCATTTTCCCTCTCTCTGGTATCTGGCTGAAGCAATCTGCTAGACCCTGTAGGTTCCTATCTGACTGAATAGTTACCAGATGGTTAAATCCAATTTATCTAAATTTGGTCAGTACTCTGGTCATCTTCAGAAGAAATAAAAATCTAGCTCACCAATTGCTCTCAAGAAATAGGCCTTGGGGGACACTTGAATGAAAGGAAACTTTACAGGAGCAAATATGTTCTAGTTCTGGACTATATTTTTGTCCCTCACAACAAATATTTCTGTTCCTTTTAATTTTAGCCATCCTGTCCATGTATCTCTGACTTGCATGCCTGTGTTTTTTAACCATACCAATGTCATTCTGGGATCCTGGCTCCCAGTGATTTCATGAGAATGGTACTAATGAATGTCTCTGTCTGCCAGGGCAAGAAAGATCAGAGTCATTCTGGACACCTTTGGATAAGTGATAATCTGAACACTTTCAATTTTAGTGGAGGAAAAAAGATCCTTGCTTGAAAGGAATTCTTCAATCTCTGACTTCATATGTGCTACCAAACTGTAATGATGCCTCTTTTCATAGCCAGGGCTCAGCCATTTCATTTTCTAACCTGCAGGGAATAACTTTCTGGAAGTTACAATTAACCACCAGAGGAGTACAGTGACCCTTTCAGGTGAAAAAGACATCTAATGCTGTTGAAGAAGAAATCTTTGCCCTCTACTTAGTGACTTAATGAGCTGGAGAGCCACTTGCTCATTGAGTGGAGAAACAATCACAGCAGAACATCCTTTGTGCTTTTGTGACATGTGTGTTGTGACTGCATCATCCTGCACTGAATCCAGCATCATAATGACAATAATGGAATCCTTTGTCATCATGTTGCACCATGCTGATTTTTGTTTCTCCCTGCAGTTCTCTCTTTTCCCTGTAGCCCCATTCGCTCTATGCTTGGTGGGATGGGAGATAATCCTAGCATCTCTGATCTATTGTATTAGTGTGTTCCCCACCTGAGAAGCTTCAGATGTGTTGTGTAGGAGTAATATGAGTCATGTTCTCCATGAGACCAGGCAGTCAGAGGAATGCCACACATATTTAAGGATTCCAGGAGAGCTGCATGGAGGGCCTTACAGAGACACATGCAGCTGTTGGGCCACAAGTTGAGTAACACTGCTATTAAGTCTCTTCACAGCATCCCAGGGCTACTGAATGTAGCATGCCGTTCTCTTTTTTTAGTCTGGAATGATTCAGTATATGGATTGAGGCAGGTGCTCCCCTCCCATCCATGAAGAGGCATGCTCCAGGACTTAGAGGTTGTCCACATTCAATATGTTTATAACAGAGTGAGAGAGACTGTGTCCAGTTTGCAGCTGTCTCATTAGTAGTTTTGTTCTCTATTAACCTTTGATTGAGAGTACAGTTTTACCTATGTAGTTCATACCACAGGGGGTTGGAGTTTCCTTTTTGAACAAAGTCTTTGTTACGTTCAACGAGTATTCACTTGGAGTCAGTGCTGTAGTGGTAATTGTCGATGAGAGTGGACCATATATAAATGTACTACAATGGAGCATTGTGCTGCCACGATCTAGTGGAAATCCCAACGATCTTCAAGCACAGCATCCCTTCTTTTGCAAACCATTGCATCTCAGAGCAACCTCCCCTCACTGTGCAAGCAATTCGGAAACTGGAATCCATCTTTCTGTCTACTTATACATTATTATGGTGCCTGTCAATATAGAATATAAGCAAGAGCGGCTTTCCCAGTTGCTGATAAGTGGGCAAACACTTGCTTCAAGCATATAGAATGGCCGCGCACAATCCAAGATGCTGTTGTGCTGATATGGGGATGCTTTGGGCTCAACAAGGGATAAGTTAATATTAACTTCATACAACAATATTTGCTGATATTGCCAAATAGATGTCATCTAACCATATCTCCCAAGGTAAATGGGCTGGAGAACTCTAGCAGTGTGCTAATAAAAGAGCTGATGGTGAACTAACACACCCTCAGTATATCCTATTACACCCAGAAAATGTAAACTGTACACTAAGATGTGCATGATCTCTACTTAGCTACACCTGTCTCGACCCTCCCTGGAACTATACATCTGAAGGAAAAACTCAGATGCCTGTACTTTCTCAACAGAGACAATATTATGTCTGCTCAGAAATGGCTGGGGTATATGATGCAACTTTGCTGAGATGATCCAGTCTGGAGTTAGCATTTGGATGTTTTCTCTTTTTTTCTAGCACTATAGGTGGTTCTGTGTAACTATTACATCATTTGAGCTAGAAGGGAAACTCTGACACAATAGCAGGGTGGGGACCATGCTGTAGGTGAATAAAGTACCAAGGAGCTTGACATTTCATCATTTAAGTATGCGCATATTATTATGTAACACAACACAGATGAGCCTAGACAAAGAGAAACAAATGAATTAAACTTCTGCAGGATGGCACATCATAATACCTAGCTCTCTCTCTCACTCTCTTTCTTTCTCTCTCTCTCTCTGTAATGGCTTTCTATCAGTAGAACTCAAAATACTTCACAAAGCAGATCAGTATCATGATCCCCATTTTACAGGTGAGGAGACAGAGGCACAGAGAGGGGAAGTGACTTGCCCAACGTGACCCAGCAGGCCAGTATCAGAGCCAGGAATAGAACTCAGGTCTCCTGAGTCCCAGTCTAGTACTTTATCCGCTTGACCTACTTCTTTTGCCTGTTTTCATGAAGGACAACAGTTATGAATTCATATAACAGCTGTTTCAGAAATTTGAGGAGGCCATGAGCAAACCTCCTCCTAATGCTATAGAAGTCAACAATAGCACATAGGGCCAGGGATGTCTTCTGGAATGTGGTGTCTTAAAAAAATTCAAACTAGGAAGGAATCCAGGAAAAAGATCTATATTAAATAGATCTATATAACCAATCCTTGGCCTGATTATGCAACCCTCAGGTGAGTAAGTGCCCACCAATGTAAGTAAAAAAATTTTCAAAAGCAAGGGAAGTGCAAGCCGACGTTCAGAAGCAACCCAGCAATTACAAGCTACTGGTTGCAGACCAGCACTTGAAGTGTTAGCAATATCAGCCAGCTAAGTTATTCACAGACTTTATCACTCACACTGTGGGAGTTCCGATTAAGCTCAGTTTATCAGTATTGCGGCACACTCTCATCTATGGACTGACTCACACAGGAAGTTCAGGTTGAACTTCTGCAAGATGATTCATGAACCCCTGAACACCACCCTTTTTTTTTTTTTTTTTTTTTTTACCAAGAGAAAGGAATATACTCAAGACAAACAGCCCCCTACAAACAACAATAACCATGGCAACACATGACTATGCCAAGGTGAGACAAGGTGGGGTTGGTGAGGTAATGTCTTTTATTGGACCAACTTCCATTGGTGAACGAGACAAGCTTTTGAGCTTACACAAAGTTCTTCCTTCACTCTTTAACATACTGGTTTGGTGCATGAGGTTCATGAATGCCCATTTAGTATCTTCCACCCTCGCAGACTAGAGTTAGAGTCACCTTGATTAGGAATATTTTCAGGCGTTGCCACTGATAAACAATTGTCTGAGACAGACTTTCAACATATGCCATTTCCTGGTGGACAGACAAATCCTTCCCATCTACAGTTACTGATCTTGGTTCCTCTTGATTGATTGTTGTACTCTGGATTAGCTGTTTATGTAGTTCCAACAAGATGTCTCTAGTTTCTGTGAAGAACTTGCCCTTGCTTTGCAAGACCATGACAGGATCTCGTCACTTCCCTTTTCAGACTCCTTCACTGACTTTCTCTCCCCTTCAGCATCAGCGTGAAACTTCTTGTCCTCATCTTTGAAGCTCTTTATAACTGTGTCTGACTGCGCTCTGCTCAGTTCCTCCTTCCCCTCCAAATCTCTTGAGTCCGTCTAAACCTCTCACCTAACGACTCTCTTCCTTGACTTACTTTTAACTTCATGCTTTTCTCCTATTTCATCCTCCTTTACTTCTGGAATGCCTTCCCTCTCCTCACCTTCCAAGTGATAATCCTCTCGTCCTTCAAATCTCTACTGAAAACACACCTTGTTTGCAATAGCCTATCAGGAGGACCAGTTTGCTTTGAGCAAAAAAGCCCCCACCTTCTGCTCCCTCAGTATATGAAACCCATTTTTTGTCTCATTTGAACTCTGGTCACTTGATCTCAGCTTATCTTTTGTACTGCATTGAGCACATTGTTAGCACTCACTAAATGACACATTATAATAATGGATGGTCCAAGATCAATTACTTTGTTTGCCCATTGGCCATTCTGAACTCACATTTCTGTCAATGGTTAGCATTCAGGAACCTCTATCGGTGGTTGAGGTTGAATTTTCTTGCAACACTTATTCTGTGAAACAAGAATTAAGAAGAAACAAGCTTAAGAATGATACATACAGTAATCACATATTTTTGTTTGGAGTAAGAGTGCTGCTGGTGATTTGCCACTCTGATGGTATGTTGCTCTGTAGCTGAGGATTGCTACGTGTAGGTTTATTAACATCTGGTGATTTTCATAATGAAGGTTTTTTATTCCTGATTCAGCTAATCTATTTCATTATTTAACAGCTGAGAAGAAGGGGTGAGTATCAACAGAGGGAAAATTACTTTTTGTAGTGCTAACAAGGCCAATTCAGTCATGGTGCTAACAGTGGCCCGTTTTCAACAGATATTCACCCTTTCTTGTCAGCTATTGGGAATGGGCCACATCCTCCCTAACTGAATTGGCCTTGTTAGCACTGACCCCCAACTTGGTAAGGCAACTCTCATCTTTTCATGTGTTGTATATTTATACCTGCCTACTGTATTTTCCATTCCATGCATCTGATGAAGTGGGTTATAGCCCGTGAAAGCTTATGCCCAAATGCATTTGTTAGTCTCTAAGGTGCCACAAGGACTCTTCATTGTTTTTAGATGAAATTGGTTGATCCTAGCACTTCCAAGGGATAACAGTGGTTCTCTGTTTGCTGATTCCTATATTTGAAGCAAATAGTACATACTCTTGCAATAGTTTCAGTGTTTGTTTTTACATTTGTACATGGCCAAAACAAAATTTCCTGTGCTTTCCTGGATATTTCAATGCCAATGTCCTTCATGGACAAGCATTTTCCAACATTTAAGCAGAATATTGTCATCCTAGAGATTCTTGAGAATATGAAGAGTCAGAGAGGGTAGCACTTTGTTACTACAGCAATTCCTGATTACTTTGATCCAGGTTTAAAACATGGATTGCATCAGTCTTAGTTCTCTTTTTTCACTTCCACATTAGCTAAGAATCTTGACTTAATTTCCCTTTCAGCTGGCAAGAAGTCGATTTATCTTAAACTTTATTAACTTTTCCAATACTTTAAAAAATTAAAATAACCCACCCAAATTGTATAATGATGCCTGCGTATTGTAGATGGGCAGAAGGTGTGACGGGGCTCTGTACTACTACAGCAAACCTGTACTGGTGTAGGGTCCCACAAAAATTTTTTCACTGACCTCAGTGAACTTTGGATGGGGCCTTTATTCATCAAATTGAGCTAATACACATTATGTGAGTTTGTTTACTCTACGATGTCTTTTACCGTGACTTTCTATAATTTTAGGTCCATCAAAACCAGCTGAATTCAAATCAAGTCTTTTAGGCTCCTGAAAACCAAGTTTGTTTTTAAGCACTTCTATAGTTAGTTTCATGCTCCATCAGCAGGCAACATTGAAATTGGTATTTCATAAGTTTCAATTTTAAGTGCTATGCAGTGTGCTTCCAGTTGTCCTAAAGAAATATCACATTTCCTTCCCCAAATTCACATGTTCACATGACTCAGCACCTCAAATATCTTGGCCTGTTGTGGTGAGAAGCAGCTTGACTTTCAGCCCAGGCTTCATTTTTGTGACTGCAGTGGCTTGTAGGTACATCTGGAAATGAATCTTAGCTTTTCCCCAGGCTCCTTTAAGACTGTCTGTGAGTTTGCGCTCTGAGGGGGCTTCTGGCCTTTATCATGATCTGTGCCTTGGGAAAATGCTGTCTTCCCTCCAGTATCCCGTTTGTTTATTTTGTCTTCTATGTCCAGCATTCCTGATCTCTGCAAAGTTGCCATTCCTGGTAACATGTGTTGTTAACAACAACCAGACTACTAAATTGTTTAGCAGAATTTACTTCCCCAAATCAAAGGACTCAAAGTAAGCAGAGCTTCTCAGCATTATGCTACATAGACAGCTAACTGCCTGCTGCTGGCCAGTGACTTAGCTAGGCAATTCCCTTTAGTTCCAGATCAGAACTGAGCTGATGCAAGCTGAATCCTGCACCCCATAGCCACATAATACTCATGAGAGTCCCTACAATAACAACCCAGTGTGCACAGTCCAGCATTCATAAGTAGCCTTTAATAACAAGCCAGCAAGTATGAGAAAACCTACAATAACAAATCAGGGTGAGTATACCATAGTTCACAAGCAACCCTGCAAAAAGAAAACTGCGTAGCTAGACCAGTGCTCAGTCACAAGTCAGTATCCTCACAATAACAAACCAGTTTGTGAAGCCCAGCAGTCTTGAGTATCTGTGGGGTAATAAACAAGCTTGCAAAGATCTGTGGCCCTGAGCAACCTTATAGTAACAAATCAGTGCACGTATGGAAAGAAGGGTAAATGTTTTGGTAAGAAGAAAGGTAGTGATTTTACATCTCAAGCTTTGACGGAACAAAAGTAACAGTGAGGCAGAAAATGTTTTTTAAAGACTTGCTGATAACTTGCTTGTGTCTCATTTTAAGACATGGTATCAAGGTGATATTTTTTCCCTTCCTCAGGTTTTGATAACATTCATTTCTGGGAAGCCAGGCTTTAAACCATTAAAGGTTGCAGGGCTGAGGTGCCTGGCCGTAAATTAATCCAGTAATTTATTGGACTTGTAGCTTCTCAAGTACACAATTAAAGCCATGTTTATTCCTCCTGTGTATTTTGTACGAGACAGGGATTCAGATGTCGCCATACCTATATCAATGGCACATTCAACCTAGTATTCTGCCTCTGACACCTCTGGATCTCCTGACCACAACACATAATTCAGCAGGCCAGTGGTACAATATTATACAACAGAGAAGAATAAATTATATTTTGATCCTAGTAGGATCATAAACCCTAATGGCATAGATATTTTAGTATACAATTTAATATTTTTGAATGATAAATGATTATTTGATTCTCAAGTGAAATTTTTTCCTCATATTAAAAAAAAATCCATAAGGGTGAAAATTCACAAGAACTCCAGACCCCAACACACTTCAACTTCAGGAATTTTTGGATCGGAATCTGGACTGTATCTCTCACACCCAACAAATACAATGCTGAATCTAATTATTAAACTTGGCAGTTCAATCCAGCTCTCAATGAAATCATTTGGTGACTTCTATGAGAGCTGTAGCAGGCCCTAAGTCAGGGTTTCCAGTTGTGAACTTGGGAGCTCCAATTGATCCTTTGGCAACTAAATTAGATCACTGAGCAAATGAAGCTGAAGAACCAGATTCAATTTCAGTGGATAATTCTGTTGTAGATTACAATAAAATGGTACAAAATGGGTTTTGATTTTGTCTTTATTTTCCAGATACTTGAAAATAGGAGAGAGAGAATTAGTCTATCCATGGTGGACAAACTGTGTTTGGAATGAAAAATCTTAAAATAGATCTATTGCTTTGGAGGGATTCTCTCTCTTCCTGCCATTACTTGTTAGTAGGAGATTGGAATGAGTTGCTTGTCTTTTGGCATGTCTTCCTTTGTCGGGTGAAGTCTAAGAAGTCTTGCTCTACTTAGTATCAGAGGCGCCGACTTCCTGAGTTCTCGGAGGGTGCTTGACCCTCGCTAAGCCCCAGGCCCTGCCCCCACTTCACCCCTTCCCCCAAACC
>NC_133772.1:70513591-70524399 GCF_003597395.2 Chelonoidis abingdonii
AAGCTTTATTTAAAATTAAATTAAAATGCAGATCTTATTAGTTTAGTGTGATCCTTGCCCTTGCTTTTCCTTGCTGAGTTTTCCAGTGTCTGGTGGCACGTATTTGGATACTTTAAGCTGCACACAGGCTTCTGAGTTATCAGTTGATAACTGGCTGGCAGGAGGTCAGCAGCTGGAACCCCAGATCAGCAGCTGAGGTGAGTGGAGCTGACGGGTGGTAGGGCTGAGCAGGGCCAGAGGCCTGGAACTCCAACTGGAAGCAAGGTGAGTGGGGCTGTGGCGGGGACCCCGGCTGGCAAGGGGCCAGCAGCTGGAACCTCAGAGCGAAAGCGGGCTGAGCGAGTCAACTTGCCCAGCTCTAGAGTTTCAGGGGTGGGCTGAGCGTCTCCGCCAGCCCCTCTCTGGGGTTTCAGCCTCTGGCTCCTGCCAGCAGGGATCTCAGGCCACTGCTATCCTGGGGTTCCTTCACCCAGGCCAGCAGTGGGTGCTGAGTGGGACCAGCTGCGGGACCCCAGCTGGCAAGGGGCCAGCAGCGGAAACTCCAGAGCGGTGGCAGGCTGAGCGGCTCAGCTGCCACTGCTCTGGGGTTTAGGCCACTGGCTCCTGCCAGCCGGGGTCTCAGCCTGCTGCCAGCCTGGGGTTCCTTCCCCCATGTCAGCAGCGGGCGCTGAGTGGGACCCCGACTGGCAAGGGGCCAGCAGCGGGAACCCCAGAGCGGCGGCGGGTTGAGCAGCTCAGCCCTCCATCGCTCTGGGGTTTGGCCACCAGCTCCTGCCAGATTGAATCTCAGCCCTTTGCCACCTAGGGGAAGGAACCCCAGGCCAGCAGTGGGCACTGAGTGGGACTGGAGGTGGGACCCCGGCTGGCAGGAGTCGATGGTGGAAACCCGAGAGCGGTGGCAGGCTGAGCAGCTCAGCCCGCCGCCGCTCTGGGGTTTCGGCTGCCAGTTCCTGCCAGCTGGGGTCACAGTCCGCTGCCTGTCTGGGGTTCCTTCCCACTGGCCAGCAGTGGGTGCTGAGTGGGACTGGCGGCGGAACCCCAGCTGGCCAGGGGCCAGCAGTGGGAAGCCCCAGACCAGCGGTGGGCTGAGCGGCTCAGCCTGCCCCACGTGCCATCAAAAATCTGCTCACGTGCCACCTTTGGCACACATGCCAAAGATCACAGACCCCTGTTCTAGTGTCAACATTGGTGATTATGTTTTGCTCCCCTCAAGATGGCATATCACATAGTTGTCTAATTCTAGAATGATGATTTCTCTGCCTGAGCTTTTTGGTTTTCCATTGAAGTATTTGGCTCCGCTGCACAGCTGTACTACATTCTGATACAGGCTGAAGATTGTCATTCTGCTTTTGGGTGAAGCAATTGAAAATAAGATAATATTTAATGTAGAAAGCAAGGAAGTTAAACATGAGTTATGACACTGTATAGACTATCTCCGGATGTTTACCGCAACAACTGTTGCCAAGCAGATAAACCATGGTTGGAAGTTCCATTAGCAGCATTTTTTTCTGCAGCAGCTGCTGAGGAATGAAATAAATGGCTTGTTCTGACTTGTACTTTCACAGTGAGTCTAGCCTGCTTGGTTTAACAATATTCAGTTTAACCCTATTTTTAATAAAACTAATTTAATAGTCATGAAAGTTGCCAAACTAAGGAGCTGAAGCTTTCTATCTGCAGAACAGATGCAGAAACAATGGCTTTGGAAGCTGGTGGGCAGATTCCCCAGCGAGGGCAGATCAGATAGTCACATGATCAAGTCTCATTCCACGTTCCCTTCCTCGAGGTGGCCTTATTAAAAATCAAAGTATACAAAAGGCTCAAAATAATGCAAAACAATGCATTTTTTTGCTTTTGCTTTCTTCCTTCCCCTACAACACAGACCTTCCTTGATAACACCCTATCAAGGATCATCCATTCCCCATCTAGCTTCTGCCTTCCCCTGCTACTATTTGAAAGACAGCTCTATTTATAGCAGGTACTGCTTGCAACATTCAGTCATATGACCAATATCACATGATCCCTGAATTCAGTCCCCTCAGTTTTAAGGGGTCAGGCCAGGGTGCAGAGATAAGAACATGAAAATGGCCATACTGGGTCCATCTAGCCTAGTATCCTGTCTTCTGACAGTGGCCAGTGCCGGATCCTTCAGAGGTAATGAACAGAACAGGGCAATTATCGAATGATCCATCCGCTGTCATTCAGTCCCAATTTTTGGCATTTGCAGGTTTAGGACACCTGGAGCATAGGGTAGAGACCCTGACCATCTTGGTTAATAGCCACTGATGAACCTATCCTCTATGAACGTATCTAATTCTTTTTTGAAGCCAGTTACAGTTTTGGCCTTCACAACATCCCCTGGCAATGAGTTCCATAGGCTGACTGTACATTGTATGAAGAAGTACTCCTTTATGTTTGTTTTAAGCCTTCTGCCTTTAATTACTTTGGGTGACCACTGATTCTTATGTTATGTGAAGGGGTAGATAACACTTCCCTATTCACTTGCTCTACAACATTCATGATTTTACAGACCTCCATCATATTCCCCTCAGTCGTCTCTTTTCTAAGATGAACTTTATCAGTCTTTTTAATCTCTCCTCATATGGAAGCTCTTGCATACTCCAGTCATTTTTGTTGCCCTTCTCTGTACCTTTTCCAATTCTAATATGTTGTTTTTGAGATGGGACTAGCAGAACTGCATGCAATATTCAAGGTGTGGCTGTATACCATGGATTTATATAGTGGCATTATTATATTTTCTGTTCTGACTATCTATCACTTTCCCAATGGCTTCTAACATTCTGTTAGCTTTTTTGACTGCCTTTAGAAAAATATCCACTATGACTCCAAGATTTGCTTCTTGACCCCATCATTTTGGAAGTATAGTTGGGATTATTTTTTCTAATATGCATTACTTTGCACTTGTCAACAGTGAATTTCATCTGCCATTTTATTCTCTCGTCTCCCTGTTTTGTGAGAACACTTTGTAACTCTTTGCAGTCAGCTTTGGATTTCACTATCTTGAATGATTTAGTATAATCTGCAAACTTTGCTGTCTCCTTTACCCCTTTTCCAGATCACTTATGAATATGTTGAACAACATAGGTTCTGGTACAGATTTTTGGGGACCTTGCTGTTTTCCTCTTTCTAGTGTGAAAATTGACACTTATTCCTACTCTTTGTTTCCTATCTTTGAATCAGTTTCTGATCCATGAGAGAACCTTCCCGCTTATTTCTTGACTGCCTACTTTCTTAAGAGCCTTTGGTTTGGTACCCTATCAAAGGCTTTTTGAAAATCCAGGTAGATTATATCAACTGGATCACACTTGTCCACATGGTTGTTGACTTCTTCAAAGAATTCTAATAGATTGATGAGGCATAATTTCCCTTTGCAAAAGCCATGTTCACATTTCCCCAACATACTGTGTTTGTCTATGTCTCTGATAATTCTGTCCTTTATTATAATTTCAACTAATTTGCCTGGTACTGAAGACTTACTGGTCTGGAAGTGCCAGGATTGCTCTGGAGCCTTTTTAAAAAATTAACATTACATTAGCTGTCCTTCAGTCGTCTGGTACAAAGGCTGATTTAAGTGATAGGTTACATACCACAGTTAGTAGTTCTGCAATTTCATATATGAGTTCCTTTGGAACTCCTGTGTGAATATCATCTGGTTCTGGTGAGTTATTTACTGTTTAATTTATCAATTTATTAAAAAACCTCCTGTATTGACACCTCAATCTGGGATAATTCCTCAGATCTGTCACCTAAGAAGAATGGCTGAGGTGTGGGAATCTCCCTCACATCCTCAAATGCAAGAATTAATTTAGTTTCTTTGCAATGGCTTTGTCTTCCTTGCATACTGCTTTAGCACCTTGATCGCCTGGTACTGTGGCCCCACTGATGGTTTGGCAAGCTTTGGATAAAAAAATTGCTGTTAGTTTTTGCTTCTTTTACTATTTGCTATTCTTATTCTTTTTTGGTCTGCCTAATTATACTTTTACATGTTAGTTGACCTGCAATTTTTAAAGGAGGCCTTTTTTGTCTCTACCTGCCTCTTTTACACTTCTGTTTAGCCCAGCTTGCATTTTTTGGTCCTTTCACTGATTTTTTTTTATTTGGTGTATGCATATAGTTTGAGGCTCTATTATGGGGTTTTTAAATAGTTTCCATGCAGCTTCCATTTAACTAGCTTCCTCATTTTTCTGTAGTTCTTCTTTTTGAAGTTAAACGGTATTGTGTTGGGTTTCTTTGGTATTCCCCTCCCCTGCTACAAGGACATTAAATTTAATTACAATATGGTCACTGTTATCCAGCGGTTCAGCTATATTCACCTCTTGGACCAGACCCTGTGCTCCACTTACATACGTGTGCTCCAGGATCACTGCCCTGGTACAGACAGGGCTGCGTGGGAAATGGTTTTCCTGTCCCTTGAGAATTTTTGAGAAATTGAAACATTTTCCCATTGCAAATGGGACAAAAAGTTGAAATCCAAAATAATTTCACAAAATAATTATCTGATAACAATTTCTGCTCAGGTCAATTAAAATGTTTCATTTTGATTTTGACCTTTATTTTTAAACCTTTTGTTAGTATACATTAACAAAAAATTCTAACCAAAAGTAGTTTTAAACGGAGCAGCTACTTATATTGTTTGGTACTCATGGATTTTCATGGATAAATGACATTAAAATATGTCCCTCGACCCGTGCCGCTTCCAGCAGCTCCCATTGGCCCGGAGCAGCGAACCGCGGCCAATGGGAACTGCGATCAGCTGGACCTGTGGACAGGCTGGTAAACCAGCCTGACCTGCCAGGGGCTTTCCTTACACAAGTGGCGACCCTAGTTTGAGAAACACTGCTCTACAGGCAAATATAAAGACATGATCTCCGCCCTAATGAATTGCAGTTTAAGTGTAATCTTGCAGTCTTCTTGGGTTAGTAAACTATATCACTGATTGTGCTGTTAAAAGATGGTCTTTCTGATCACACAAAGAAGGACAGAACTTCTTGTTTCTTGGCGCACATATTTCACCATTTTAAAGTGCTGATTTAGCAAAGCACCTACTTAACTTTAAGCAGACAAGTAATCCTTTCTTATCCCTCTTCAACAATGCATTTTAGTGTGTGCTTAAAATGTATTAGGATTCATGTAAATGGTTTAAACATGTGCTTTAAGTGCTTTGATGAATCAGAGCCTAATTCAAGCCTTAGGTAAATTTGACACTCTTGTACTATTTTGGGGATACCAGTATTGTACTATACCAGTCATTAACTGAGTCACAAATATTTGTGAAAGGTGTATATCATCATAACAACACTGCACTGATATAGGCCCTTTATTAACATTAAGCCTTACAACATCCCTTTGAATTATGTTCATATTATTATCCCTGATTTTTGTATGGGAAAACTGGGAGAGAAGTTAAATGACTTCTCAAACACACAGTAAGTTAATGGTAGAGGTATGGGAATAGAACACAGAACTCCTACATCCATGTCCTCTTCACTGTCCTCCAGGTACATTTTGGTTTTTTGGCAATAATATGTAAATATTATTATTACTTTTTATGAGGTTTTTAAGTGAGTGTAATGCTGGTGAAAGTTGACAGGTGTACTGTCCTGGAGTTGAAGATCTCTGTTTTTCTTCAAATATCACAGTTATGGGAGCATTATATAAAGATCTAAACAGAATAGAATAGCTACTGACTAGGTGCAGCATAGACAAAAACAGTGAAGCTTCCCACATATTACCCTACTAATGTACCTGTGCTGTCTTCTGGAAGGCATCTCTTGGAGTCAGTTGGTGTTTCAATTTCGTATCAGCCTTGTAGTGACTAATGAAAAAGGTGTCACTTGTGGTGAAGCTGAATTCTTACATGGACACCAGTCCACCAGGAGCTAGATGTAGAATGCCAGCTCACTTCATATAGGCCTCTCTGAGTCCTACAATGGACTGAACCAGTGACCTAGAGATGAAAGCCTCTTTAGGCCTACCCAAGGTACCTTTAATTAGTTGAACTAAAGTCAGGTACTGAATCTATGAAGGGTTTCACTGTAAAAAATGTTCTTTGAATTTGTTCCCCTTTTAATTCCGCTCTGCCACATTGTAGATGGGCCACTGGGATACTGGGAAACACAGGTTTTTTTTCTATTGTTGTCCTTCATGACATTTTAATTACTGAACATAGATATGAATGCCAATCTGTTCACACAAACAAAGCAGATTATATTTGATACATTTTTAGTGGCTGCTTCTTTGATGTGTCCTTGATAACTTATTGTGGGTTCTGCAGAATTTGACTTTTTAATTTTGATCAGACTTTATTCATCCTAGTAAATTATTTCATTCATCCCACTATAGAATGTAGTGTTCCCACTTTCTTTGGCCACAAAGCCTCAAAGGGTGTCTATGTTGGTATGGTTTAAAAATGTGGACTGTTGTCTACTACTAACTGTACTTAGACTAATGACTCATTTTGCATAACCTGACAGTTATCAGATATTTTTCACGCAATACTGAACTGGGCTTTATTCCAGCCTCTGACATAGAGGTGGAAGCCTCTGTATTCTATTACAAAGTCTATTACAGTTGGCTGAGCCATACATTCCTCTAGTGCATATGTTTTGATAATATAATTTAAAGAAATACTGGGTTACTCAGGAAATAATAAGGTAAAAGGTAACTGAAATGTCATGATGTGGTCTTGCCCTAACTCCGCATCTCAGTCTTTCTGCATCCTAGTGTGTTAATAATCACCGAATGATAGAATTGTTCGTTCAAATTCTGCAGGAAGACAAAACTAGCTGACTTTAGAACATCTTAGTGTTTGTATTCTAATAATTCTTAAACATCTAATTCATCCAAATAACATGAGATCCTGCCTTCCAATGGCATTTCCACTAGGTAGGTGTGAAATAACCATTTTAATTTGTTCCATAAATGATTCCCTGGAGTATTCTGACATTTTATATATCCTTGAAAAATATAAACGCAAATTAGAGATGGGCTTGAACTGGGAGCTCAGCTCCTAATCCCAAAATCTCTGGGGAATTTTGAATCTTGTATGGCCCCAGTTCTATAACTGGCTGTAGAGAAACCCTGGTTACAAAAAAATTGACCTTTGAGGAAGCCTGAACATGGATCCAAAACCCCACTTTGCATTTTAAGTCCTCCACTAGTGCATGTCCATATAAATGCAAATACTTGAAATACAAATGCAAAGATTAACCCAGTGCATATTCCTCCTAGAATATGAGAACAAAACAAAATGATGTAGGGTACTATGACAGAAATGAAAACAGTTATTCTTGTAAGGATTTTGTATTTTTAACTAAAGAAATGATATTTGAACACGTGCAGAGCTTCATGCAATGAAAGAACACAATCAGCACAAGGCCTTTTTAATAACCCAGGACAACATTTGTAGCAATAAAACGTGAGTCCTCTTGAAGTGTGTAGAAAGAAAATTATTTGTGCTATCAGAACCCTTGCTTCATGTCTTCTCACGGTCTTCATTCGTCAGGTCCTGGTTACCTATCAATCATCTTGAACCACAAACCCAAAAAAGAAAATCCCCAAGAGAACAGCTAGCTGAGCACTTCCTGAATCCCCATGGCAACAAACATCGTGGTTTTACTGAGCAGACTTCCTGAAGACCTTGAGTGTCTAAACACCGTTCCACTTCAAGGTTTTCTGTGCAAATGGCTTGCTGCTACTAGTTAGTTGCTTCCATGGTCTGCAATTATCAGCACAATGTTTTACAGTATTAAACAATATCCTTGCTGAATATTACACTGATAGGAAATGTATCTTGAATAGTAAAAGCAGAGAAAAAATAAAACTCCTACAGGGTGATTAATAGTCCTTATGGAAAAGAGACTACACTTGCATGAGTAAATGCTCACTTGAATGAGTAAGTGCTACTCACTGTGAGTGAGGGTTGCGAAAACAGCTAAATGTAAGATTGAACTTGGTTTGATGGTTGACTGCCGCTAAAAAGCTTGTGGTGCCAATGCCTTGGAGGTATCTCAAATTATGAAAGGGCAGAGCTCCCCAGCCTAGCTCCTTAGCCTAGCTTATATTGCTATGGTGGCCACTAGATAACAGTATGTGCTTGTGGCTTTGGCTAAAGAGGTTCAGCTCTCACTACAGGCAATTGGTCCAGAAGATGAGCAAGCAAGGCATCTGCTATGTGAAAGGAACAAGGCTGAATCAGATATAAGTCTTGACAAGGTGTGCTGACATATGGGGTGACAGGAGTGGTTTGGATTGGGATGAGGGGTGAGATCAGGAGAGCAGGGCTGATCAGGGAAGAATTTGCAGCTGTTTTCTCAATTCCTCTGGGTGACAAGCAGAAAGGGGAGAGAAATAGAAGACAAAGGCTCCCAGGAAAGGCAGCAAGAAGAGTGAAAGTCTGTGTGTGTGTCTGTGTGTGTGTGAATGTTTTCCATGCTCATTAAATCAGAAACATCCTTGGGGCATTCCATGTCTTCAAGTTGAATCACCAAAGTCTCGTGGTTCGGGTAAGATTAATGTTGATGACAATTAAGGCATGTTGTGTAATTTTTGCCTCTTTTAAGAACGATTATTAAACAATATCGTCTTTCAGCTATAGCACATCACATGGGTGTCAGGGAAAGAACATGGCCATGCCAGCTCTGAAGGGCACAGTGGAAGGAAATATTTTGGTATTGATTCTGATCTCAGTGTAAGTGGGTTGAGAATCAGACACTTTGAGTGTTCAGGCAAGTTGAAAGTGTTAAAAGTAATTTGATGCACAGCAGGAATTACATGTTGGTTGGGTGGAAGTGGGCCATAACTGAGGGCAAAATTCTTTCTTGGCATAACTCTGGTAAAGTCAATAGAGTGTTACTAACAAAGAATTTGACCCCAAAACTCTGGATCTGAACAGCCCTGAACTTTGGGGAACGTGGAATATGGATTTAGATTTGGGTCTGGACTTGGCAGTCCAGGCACTTCTTTAGTTCACAAGTAAACTGGAATCTTTCTCACCATTAAAGAAAGAAAAAGTCACTGTATTGGTTTAGTTTAGAGCCTACATTTTATTTTCAATAGGGTTTTACAGAGTCTAGTACGAATAGAAGCATTTTTATGAAATCAATTATTCGCTGCATAAAGGGCAGCATTGTCTAGAGATTAGGGTTTAGAATTGTAGAACAGGACCTGCTGAACTCTATTTCTGATCCAGCCACTGACTTTCTCTGTAGCTTTAGGCAAGCTTTTGTGTCTCCATTTTCCTATTTGTAAAATGGTGATAATAATATCCACTTCACAAAGGTGTTAAAATAAGTTAATGCTTGTACAACACTGCAAATGTAAAGCATTGTGTGAGTGCTAAATATTGTTTGTTTCATTCATAGTGTCTCCTGGGGAGAGATGTCTGCAATGTTAAATAAAGTTGGTCTTCCCAACTGCTGTAACAGCATATAGAAGAGATATAGCAAAAGTAATACAGATTTCATTATGGGAAAGTTCTTTACAATTTGATAGGGATGAAAACAGTCCTGCAAATACACACACAAGTAACTTTAGGCAAGTGAATAGTCCCACTGATTTGAATTGTGTAGTTGTTTGCAGGATCGTGGTCAAAGGGTTTCCAATTGGAATGAAATGATTAGAGTGTTTAGCAAAATTAGGTTCCAAACATAACTGGGGCTTCTGGGTGCCACTATAATGTAAATAATAATAATAATAATCTGAAACAATACATTAGCCCAAATTTGCTCACATCTGGGCCAAGGTTCCCTCCAAAGAGCTGTGACTTTACTCATAGACTTAAGGTCAGAAGGGACCATTATGGTCATCTAGTCTGACCTCCTGCACAATGCAGGTCACAGAATCTTACCCACTCACTCCTGTAACTAACCCCTAACCTATGTCTGAGTTATTGAAGTCCTCAAATCATGGTTTAAGGACCACAAGAGAATCCTCCAGCAAATGACCCGGGCCCCGTGCTGCAGAGGAAGACGAAAAACCTCCAGGGCCTCTGCCAATCTACCCTGGAGGAAAATTCGTTCCTGACCCCAAATATGGCAATCAGTTAAACCCTGAGCATGTGGGCAAGACTCACCAGCCAGCACCCAGGAAAGAATTCTCTGTAGTAACTCAGATCCCACCCCAACTAAAATCACATCACAGACCATTGGGCCTATTTACTTGCTAATAATCAGACATCAATTAATTGCCAAAATTAGGCTATCTCATCATACCATCCCCTCCATAAACTTATCAAGCTTAGTCTTGAAGTCAGATGTCTTTTGCCCCCACTACTCCCCTTGGAAGGCTGTTCCAGAACTTCACTCCTCTGATGGTTAGAAACCTTCCTCTAATTTCAAGTCTAAACTTCCTAGTGTCCAGTTTATATCCATTTGTTCTTGTGTCCACATTGATACTAAGGTTAAATAATTCCTCTCCCTCCCTGATATTTATCCCTCTGATATATTTATAAAGAGCAATCATAGCTTCCCTCAACCTTCTTTTGGTTAGGCTAAACAAGCCAAGCTCTGGGAGTCTCCTTTCAGACAGGTTTTCCATTCCTCGGATCATCCTAGTAGCTCTTCTCTGTACCTGTTCCAGTTTGAATTCATCCTTCTTAAACACGGGAGACTAGAATTGCACACAGTATTCCAGATGAGGTCTCACCAGTACCTTGTATAACGGTACTAACACCTCCTTATCTTTACTGGAAATACCTCACCTAATGCATCCTAAAACCACATTAGCTTTTTTAACAGCCATATCTCATTGGCGGCCCATAGTCATCTTGTGATCAATCAATACTCCAAGGT